>NC_141879.1:23045303-23348333 GCF_056163025.1 Triticum urartu
GCCGGGCCGCAGCAGCACGCCCCCGACGGCCGAACGACAACAGCAGCACGCCCCCGACTGCCCACTCTAACGACGATTCCTGCGGTCCAGATGTTGCTAACTGAATCCTTCGGCCAGACATCTTGCTCTCTTATTTTTCTTCATACAGGGCCGATCAATTGTCATGGTGTCCTTAAGCACAATTCACAAGCTTCCCCGTTATCTCTGGGTTATAGATTTGTTGCACTCAATGGAAACTGGGAGCATTACTCTCCTTGACTGGAATCAGTGGCCAGATTATAGATCACACAAGCTGTTGGTGAGCTTTTCCTTTTGATTTATATATCTCTGGGTTATAGATCATCTCCTACTTGCTAGAATTTATTTTCTGTGCCTCTGATAACTCCATGTTCTGTTTGTTTTATTGGCATGAAAATTACTTTGAAAATATACCTTCTGATCTACAATGGTATGTTATCAAAGTTTTTGTCTGAATATTGTGTCCAAGCAAGCACTATGGGACATCAATCTTTGCAGATCCAGTCATGTCAACATACCCATAGGATGCCTTTGAATTTTATCTGTGCCAGCAGACCATACGGATCTAATTTTGTAGGTTCGGTGATACATCTGCTCTCATGTCATGCAAAACAGCAACCTTCTCCTTCTTTATATTGTGATTTTAAAAATTAGCATTGGTTTGAGGAACCCCTGGAATAATTGAAGTGGGGTTAAAGGGAGAAGTTCGTTGTCTGACCAGTTCTGAATATTTCACAGCCGAATGGCCTTTAGAATTCATGCATTTTTACTACCTCCTCCAAATTTGCTACAGTGTAGTAATAAGTTAAAAGGAGCTACTATCTGTTCTTGAGGTTAGCATAGCAAGATTAACTGGTGGATGACCGGATGCTTATTTCCTCTTGCTTGCTATATGTCATGATTCATGGCCTCCATATGTTCAAATCACGACTCGGGGGCATCAGTTAGTGGCGCATATACTCCGTCGTTGTGATTCCTCGAATGATGCTCATTTAGTCATTTTATAGATTTAGATATCGATTTTTAAGCCTTATGCTCCTTCCATTTTAGGATCTGCCAATTTTCATTCTACTGTGTGTAGCGCTGCTCACATGAAACTCATCACTCATTTGCACATAGGTTAAAGATGGAGATAAAGACATGCCTTTGTGACCAAGGGGTGGAATTCTTTTCAGCTTACAGAAACCTTCTTACCAACATCGCTTCTTGCCGACGCACCAATCTTTAAAAACTAACTGATAGCTACATGATTTTACTTTGTTTTCCTTGGTTTAAATCATGTATACAGTGTAGTGTTTGCTTTTTGACAATTTCTTATTCACCTGTATGCTTTCTTTTGCAAGTTCATTCCCAATCTCTAATAGCCAATTAATGACTGCATGATCTGGTTCTGCTTTAGTGCCCTCAAACTGTACTTTCAGTTAGATGCCCATTGAATAATGATTGCTTAATCTTCCTATCCTTTTCCTTTGAAATTGTGCTTCACAAATAGTAGTCAAACAAGACTACCATTTACTCAGGCCATGCTTTCAATCCCACGCCTATTGACTAATGATTGCTTCTCCAGGCATGGAAATCCCTGTGCTGACGGTGCTTGCAAATATTTTCAGCCATGGAATATGTGATGTAAGGTGCAGGGGAGTATGCGTGTCCCCATTGGCAGAGATCCCTGCTTTTGAAATTTTTCCGTTTAAAATTCAGATATGTCGAGTTAAGTAAAATTCAGTGGTGAAGAAAGTCTTACGATGTACAATTATTTTAGTGTAAATCTCCGTTGGAAAAAAATCAGTTAGTAAAGAAGGAATACATCATCCTTTTTGTTATAACAATGTTTATGATACTTTGTTGCAGAGAACAAAGGGGTTGTAAGATATATGGCATAACATGATAAAAACAATGAAATCTTAGGTAAAGAGGTGAGACTCGCATATATGTAGACTTATTTTCTTCCCTGTAGAACAATAGCTTTTGTTAGCTAAAGAGGTTAGACTCACATGAGTTACCTTTTGGCCATATTTTAATGATTTATATTATGCTGTGTTGTTCTCTTAGATATGCTTGCTGCTCCGGTATCAAGTGAAGATCTTGGTTCAATATGCTTGTCCAGCGCCTGAAGTATTTGGATGAACAGTATGTCAATGTCAACCTACATGATGATGACTTTTTCTACGCCGAGCATTGTGATCAAGGTATTTCTTTCTGCACACGGAAATTAAAATGTGTAGATGGATGAAAATGGAACATAAATTAAAATGTTATAGTTTGGAAAACACTTGTATGCACAAATAGTTTCTACTGGCTACCTCCATAAGTAGAGCACAAACCTTGGTTGATATGACATTAAACTGTTGGATGACAAAAACCAATAACTGGGATCCGTTGGAACAAGAAACTTCAACTTGTAATGCACATTCACCATCAATTGATAATATGCCTGGGCATTAGGTTTATGTAAATTATATCATTAGGTATAATTTTTTGCTTACAAACATGCTCTGAACTGAGATGTGTCCATCTGCCTACAACACCAAGATCCATAGAGCAGACAGGCCAGAAGAAATAAGATTGACCTTTTTCCGGAGAAAAGAAAATGAATTGCTTTAAGTTGCAATGATATGTTGATGGGAGAAACTATTCATGACAAGTATCTCAAATATCCCAAATGTTAGTGTAGTTACACGTATTTCTTAGACCGTTGTTTATATGTTTGTAATGTGATATGTTAAGATATCGCAATTGTGGGTTGCATATTTTTCACGTGTAAGTTTAATTTGCATGTTCGACCATTAGCGTCACAATACTTATATATAGCACACAATCTTTGTGAATAGAGGTATGCTAAAAGCTAAGGAGAGGGCTTATATCTTTGTGAATGCATCCATGTAGCTAGGCAATTAACGGAGAGTCGGGTAGAAGCATGTTGATGATATAGAATAGTCACAAGTATACCGTTTATTTAACAACAGTGCATAGTTAGCATGTATAATAGTCTTATACTGTAATATTTATTATCTTACTTTTGTTGACATCTTTTGAGAAATTTAGTCACAACCATTCAAGAGCTTGTTCTGTAACTTTGTATGCAGATGTCAAAGAAAAAAAATCCCTGTTGTGATGTGTGCATTATGATTATCCTTATACAGTGGGCACAACTACTTGCTGTCCGGATAAGCTTACTCCTTAATACTACTCTACATTTAGGAATGCAGTGAGTATGTGGTGTTTTTTTTTCTGATGTGCAGAGTGGTGCAGTTGGATAGTTGTTCAAGATAATTTTGCCTGAAGTTTTGATATATTTTTATATTTTGATATAATGTGATCTGCCCAAAAAATAGACAAATATGAAAATTATATGGTCATTGGATGATCTGGTTAATTGCCATTCAAAGACATGAGATCAAAAGAATGTTTCCTTGATGTCCACTTTTAATGAGCTAATAATAATTATCTTTTGGCCTTGTTTTAGTTGAACCGTGCATTGCGCATTGCATTCGAGGTTATTAATTGTTTGGGATGAACATTCAATTTCTTTTCATGTCATTCTTGATGATTAGTTCCATTGACACAAATATTTTTTTAGGGGACAACAAAAGTCAACCAGACACACACTAGGTTTTTTAGGGGACTTGCTCTACTGAACAACCAAACACACACTAGCTAGGGGACTCGCTCTGCTGAACAATCCGCTCTTTCATCACTGCAAGAAAGGAAGTCATGAGGCACTCTCTCGCGGTTGAGAAGAGACAAGCATTCTACATGCCTGCAATAGTTTCAACCCACAAGACATGAGGTCCATGTCATTGAAGCTGCAAGCAAGCATTTCACATGCCTGCAATAGTTTCAACCCACAAGACACGAGCTCTCAGGGCCGCCGTCCCCAACATCTATTGCTCAAACAAACCTTGCACACTCAACCAGTATCGCTGGAGTAGTCGGCCGAGATGCCACTGCAGAGACGTGCGTTGCACGTGCATGCTTACTAGTTCGCTAAAAAAAGCATTTGCTCGGACCTGATCGGCCGTGCATGCCCATTTCCATCCACATGAAACGGAAAACATAACAGAGTCTTATGGAGATAGAAAGGAAATGGGCAAAAACGAGTTCAAAAATCAACTGGTAACCCGCCAAAACACACTTGGCCTCGGGCATAAACAATGGGCGTCAAAACCTGTGAAGCAGCAACTTATCACAGAAAACGACTCAATACATGCGCATCATAGAATGTAGCACAGGGTGCAAATCATTGTGATGGATGCAGAAACAGGAGGCAAGAAATCGAGTTCAAAACCATCATGATGCGGAATTTAAACATCTCTCAAGACCAACATAATTCATTCCTACACAAGTTATGTGATTCAATGATCAACAACTACCAAGGTTGGAGGGATTATTAATTATGCATAGGTCGGAGGGCTCTGTTTTTCATACAACAAAAATTTATTTTCTATTCTCGTTGAAACAGCAAAATCACATGAACTCGGACAGTCTCTACTGGCTGTCATGGCTCAGCGGTAAAACCAATATTTCAGCAAACCCGAAGTGTAGAAGGAAACCCACAAGAAAGAAGAAGTCAAATCTGCTGCAACATCAAAAGAAAAATATTTCTAGTGCTCTACTGAGGCACTATAACCAACATTGCACAGCTCACTGAAATAACACTTCAGCTTTAGTGCTCGGTTAAGGCACGCAGAGCACAAGCAGCTAACAAGTTGGCTCACATATGAACAAACATCATTCAAACCAGCTGGTGATTCACATTTTCATAGTATAAAAAGGAAATACAAAATCTTTCTGTGCTAAATGGGAAATGGGAAAACGAGTTTGAACAGTAACTGAAAATGTGCTGAGAATGAGATACACTTGGCCTCTGGCATAACCAATGAATGCAAAAACCATGAGGCAAGAAAATAGAGTTCAGACCCATCATAATGCTGAAATTAAAGATCTCTCTAGACCAACATAACTTTTACCTAATAAAGTTATGATATTATGACAACTACCAAAGGATGGACAAATTCTTGCAAGTCTTTTCAATGACAGAATCTTATTCGAATAAAATATAGCAGTAATGTTACACGATAATCACCATCACCGACGCAGAGAGAACATGCTGGGGATAACCCACATAGGTCGTGCCCTTGTGTCGCAGTCCATCGTAACCCACACATTTGACTCGAGTTCGAAGCCATCTCTCCGCCATTGCTTGCCCAACTCAAGTGCAATCCAATGTTTAGACTTCCAGTCATAGCAGTATATGCAGTTGCTCCTCCCTCCCCATTTCTCTCGATTAATGCAAGGCAATGCCTAACTTCTCTGATCTCTGCTGATGAATATCGCCCAATTCTCCAACTTCTCCATCTTTAGCCATAATGCAGGCTCAGTCGATAGGTCAAGGCGGAAGACTTCGAAGGTTCTCCCCATTATTCCATCAATTCTTCGAAAGCCAACTAAGAGAAGCATATCGCCACATGCCACCAACCATGCATTAGAAAAATGTCGTTTATTGATCATGCGTGACTTTATAACTAGGAGTTCTTGTATTCTTATCTGGGGTGTCAAGTCCACTTTGAAGAGCCTGCAATCAGAGTCCATGCCAAACACTTTCCCTTGGAAGATCATGATTTGCTTGATTGGTCCATGATAAAGAGAATGTCCCACCCAAGATTGGCTTCCAACACGCCAAAACAGATTTTGTGATCCGGCTTCGATAATGAGATGTGAGTTAGGTGATGAGAGAGGAGCTGTGAGCGCACCGTAGATGAGCCCAGTGCTTTCCAAGACCGGCAGTTGTGGAGATGAGACACTAAAGCGTGTGAACACATCAAAAACGACACATGATTTATTGCTGGAAAAAATAAGATGACCATAGGAAGCCCCACTGAAGCCGAACCATTCTCTAGGACTTGGTGAGGCATTATTTCCACGAGACCACCATAATATTGGAATCTCAAAGTACTTGTAGGTGGTGCCTTGATTGGCTATATCAGTGACATGACATGGGCATGTGGACACCATGAACTTTTTTAAGGGGCCTGAATGTGTAGAGATCAAAGAGAGATCGGGTTGGAGAAGGAGAGGTGGGAATGATGCTGCCAAGGTATATTTGCATGAACATGAAGAAAACACGGCACGCCAAGAATGGCAAGTGGCTTCAAAGGCAAGAAGATCATGGAAGGAGCCGAGTCGAGCAATGATAGAGTCTAGCAGGCCATCCGGAAGGTCTGCCTAGCCTCGGAATCTGTTGGACATGGCAGAGGCACGGATATAGCAGCACTTGCTCTTGCAAATAATTGCAATCCTCTTCTGCAACAGATAGAAGACACACATTAAAAGTATACAACGAGCAACACGCGGAGGGAGTAGTTGTAAGCAGAGAGATGCAGTAAATATAAAAGCAACAGATATAAATCAGTAAGAAAATAAAATAAAAAATGTCCAGTGCATGCATGGATCCTGACGAGCTAGTTGTAAGCACAGAGAGATGCACTAGATTAGAAAATACAAAACTACAATGGGTCAGTAAACCAGCAACATATCGATAACATTGGCTCGGCGTGGACTATTTATCAGTAAAAAGTAAGAAACCAGATGCAACATTATTCCTGAGAAAGAGGCCTCCGGCCTAAACCTTAGAAGAGTGTGGCAATCGGAGCCTCACCGCAAATTAAGTCCCCCGCACAGGACAGTGCAAAATTTGCAATCCGATCAAAAACAAGTGGAATTAGATATAGGGTATTTTCTTGGGAATTACATAATGCTCTACAACACGAGAATGTATCGACATAATTGAGCGGGATTACGGTATATATTGGTATTCTCTTGGCTTTCAGATCTGGCTACCCAGCAGCTAGTCACCGAGGAATTGAGAACTTCTGATCGACACCTAGGGTTCTTGCGGGAGGTATCCATTGTTTTTCAGGCAGGTGAGGAACCCCAAGCCTGAGCTACTGGCGGGGACGGGGAGGAGAATGAAAAAGGATGAAGCTGAGATACGGAGCGTGTGGGCATACCTGAAGGCGAGTCGACGGCGATGATACGGCGGCTGCCTCCGGCTCCCGTCCCGGTATGTATACCAATCTCTCTTTTTTTTTGAGAGAGAACGGTATGTATACCAATCGGCAGCATCAACCCGCCAAGTGGGCCGGACCGTGTACGGGTCGGACATCTTTTTATGAGTTGGCTGGGCTGGGCCGTCGTTGCGCCCAATCTCCCTTCTTCTCGTCTCTCCCCAGTACTACTGATTCTAACCATTGAATGCCTAAAAAAAACGATTCTAACCATTGAAAGAAAATCGTGAAAATCCATGCTCAAAGTTTATACAATGAACATCAGTGATAAATGTGGGTGTTGTGAGTGTGTTCATACAATGAACATCACCCGTTTCAACGTTCAAACTCATTTTTGTACATTTTTTATCTCTCATTCTCATAAAATTTTCATACAGCAGCAAGGGATTTTAGATGAGGTGGTAAGCGCATTAAAGAGTTTAGCATCTAAAGTCTTCAATGCATATGTGTTTTATTTGTCCTAGCTAACTCCTTTCATTTGATCATTTAGCTACTAAACTCTTCCATGCATTTGTGACCTTCCTTTATTTCTGTGTTTTGTCTAGGTTCGCGCACTTGGCGTTGTTTCTTTGAGGGGTCATCAATGTGCTCTTTCTCCTCCTTAATTGCTTTGCCACATCATTTTATTTTTTTGCTTATGTGGCATGCTTAGCACATGTACACCATGGAACACTATGAAAGGCCTAATGGCATGACAATGATGTGTGTCCCACAAATGAAGAAATTGGTCAAAGCAGACGACAACAAGGTGAAGACCTGACCGCGATCATTAGTGCCACAGCCACAATTCCACAAAACTTAGTGACAGCCTTTGAATATCGAATCCGGATAATAGCACATATCTAGTTTTTCCTAGAAAACTCTATAGGAGTTTACCAAAGCAAAAGTCTGGAGTGTGTTCCAGAATATAGCAAAACTATGTAGTTACATGTCAAAGTAAATTGCTCAAAACCACCACATTTGTGGCTAGGGTATTCCTTTACCACCACTTTTGGCAAAAATCACAAATCACCACCACTTCTGCAACAAGTGAGTAACAAATTCCATTGATTCAAAAATGAACCGCAACTAATCATAAAACTGACCTGTTGAACCCACGTGTCGAGCCAAGGTGGCATAACCATGTGGACAATACACAATCAAGTCCCTGTAACTTTTAAAAAGAGAGCAATCGAGCCACCACTGCTGGCTGGTGCTGGTGCTGCCGTCCGCTGCCGCTGTTGGCTGTCGCTCCTGCTGGCAGCTCCGCTGCTTCTGCTCCACTGCTGGTCGCTGTTGCTGCTGGCCGCGCCGGGGGCTCCCCATGGCCATGGCGCCAGGAGCGGGAGGGGGCGGAAGGGGTTCCCGATGGACATGGCGCGCAGCGGTGGGGGCTCCCCATGGACATGGCGCGCGACCGCGGGTGCTGCCCTTGGCGGTTGGGGATCCCGATGGACATGGCGTCCAGCGGCAGGGGCTCCCCATGGACATGGCGCGCGACAACGGGTGCTACCCATGGCTGCTAGGAGCGGGAGGGCGCAGCTGGGGCTCTCCATGGACATGTCACGCAGCGGCAGGGGCTCCCCATTGACATGGCGCGCGACAGCAGGTGCTGCCCATGGCGGCTGGGAGCGGGAGGGGGCGGCTGGGGCTCCTGATGGACATGGCACGCAGCGGCAGGGGCTCCCCATGGACATGGCGCGTGACAGCGGGTGCTGCCCATGGTGGCTGGGAGCAGGAGGGGCGTCGGAGGTGGGGGGCAGGCCGCTCGAGCAGGAGGAAGAAGAAGAAGGGAAAAAAGATGGATCTGACATTTGGGGACCACTCCACCTCAACATCTTATCCACATACACATGCCATGTCACCCTGATGTGTGGGCCTGTGAAGTCAGTTTTATGGTTAGACATGGCTCAGATCTAAATTAGTGCAATTTGTTACACACTTGCCATGAAAATGGTGACAATTTGTGATTTTTGGCAAAAACGATGGTTAAAGAGTACCCTAGCCACGAATGTGGTGGTTTGAGCAATTTACCCTTACATGTCTGAATTAGAATTTGAGTTCGAATTCTTGAAGGCTAGCTTTGGCTCTGGTAGGTAGCCCTCCTCACACTGTAACCGTATGGTGTCTTTGTATGCAGTTTCTGAAGCTACCTGTACTCAAGTTCACCAAACAGCGACATTTAAGTTATACAGGAAATGCAGTTTCATTTCTGATACCTCCTAACCCTAGATTGGACCGGCTTCGGTGGTCTTATTGCACAAATATGAAAAACAAAACGTTGTGAGACATCACCCGGTGGACGTGTATATGGATGCAGATGCTGTGTGTTGCCTTTTATGGTGCTCCCTCCAACCGGTTGATATCTTCCCGCTGCCATCGCCGTTCACTGCCTCCCCATGTGCACTGCAATTTTCAATGTCCTGCACTTATATATAACTGGAGGAGAAGTGCAGTTTGCTCTTTAATCCAACCATATAGTGATGTGAGTGACAAGCAATTAAACACGCTTCATGTGCAAGCTGCTAGAGTCTAGTCATCGGGTTGTTTGATGCCTCTAGTACATTTTGAACTAACTACTCACATGTTGTGGGCCTGGGATCCATGCTCTTCCATTTTGAACTAACTCAAATTGGATGGATCACTTGTTAGGGAAGTGCATGCCAGTGCTATAGTTTGTAACGCTCGAGCCGTTGTTCCGTTATCTTCTTGATGCAGGACTCAACATTTTGAACTGGATGTAATTTTTGCTGCTTCTCATGTTCTTTGTAGTACATTGATGTATGATAAGTAAATTGAAAGTTTTCTTGGAAAAAAACAGCGGCAGGTGGATGATGCCTAAGATTTGCCCTTCGTGTGGGCGACTCAAGAGAATAGTGTTTGACACGAGAAAAACATCTAGGGACTCCGGTGAGAAGGGAAGAAGGGAGTGTGTTTCTCTCATACGCCGGGAAGAAAAATGAGTATGCGGGCGTGCCAGTGCACCGTAGTACACAAAGAAAATAAGGTACAGGAAGCATGTATTTCATTAATCTCGTTGGAGAAATAAAATTACAAGATCCCATATAATAAAAAGGTGCGCTCCATGGCCTACTAGCGCGGCCAGGCTGACTATGGCGATTGTATGATCTCCTGGTTCCCAGGGCCTTGGAAGACTCCCGGTTAATTACTCCCGCGGGTTGCTCCGCGAGATACCTCCGATTGAGCTGTGTGGCCGTCTTCGTCATCTTCGCTTCGCGTTCTCCATGCATGATGATGGTGATGTATGTGTGTGGGCGGCGGCAGAGCCCATGTCCTCGTTCGTACACGCGCTGCGTGTAGCGTAGCCTTTGCGATGGCCACGCTCGCCCTCGCCGTCGTGCCTCGTCGGTCTTGGCGGCATTGGAGGAGTTGTTGTTGGGGTAGCCTGGATCACGCTCGGCTCGGACTTCTCGACGACCAGTAGCTTCTCGGGGTGTACAAGGGTCTACACCCTGCGGGAGTAATTGTCGATGGAGACCGGCGTCGGTGTATGACAGCATGGCCTGAGTGGTCGACACCTCGTCCCGGCCAGACGCCGAGTCCACGGCAGTCGGTGTAGTCAAGGCATCGTCTCACGAGATCGTAGAGGAGCGGTGTTGTTGTTGAAGTCGCGTCGCCCTGCAGCCGCGCCTTGTCCTCGGGCGGTGCCAACCTGCTCGGCTCCGGCCTATGAATGAGCGTGACGCGTGTAGCAGAGGCACCGTGGCAAGGCACCATCTTCACAAGCAGGATACAGGCGCCGTTGTAAGGTGTCATCTTCACGATGTGGCGTCACTTGCAGGGACTCTTCCCTGAGCGTGCGGTGCCACGAATGTACGACGCTGTGACGAGCTCCACCTCTTCTTCTTGAATGATGTAAGACGCGCTGAAGCGAACGACGACCAGCGGTGAGCATGCCACCTCGCCATCAATTGGCTACGTGCATGGCCCATGCATGTGCAAAGGCCACTTACGTAGTGCACTGCCACACATTCAGACGTATTTAATGTTCAGCTTCATTCTTCTATAGCATTTGATGTAGACGAAATCCTCCGGCTGGAAATGGACGGCATGTGCGGCGACATCCCGAGTACCACGTCCATTGCTTCATGCGGTGGTGAGCCAAACGGCCATCTTCACGCCTTAGACGCACACGAGTACGTATCAGGAGCATGCCTTCTTGTTCTTGTGTAGACCACTTCATGATGTTTGGCTGGACTAACGTGACACCATCGCCAAGGCACCATCGAGTTCGGGCGAGATGAAGGATAGGCACTACCCCGATGCCAAATGGGATCTCGTTTCCCTTGAAGGAGACGCGAGCAGCACCGTCATGCCACGTGAAGGAGTCGGTGATGTCGACATGGTCCGCGGCTTCGTCCTTCATGGTACCGGCTCGTCGAGGTGGGCGAAGGGTGTGATGGGTGATTTGAACGCCGGGAGGCATCGTGGCGAGCACCATGTCATGGTCCTCGGCGTGATGAAATGGAGGTGAGCAGTGTGATGGCGAGTTCTGCGTCGTCGACTTCTACGGCACCATCTTGATGAAGTGAACGAATGGCCTGACGGAGAACTCCAGATCACCGTCTTGAGCGGCGTCCCTCCAGCGCGACAAAGTGGATGACGGGCTCCATAGAGCGGTGAGGTTGACCTACGTGTCATCGACCTCCAAAGCACCAGCTTGACGATATTGACGGTGGGCAGCGCCGTGGCGTGCCCTGTGTCATTGTGTTCCGCGGCACCATGTGACGAAGTGGGCGCGAGGAGTGGGGTTGGTCTCCGTGGCATCGGCCTCCATGGCGCCGGCTTGGCGACATCGAACGGTGGGCGGCATCATGGCATGCTCCGTGTCGTTGTCCTTCCGTGGCGCCTCGTGGCGAAGTGGGCGTGAGTGGTGATGGTGACTTGTGTGCCGTTAGCCTCCATAGAGCTAGCTTGGTGAAGAATCCGGTGGGGAGCACCACGGTTGGCTAAACGGCATCTTCGTCTAGCGGCGATGAGTGGAGGTAGGCCACCGTGGCGTCGACCTCCGTGACACCGACCTTGGTGGCGTCAGCGTCCATAGCGCGGGCTTGGTGAAGATGAGCTCCGGCGACTCGTCGTCCTCATCGAGCGGTGATGAGTAGGGATGGCCACCGTGGCGTCGACCTCCGTGACACCGACCTTGGTGGCGTCAGCGTCCATAGCGCGGGCTTGGTGAAGATGAGCTCCGGTGACTCGTCGTCCTCATCGAGCGGTGATGAGTGGGGGTGGCCACCGTGGCGTCGACCTCCGTGACACCGACCTCGGTGGCGTCAGCGTCCATAGCACGGGCTTGGTGAAAATGAGCTCCGGCGACTCGTCGTCCTCATCGAGCGGTGATGAGTGGGGGTGGCCACCATGGCATCGACCTCCGTGACACCAACCTCGGTGGCGTCAGCGTCCATAGCGCGGGCTTGGTGAAGATGAGCTCCGGCGACGCGTCGTCCTCATCGAGCGGTGATGAGTGGGGTGGCCACATGGCGTCGATCTCCGGGGCATCGACCTGGCGACCTTGACGGTGGGCGGCGTCGTGGCGTGCTCCGTGTCGTCCTGGCCAAACCGTCGTGACGAGACGAACAGCAGGTGGTGATGACGACCTCCTCGTCGTTCTTTGTGGCGCTGGCTTGGTGAAGACCATCTCCGGCAACGTCGACTTCATCTTCCGGTCCGGCGGCTCCATCTCCGACGGGGGTCCGATCATGCGAACATTGCTTTTGGCAACGCTCCCGACCCATGTGCGTGCATGCTATATGCAAAGAAGGAACAAGGAAAGGGGTGGGTTAGATCAAAGTTTTACCCTCGGGGAAGGTGAGCTTCACGTCCATGTCACAGCCGCCGAGCTCCCTGTACGCCGGCCTCCTCTCTCCATGTACGCCGGCTCGGGTGCCTGCGTCCTTCCTCCTGCCGGATAGATGCGAGCCGGTGCGTGAGGGAGTTCCTCTGCAGGCTTGCGTGATGAATGAATGGAGTGCTGCGTGGTGGATGGATGGGTGCTTGAGGTGTTGTGCGATGGATGTGTGCTAAAGTTATTATGCGATTGCCTTCAGAATGGGTGTGTACGTGAGTCTTCTCTGCGTAGCTAGGTGTGTGTATTTATAGGCAGGAGATGGGCGACCCGGCGGATGGAGACGGGCCAAACGTCCCGATTTTTTTGGACTAGATATGGATGCAATCTCCCCAAATCTTATCATCTCGCTGATTTTTATCTTTCTTCTTCTTGACGCGTACGCCTGCACACAAAAAATGAAAACCGTCTCATGCGTACCTAGCTACCTGACTGACGGTGGGCCTGGTTCCTTCGATCGCCACCTTCATGCTTATCTCCGGTGTTTGCTAGTTGAAATAATCACAAGTATTCAAGTATGTATACGCGCGCTTGCCGGCCGGTATATACGGCACTTAAAGAAATACGCATACTGTATGTAATCTTGTGGGCGCGCCGTAGATATGGACTCAGCCTTCTGATTGTAACCTGCATGTGTGTATAAGTCTATGCCACGGAGCATCAAGTGCAAGTATACATTGGTTAGTACGTGAGCAAACTCAAAATGCATGCATGCACGTACCATTGCATCGAGGATTGCCTAATGCGTGTGTGTACGTATACGCTCAATATAAAACATAGATGTGCATAACTTGCAATTAAAAGAAGAAAGAAAAAGTTACATTTATACTTATATCTTCTGAAAATAGTAATCACAAAAATACGTCGAACAAATAGGAAGAGGGTTTCCCAGCCGGAGGACTCCGTTTTTAGGTTTTCTTAAAGTTTGTTTAGGATTTCGGTCCTGTTCAGATAGGCGAAGCGGCAGTGGCTCCGTGAAGATGTATAAGTTCTTCCCGCCCAGCCCCATCCCGATGGTGTGTCTAGTATCATCGGAGGATGTGTGGAGGTGTGTCGCCGACAGATTACGACAGTTCTAGCTGGATTTGGTCTCTTCTCGTCTATGGTCATGTGTCTGCATGTTGGATCCTTTTGACCTATGCTTCTCTTCATTGGCAATAGTTGTTGTTCTGGTGTGCTGGTCCGGTGGGGTCTTAGCATGATTTCCGACTATCTATTGCAACAAGGTTTGACCGGCTCGCTCCAATATTGTAGTTGTCGCTAGATAGTCTACAGATCTGGATGTAAGTTTTACTTCTGGTGTTTTTTGTACTACATTGACAATTGATGAATAAAAGATGGGGAAGAGGGGAGGTGGCCGATGACCATCGATAGACACATATCACGATGGACTAGATGAGAGCTTTTCCAGGGATCCCATTTTTTCTATGACCCACCCCATTAGTGGGCCCCATAGTGAATTGAAGAGTCAAATTAGTCTCCTCTTTGTTGCTAATGGCATAACAAAGCGGTGCGTGCCACAAAGGAAGAAATTGGTCAAAGGAGACGACAACAAGACCTGACCGCAATCATTAGTGGCACAACCACAATTCCATAATATTTAGAGACAGCTTTCGCATATCGAATCTGAATAATTGCATGTACCTAAATTTTTCCTACAAAAATCTATAGGAGTTTACCACAGAAAAAAATGGATTTTGTTCCAGAGTATATTATATCAAAATTGTATAATTACATGTCTGAATTAGAATTTGAGTGCGCATTCTTGTAGACTAGCTTTGGCTCTGGTAGGCTGCGCTCCACGGGTTCAGATCCTCTGCAGTACTATACAATAATGTAGCGCGAATGACACATGGGGCCGATTCCACACGACGGCGACCATACTGTATGATGCGCTACATCAGAGGATCCTGACCAGCGCTCCACATCATCTTTATGTTTCCCTATAACCGTCTGTTGTCTTTGTATGCAGTTTTAGAATCTATTCACGTACTAGCGTTCAGGAAACAACAATATTCAAGTCAAATGGAACATGCACTTCTATTTTTCATACCTCCTAACCCTAGACCGAACTTGCTTTGGTGGGCTTATTACACAAATATGAAAAAACAAACGTTGTGAGACATCATCCAGTGGACGTGTATATGGATGCTGCGTTGTGTTTGATGGGGATCCTAGTAGTAATTCAAAAAAATTCTACGTGTCACCAAGATCAATCTAGGAGATGCTAGCAATGAGAGAGAAGGAGTGCATCTTCATACCCTTGAATATCGCTAAGCGGAAGCGTTACAAGAACGCGGTTGATGTAGTCGTACTCGCGGCGATTCAAATCGCGGAAGATCCGATCCAAGCGCCGAACGGACGGCGCCTCCGCGTTCAACACACGTACAGCCCGGGGACGTCTCCTCCTTCTTTATCCAGCAAGAGGAGAGGATAAGTTGAGGGAGAACTCCGGCAACACGACGGCGTGGTGGTGGAGCTTGCGGTTCTCCTGCAGGGCTTCGCCAAGCACTACGGAGGAGGACGAGGTGTTGGAGAGGGGAAGGGCTGCGCCAGGGAAGGGGTGCGGCTGCCCTCTCTCTCCCTCACTATATATAGGGGGAAGGGGGAAGGAGGAGGCGCCCTAGGGTTTCCCTAGGGGAGGGGCGGCGGCCACAGGGGAAACCCTAGATGGGTTTGGGCGCCCCCACGCCTAGGAAACTTGCCCCCCAAGCCGGGAGGGGCGGCTGCCCTAGGGGAGGCGCTCCGCATCTCTCTAGTTTACGTGAGATGGGGTGGGAGGGGCGCACAACCCCTTAGTGGGCTGGTGTGCCCCCTCCCCTTGGCCCATAAGGCCCGCCAACGCTTGCCGGGGTCTCCGAAACTCCTTTCGATCACGCTGGTCGTCACCTGGTACTCCCAGAACAATTCTGAACTCTAATACCCTTCGTCCAATATATCGACCTTCACCTCCGGACCATTCCGGAGTTCCTCGTCACCTCCGGGATCTCATACGGGACTCCGAACAACCTTCGGTAACCACATACTATTCCCATTACAACTCTAGCGTCACTGAACCTTAAGTGTGTAGACTCTACGGGTTCGGGAACCATGCAGACATGACCGAGACACCTCTCCGGTCAATAACCAATAGCAGGATCTGGATACCCACATTGGCTCTCACATGTTCCACGATGATCTCATCGGATGAACCATGATGTCGGGGACTCAATCAATCCCGTATACAATTCCTTTTGTCCATCGGTATGTTACTTGCCCGAGATTCGATCGTCGGTATCCCCATACCTCGTTCAATCTCGTTACTGGCAAGTCTCTTTACTCGTTCCGTAACGCATGATCCCGTGGCTAACTCCTTAGTCATATTGAGCTCATTATGATGATGCATTACCGAGTGGGCCCAGAGATACCTCTCCGTCATACGGAGTGACAAATCCCAGTCTCGATTCGTGCCAACCCAACAGACACTTTCGGAGATACCTGTAGTGCACCTTTATAGCCACCCAGTTATGTTGTGACATTTGATACACCTAAAGCACTCCTACGGTATCCGGGAGTTGCACAATCTCATGGTCTAAGAAAATGATACTTGACATTAGAAAAGCTTTAGCAAACGAACTACACGATCTTGTGCTATGTTTAGGATTGGGTCTTGTCCATCACATCATTCTCCTAATGATGTGATCCCGTTATCAACGACATCTAATGTCCATGGTCAGGAAACCATAACCATTTATTGATCAACGAGCTAGTCAACTAGAGGCTCACTAGGGACATGTTGTGGTCTATGTATTTACACATGTATTACAGTTTCCCGTTAATACAATTATAGGATGAACAATAAACAATTATCATGAACAAGGAAATATAATAATAACCATTTTATTATTGCCTCTAAGGCATATTTCCAACAGTGTTGCCTTATATGGTGCTCCCTCCAACCGGCTGATATCTTCCACGGGACGCTGCCATCGCCGTACACTGACTCCCCATGTGCACTATAATTTTCCATGTAGGGACAAGTGCAGTTCAGTCTTAAATCCAAACGTATTGGGATATAAGTAAACACGCAATTAAACACTCTTCATGTGCAAGCTGCGCTTGAGTCTAGTCATTAGGTTGTTTGATGCATGTAGTACATTTTGAACTAACTTCTTACATTTTGTGGGCCTGGGGATCCACGCTCTTCCATTTTGAACTAACTCAAATTGGATGGATCACAGGTCA
Source organism: Triticum urartu (assembly GCF_056163025.1). Classification (NCBI taxonomy): domain Eukaryota; kingdom Viridiplantae; phylum Streptophyta; class Magnoliopsida; order Poales; family Poaceae; genus Triticum; species Triticum urartu. Next base: position 23,062,458 of record NC_141879.1, read on the forward strand.
GGGAAGTGCATGATTGTGCTTTAGTTCGTAACGCTCACGCCGTTGTCCTATTATCTGCCTGTTGCAAGACTAAACGCCTGTTCTGATCCTGAAGAAGCTTAGGCAGCTGCTGTTCTTCTGGGCCTTCAGCTTTGATCTTGAGGAGCTTAGAATAGCTAAGCGAAGAAACCAGGGCCGATGTGTGCCATCAGCCATCCAGGTAGCTTTACCAATTTCTGCATGCTCCACGCAGTCGTCAAGAGCAGCTTCACGCTGGCTCTTCATGGCCTTTGTTTTCTTCTGTTCATCCAACAATCTTTAAACATGCATGTCTGGCTAAGAATTGCATAACCTCATGCATAGTCGCCAATTTGTATAACAATCGTGTATCATGCATAAGCATTCAACTTCTGTTATGAGAAATACAACATCATCCAATACTGTACCCAATATCAACGTATCACTGATCCAGTCTAAAGAAACTTGGTAAAAAGGCAGAAGGTAGCAAGTCATTCACATAGAGTAATGATTAAAAGTTAAAACCGGCATATTGATAAAGACATAACATCATTAGCAAGGTAATCCAAGGGTAGGTAAACCCCTAAGTCGTGAAAACAACCATGTAGCCAAGTTTAGTATGATCGCTTAGGCAAATCCGTCTAGTAACTACTAACTAGAGATAACTGGGGATCTGGAGCCAATGTCTCCGACTGGAGCATGGGTGTGACCGTCGGCTCAGCCAGTTTCTGTTTTTTTTTTCTGCAGAAAGACTATGAGTTTTGTTCCTCCAATACAGGATTACAATCGGCCACCGTGAGCCGACATACAATCCAGGGGTTGACGTAACCAACAAACTATATGACCCTCTGTTCTACCAGACTTTGCCAAGCATTCGACAACCCTGGTCTGGCGTATATATGGAGCTAACAATGTGATCTAGCTCAGCGGTTTCTCGTCAAAGTCGTCATCATCGGACATTCACATTGTTGACGTCATACTCTTCCTAGATGTCGTAGGTGGGCTTTCCTATGGACTATTGATCGTATATCACAAGGAGATCTTGATTGGAAAGGAGAAACAACTCTTCTACATGGAGAAAAAGAGGGGTTCCAAAAAAATTTAAACAAAGCCACAGAAAGATTCTATTTGATGGAAAGCTTCTTCTAGCTTGCATCGTTGAGTAGACAAAATATGGATGACAGTTGTGAATGGATGGAAAGCTTCATCTACGGTCATGTGGCTACAGGTTGAATCCTTTCAATATACGCTTCTCTTCATCGGCGACAATTGTTATTCTGGTGCGCAGGTCCGGCAGGGCCTTAGTATGATGACTTCCCGACTGTCTACAGCAACAAAGTTTGACTGGGTCCGACGAGGAGGGCATTCATGGCGGTGGGCCTTCGGCTCGCTCCAGTGTTTGTAGTCGTCGCTAGCTAGGTGGTCTTCGGATCTAGATGTATGTTTTACTTGTGGTGTTCGTTGTACTAACTTGACAGTTCGATGAATAGATCATAATGACCGACGATAGACACATCTCTTGATGGACTGGATGAGAGTTTTTCTATGGATCCCATTTTTCTATGACCCACCCCCTATTAGTTGGCCCCCATAGTGAATGGAAGAGTCAAATTAGTCTCCTCTTTGTTGCTAATGGCATGACAAATAGGAGGGTCCCATAAAGAAAGAAATTGGTCAAAGGAGACGTCAACGGCGAAGACTTGACCGCAATCATTAGTGGCACAGGCAGAATTCCATACAACTTAGAGAGAGCCTTCGAGTATAGAATCTGGATAGTTGCACGTACCTAAATTTTCCTTCAAAAATCTATAGTAGTTTACCAAAGAAAAAAAATTGTAGTGTTTCCAGAATATAGTTCATCAAAATTGTATAATTACATGTCCAAATTATAATTTGTGCCGGAGTTCTTGAAGGCTGAGCTTCGGTTCTGGTAGGCTGCGCTCCTCACCATCTTTATGGTTCCCTGTACTGTAACCATCTGTTGTCTTTGTATGCAGTTTCAGAAGCTATTCCTGTACTTATGTTCATGATGGAGCGACATGCAAGTCATGCAGGAAATGCACTTTTATTTCCAATACCTCCTAACCCTAGGTCGAACCGGCTTTGGTGGTCTTATTGAACAAATATGAAAAAAAAAAGATAACGTTCTGAGACATCACCCGGTGGACATGTATATGGATGCAGATACTCTTTGTTGCCTTTTATGGTGCTCCCTCCAACCGGTTGATATCTTCACGCTGCCATCGCCGTTCACTGCCTCCCCATGTGCACTGCAAAATTCCATCGGCCAATGTAGGCCGTCACTGTCCATCCAAATGCACTTGTATATAATTTAGGAGAAGTGCCGTTCGCTCTTGAATCCAACCATATAGGGATGTAAGTAAACACGCAACTAAACTTCATGTGCAAGCTGCGCTTGAGTCTAGTCATTGGGTTGTTTGATGCCTGTAGTACATTTTGAACTAAACTTCTCACATTTTGTGGGCCTGGGGATCCTTGCTCTTCCATTTTGAAATTTGAACTAATGCCGGTGCTGTAGTTCGTAACGCTCAAGCCGTTATCCTGCTGCTATGTGCAGGGTTTCAACTTAGTTCGTAACGCTCAGCTCTGCTTGCTGCAGGACTGAACACATGTTCTAATCGGGAAGAAGCTGAGGCAGCTGCGGTTCTGCCCGGCCTTCAACACTGATCTATGAGGAGCTGAGAATAGCTAATAAGCGCAGAAACCAGGGACCAGCAGCGGCGAAACTTTACAGCTGATCGAGGATGTGACGAAGGCCCTCTACGCCTCCAAGATCTGCAGCTACGCCCGGGGCATGAACATCATCAAGGCCAAGAGCACGGAAAAATGATGGGTCCTCAACCTCGGTGAGCTAGCCAGGTTCTGCAAGGGTGGGTGCATCATCCGCGCCAGCTTCCTGGACAGCATCAAGAAGGCCTACGACAGGAACGGTGAGCTCGCCAAGGCAACCTCCTCATCAACAACGGTGAGTTCGCGCAGGAGATCATGGACAGGCAAGCTGCGTGGAATGGAGGAGGGTCGTTTGCCTCGCCATCAACAATGGCGTCAACACCCCCAGCATGTCCGCAATTCTGGCCTACTTCGACTCCTACCGGAGGGACATGCTTCCAGCGAACCTTGTCCAGGCCCAGATGGACTACTTCGGGGCGCAAACCCATGAGACGGTCGACATGCCCGGCTCCTTCCACATTGAGTGGTACAAGATCGCCAACTCAAAGATCTAAGCTGCTGCTGCTCTACCAAGAGACGGCCCATCAGGTTTCGTCTTCTCGGCCCTGCTTTCTCAAGTTTGCTTTATGAGCAGAACCACTGCATGTTGCTTGTTTTTTGTGTCATATGATTCTCAGAAAATTCTGTTGCTATCTCTTTTGTCTATGGTAGTATGTGAAGATCTAAGCTGCTGCTGCTCTGCTGAGCAGACAACCCAGCACGGGTTCGTCTTCTCGGTAGGCATCTTTGGTTGTTGCCAGTCACGAGTCCTTTTCCTGTAGGGGAGCAACTGCCGTTTAATTTTCATTATTTGAGTAATGAGTCCTGTATTTAATTTCTACAACTACAAGGAGATCACATATATACTCTCCAGTCTCCACTACTTCCATGTGATTTCAACCCTGGAGGGAAGACATTGTTATTCGTCGGATCTCCCCCGATGATTATTCTGAATTAGTTTGAATAAAATGTGTTTTTACCAACCTGTGTTTGATAGCCAGTGATCCTGCTGTCTCAAGGCTGCTTTATGAGCAGAGCCGCTGCCTGTTGCTTGTTTGTTGTGTCCTATGATTCTGTTGCTATCTCTTGTGTCTATGGTATGTGAAAAGTCCTTTTTTGTTTGGAAGATAAGTCATGTTTGCCTACCCTGTATCTTTTTTTCTTTTGTACTGGATCATGTACAGTACTACAATTCTTGTGTTACATAGTCAAGTTGTGACACACACTGTCAAAAGAAAGTTCCAACTATGAGCATAAGTAATCATGAAAGGGTTGGTAGTACTAGCCTCCATGTAGTTCAAAGATCAAACCTATGGTAGAGAAAACCGTGTTTTACCGACAAGAACAGAGTCCAAGTTCTGTAGGAACTTTGTTCGAAACCGGCTCATTTCGACAAAATATTACCGTACTTCGCGCCATCAAGTTTCATCTGAGATCGACCGATTTATATTCGGAAGTAACTTCCACCCATCATCACTGGAGTGTATATATGCTGAACTCAACTGTCCTTGATTGTCAATCATCGGCACTCAGTCGGATCGGGCCGTCTCCTAGTGTGTGTCGGGCAAAGACAACTCTTCTTTGGAGTACGCAAACCAAGCACGAAGGCGTATTTTGCATGATGGAGAAGCTGCGGAGGTGGTTTGCTACTCTGCTTCCTCTCTCGGATTGTTTCCTTCTTGACTGGCGCGCAGCAATCCAACCTTGGCGTGGTCTACCTGCAGAGAAGATGGGTGCCAAAAAATGAAACAAAAGAGCAACATTTTAATTTTGATAGTATCATGGAAAGCTTTTTTGCGATTCCATGGTTTGGCGAAGACAATATGCACAACATAAACTCACTCAAGGGCATGTCACCTTGCCGGTGAATGCACCATATCTTAACTCAAATGAAATGACAGAGAAAAAATAAGAACAGTCAGTGAATTTTAAGGAAGAAAATAAACCAAGGTTCCAGCCCAATAAAAAAAACTAAGGTCCTTGATAGGAACTAGGGTTTTGCCCTGCCTAGGGCGTAGGCTATAGGGGAAGGAGGGAGGTGGGCGAGGGCTGGAGCGCGGCGGCCGGCGGCGAGGCGCCGTCCTTGCGGTTTGGGCGGCGGTGGCACAAGCAGGAGGCGTCTAGGGTTTTAGGGTTCCAGCTTCTCTGGGAGCCGGGCAATAGAATAGTCTTATTGCTTAATTCTCAAAATAGTCTTACAAGTCGTATATATAACCACAATATGAAATAAAACTAAGATAATTTGAGGGCTAAGTTTGCCCAGTGGGCCTCCTGCGGCCATAGACCTGTCCGGTCATAACATCTCTCCCTGCCTGCGCAAACAGCTCGTCCTCGAGTTGAAAGTCGGGGTAGTGCTGGCGGAACTCCTCGCGCTGCTCCCAAGTAGCGTCCTCCTCTGGTAGTCCAGTCCACTGAATCAACACGTACCAGGAGCTTCGTCGCAGCTGAGCCTTCAATGCCTTCTCTGGCTCAGGAAGGAGACGCCCGTCCGTGATCGGTGGAAGTGCCGGTGGTGCCGCGGGTGGCTCGCCGCGGAATGGCTTGAGCAGCCCGACATGGAAGACATCATGGATCCGCGCGCCTGCCGGAAGCTAAAGACGGTAAGCCACTTTCCCAATGCGTTCCAGGATAGCAAAGGGACCGGCATAGCGAGGACCGAGCTTCCTCCTCGCGCGTGGGTCCAAGGACTGCGTAGAGCGATGAAGTAGACGCAGCCAGACCCAATCACCCACATCGAACTCCGCCTCGCGATGGTGGCCATCATAGTAATGTTTGGCCAACTGCTGGGCCTGTAGGAGCCGTTGCCGGACTTCCGCGAGCATCTCATCACGGCTCCTCAGAAGAGCCCCGGCTGCCTCGGTCCGTGCCAAGGCCGGATCAACAGGAAGGATCGGCGGGGGTGGCCGGCCATACACCACCTCAAAGGGCGTAGCACGGAGGGTGGAGTGATAAGAGGTGTTGTAGCAGTACTCCGCCCACGAGAGCCAGTTCACCCATGCGCGAGGTCGATCACCTATAACACAACGCAAATACACGGCAATCACCTTGTTAACGATCTCAGACTGGCCGTCCGTCTGAGGGTGGAAGGTGGTGCTCAGGCGTAGCTTCACGCCCGCCAGCCGGAAAAGGTCGCGCCACACGTGTCCCGTGAACACGGGGTCCCGATCACTGACGATTGAAGAAGGGAACCCGTGGAGACGGACAATGCCATCGAAGAAGGCCCGTGCGACAGACGCCACTGAATAGGGATGGCCAAGGGCGATGAAGTGAGCATACTTGGAGAAGCGGTCGACCACCGTGAGAATGACGGACTTGCCGCCCACCTTGGGAAGGCCCTCGATGAAGTCCATGGAGATGTCCGCCCAAACCTGAGATGGGACCTCCAAGGGATGAAGCATGCCAGCCGGCCGTAGAGTCTCCGTTTTGTTGCGCTGGCACATCACACAAGACCGTACCCAGTCACGGACCAGGGCACGATCATCGGGAATGTAGAAGTCGGCGCGGAGACGATGGAGTGTCTTCTGCACCCCCTCATGGCCCGCCGAGTGGGCGAGGCGCAGCACCTGCTGGCAAAGATTGTCGTGTGCCGGAACGAAGACCCTGCGCCCATGGAGGAGCAGGCCAGCGGCGAGGCGCCACGGCTCCTCCAGCTCTCCCGCCGCCAGCTGCTGCTGCAGGAGGAGGGCGTCGGTTGCGGCAACGGTCGCCCGTCGGATGTCGGCGTAGAGGGCGAAGGAGGGCCCGGTGATGATGCAGAAGGCCGCCCCCTCCGCCGCACCGTCGTCCACATCGGCGTCACGCCGAGACAGGGCGTCGGCGACGGTGTTAAGGCGACCCGGCTGGTACTCGACGGTGAAGTCAAAGCCAAAGAGTTTACTGACCCACTGGTGTTGGGGTACCGTCGAGAGCCTCTGATCCAGCATGAACTTTAGGCTGTAATGGTCCGTGCGGATCCGGAAGGAACGACCCCAAAGATAGGGCCGCCAATGGCATACTGCCTGCACCAACCCAATGAGCTCACACTCATATGCCGCCAGCTTAAGATGGCGTGCGGCAAAGGGGTGGGTGAAGAAAGCGAGGGGTCCATCGCCCTGATGAAGGACCGCACCGAACCCCGCACCGGAGGCGTCGCAGTCGACGGTGAAGGAGAGGTCAAAATCCGACATCTGCAGGACGGGTCCCGTCGTCAGGGCCCCCTTGAGGGCCTCGAACGCTGCAGTGGCCTCCTCATCCCAAGAGAAGGCGTCGCGACGGAGAAGACGCGCGAGCGGGGCCGCGATTAGGCCAAATTCCCGGATGAACTTCCGGTAGTACCCCGCGAGGCCAAGGAACCCGCGAAGAGCCCGCGGAGACTGCGGAATCAGCCAGGCGGCGATTGATAACCCACACGTATAGGGGATCGCAACAGTTTTCGAGGGTAGAGTATTCAACCCAAATTTGTTGATTCGACACAAGGGGAGCCAAAGAATATTCTCAAGTATTAGCAGTTGAGTTGTCAATTCAACCACACCTGGAAACTTAGTATCTGCAGTAAAGTGTTTAGTAGCAAAGTAATATGATAGTGGTGGTAACGGTAACAAAAGAGTAGTGCAAGCAATAGTAAATATTTTTGGTATTTTGTAGTGTTTGTAATAGTAGCAACGGGAAAGTAAATAAGCGTAAACCAGTATATGGAAAGCTCGTAGGCACCGGATCAGTGATGGATAATTATGCCGGATGCGGTTCATCATGTAACAGTCATAACAAAGGGTGACACAGAACTAGCTCCAATTCATCAATGTAATGTAGGTATGTATTCCGAATATAGTCATACGTGCTTATGGAAAAGAACTTGCATGACATCTTTTGTCCTACCCTCCTGTGGCAGCGGGGTCCTAATGGAAACTAAGGGATATTAAGGCCTCGTTTTAATAGAGAACCAGAACAAAGAATTAGCACATAGTGAATACATGAACTCCTCAAACTATGGTCATCACCGGGAGTGGTCCCGATTATTGTCACTTCGGGGTTGCCGGATCATAACACATAGTAGGTGACTATAGACTTGCAAGATAGGATCAAGAACTCACATATATTCATGAAAACATAATAGGTTCAGATCTGAAATCATGGCACTCGGGCCCTAGTGACAAGCATTAAGCATAGCAAAGTCATAGCAACATCAATCTCAGAACATAGTGGATACTAGGGATCAAACCCTAACAAAACTAACTCGATTACATGATAAATCTCATCCAACCCATCACCGTCCAGCAAGCCTACGATGGAATTACTCACGCACGGCGGTGAGCATCATGAAATTGGTGATGGAGGATGGTTGATGATGACGACGGCGACGAATCCCCCTCTCCGGAGCCCCGAACGGACTCCAGATCAGCCCTCCCGAGAGCTTTTAGGGCTTGGCGGCGGCTTCGTATCGTAAAAAGCGATGATTTCTTCTCCTCTATTTTTTTCTCCCCGAAAGCAAATATATAGAGTTGGAGTTGGCGTCGGAAAGTCTCCAGGGGGCCCACGAGGTAGGGGGCGCGCCCTAGGGGGGAGGGACGCCCCCACCCTCGTGGACAGGGTGTGGGCCCCCTGGACTTCATCTCTGGCGAGGATTTTTTATTATTTATTGTAAGGTATTCCGTGGAGTTTCAGGTCATTCCGAGAACTTTTATTTTCTGCACATAAAACAACATCATGGCAATTCTGCTGAAAACAACGTCAGTCCGGGTTAGTTCCATTCAAATCATACAAGTTAGAGTCCAAAACAAGGGCAAAAGTGTTTGGAAAAGTAGATACGACAGAGACGTATCAACTCCCCCAAGCTTAAACCCTTGCTTGTCCTCAAGCAATTCAGTTGACAAACTGAAAGAGAAAGAAAAACTTTTACAAACTCTGTTTGCTCTTGTTGTTGTAAATATGTCAAGCCAGCATTCCAGTTTTCAGCAAAGATTATAACTAACCATATTTGCAATAATTCTCAGGTCTCATAATTACTCATATCAATAGCATGATCAACTAGCGAGCCATAATAATAAATCTCGGATGACAACACTTTCTCAAAACAATCATAATATGATATAACAAGATGGTATCTCGCTAGCCCTTTCTGAGACCGCAAAACATAAATGCAGAGCACCTTTAAAGATCAAGGACTGACTAGACATTGTAATTCATGGTAAAAGAGATCCAATCATAGTCACACCCAATATAAATTAACAGTGATGAATGCAAATGACAGCTGTGCTCTCCAGCTAGTGCTCTTAATAAGAGGGTGATTACTCAACATAAAAGTAAATAGATAGGCCCTTAGCAGAGGGAAGCAGGGATTTGTAGAGGTGCCAGAGCTCGGCTTTGAAATAGAGATAAATAATATTTTGAGCAGTATACTTTCATTGTCAACATAACAACTAAGAGATGGCGATATCTTCCATGCTACACACATTATAGGCGGTTCCCAAACAGAATGGTAAAGTTTATACTCCCCCTCCACCAACAAGCATCAATCCATGGCTTGCTCGAAACAACGAGTGCCTCCAACATACATCAGGTCCCAGGGGGAGTTTTGTTTGCAATTAATTTTGATTTAGTTTGCATAAAGCATGCGACTGGGCATCCCGGTGACCAGCCATTTTCTCGTGAGTGAGAAGCAGAGTCCACTCCTCTTGAGAATAACCCGCCTAACATGGAAGATAAGGGCAGCCTTGGTTGATACATGAGCTATTCGAGCATACAAAACAGAATGTTTATTTGAAGGTTTAGAGTTTGGCACATACATATTTACTTGGAACGGAAGGTAGATACCGCATATAGGAAGGTATAGTGGACTCATATGGAATAACTTTGGGGTTTAAGGGATTGGATGCACAAGCAGTATTCCCGCTTAGTACAAGTGAAGGCTAGCAAAAGACTGGGAAGCGACCAACTAGAGAGCGACAACAGCCATGTACATGCATTAAAATTAATAAACAATGGATGCAAGCATGAGTGGGATATAATCCAACATGAACATAAATATCGTGAAGGCTATGTTGATTTGTTTCAACTACATGCGTGAACATGTGCCAAGTCGAGTCACTCAAATCATTCAAAGGAGGATACCACCCCATCAAACCACATCATAACCGTCTTAATAGCATGTTGGCACGCAAGGTAAACCATTATAACTCATAGCTAATCCAGCATGGCACGAGCAACTATGATCTCTAATTGTCATTGCAAACATGTTTATTCATAATAAGCTGAATCAAGAACGATGAACTCATCATATTTAAAAAAACAAAAGAGGTCGAGTTCATACCAGCTTTTCTTATCTCAGTCAGTCCATCATATATCATCATAATTGCCTTTCACTTGCACGACCGAACGATGTGAATAATAATAAGAGTGCACGTGCATTGGACTAAGCTGGAATCTGCGAGCATTCAATAAACAGGAGAAGACAAGGCAATATGGGCTCTGGGTTAAATCAACAATAATGCATATAAGAGCCACTTCAACAATTTAATCATGGTATTCTCCCACTGAGATAGTGTTAATGAATGCCTCCACCTCATTACGGTATGGTTCATCTAGGGTACCCTCAGGGGGTATGTTGCAAACTTCGCAAAATTCAGACAATGGCATCTTCTTAACAACGTCATATAAATGAAACTCTACTGAAGGAGGTGAGTCCTTAGGAAAAAAGTAGAAGTTTTGCACAAAAGTATTTGTGAGTAAGAGATACTGAGGACGTTGGTCACGGACGAAGTCGGTGAGGCCGGCATTCTCAATCAATGAATAGAAATCCTCATAAATCCCGGCCTCTCTCAAGAAATTATCAGAGGGCCATTCACACGGACGGATCTCCACGGTACGAGGCAAATTATATTTGGGCCTCTGTGCTTCTTCATTTTGTTTCTCCTTTGAGCTTCGGCTCGATGAGCCCCTCAAAAGTCTCTTCATTATTTTCTGAAATAATCTGAAATTTTTAGTAACTTCAAAAAAAAGTGAACCAACTTCAATAAAACTGATAGCAACTACTCCTACAAGTGCCTAGAACCTATATCAAGCATTAGAACTACTTGGAACCATATAAATTTGACATGCAAGCTCAAGAACATGGTCACCTATGCAGCACAAATTTGCAATGAATAAAGAACTAGAGCAAAAACTAATTGGACCAATGGAGGAGTCACATACCAAGGAAATATCTCCCCAAGCAGTTTTGCGAGAGGTGCTTTGAGCAAGGAGATCGAAAATCACAGCAAGGTGGCCTAGAACTCGTGCTTGAGTTGGTTTTTCGTCTTTGTGGGAGGAAGAAAAAGAAGATGTGTGCTGGAATAAGTGGAGGAGGGCCACCGTGGGCCCACGAGGCAGGGGGGCGCGCCCAGGGGGGTAGGGCACACCCTCCACCCTCGTGACCAGGTGGCAGCTCCCCCCCCCCCCGCAGTAATTTTTGCACTATAAATCCTCAAATATTCCTGAAAAAATCATATTAAATTGGCATGTCATTCTGAGGACTTTTATTTTCGGGGTATTTTTATATTGCACGGATAAACCAGGAAACAGACAGAAAAATACTATTTTTACTTTATTCAATTAAATAACAGAAAGTATAAAGGGGGTACAGAAGGTTGTGCTTCTAGTTTCGTCCATCTCATGCTCATCAAAAGGAATCCACTAACAAGGTTGATCAAGTCTTGTTAACAAACTCATTCCGATTAACATGGAACCGGAGAAATTTCGAATAACACTAGGTTACCTCAACGGGGATATGCACATCCCCAATAATAAGTATATCATATTTCTTTTTGACAGTAGGAAGAGGAAATTCAAAACCTCCAAATATAATCGATGGAATTTTTCCAATGGAGTTGATAGTGTGGACTTGAGGTTGTTTCCTCGAAAAGTGTACCGTATGCTCATTACCATTAACTTGAAAAGTGACATTGCCTTTGTTGCAATCAATAAAAGCCCCTGCAGTATTAAGAAAAGGTCTTCCAAGAATAATAGACATACTATCATCCTCGGGAATATCAAGAATAACAAAGTCCGTTAAAATAGTAATGTTTGCAACCACAACAGGCACATCCTCATAAATACCGACAGGTATAGCAGTTGATTTATCAGCCATTTGCAAAGATATTTCAGTAGGTGTCAACTTATTCAAGTCAAGTCTACGATATAAAGAGAGAGGCATAACACTAACACCAGCTCCAAGATCACATAAAGCAGTTTTAACATAATTTCTTTTAATGGAGCATGGTATAGTAGGTACTCCTGGATCTCCAAGTTTCTTTGGTATTCCACCCTTAAAAGTATAATTATCAAGCATGGTGGAAATTTCAGCTTCCGGTATCTTTCTTTTATAAGTAATGATATCCTTCATATATTTAGCATAAGGATTAGTTTTGAGCACATCAGTCAATCGCATACGCAAAAAGATAGGTCTAATCATTTCAGCAAAGCGCTCAAAATCCTCATCATCTTTTTTCTTGGATGGTTTGGGAGGAAAAGGGATGGGTTTCCGAATCCAAGGTTCTCTTTCTTTACCATGTTTCCTAGCAACAAAGTCTCTCTTATCATAACGTTGATTCTTTAATTGTGGGTTATCAAGATCAACAACAGGTTCAATTTCTACATCATTATCATTACTAGGTTGAGCATCATCATTAACATTTTCACTAGGTTCATGTTCATTACCAGATTGTGTTTTAGCATCAGACATAGAGATATCATTGGGATTCTCAGGTGGTTCAGCAATAGGTTCACTAGAAGTTTTCACAGTTCTATCATTTTTCTTTTTCTTCTTTTTAAAAGAACTAGGCACATCAATATTATTTTTCTGAGAATCTTGCTCAATTCTCTTAGGGTGGCCTTCAGGATACAAAGGTTCTTGAGTCATTCTACCAGTTCTAGTAGCCACTCTAGCAGCATAATCATTTTTCTTACTATTCATTTCATCAAGCAATTCTTTTTAAGCTTTTAGTACTTGTTCTACTTGAGTGGTAACCATAGAAGCATGTTTGCTAACAAGTTTAAGTTCACCTCTAATATTAGCCACATAATCACCCAAGCGTTTAATCATATAAGCATCTTGTTTTAATTGTCTACCAAAATAAGCATTGAAGTTTTCTTGTTTGACAATAAAATTATCGAACTCATCAAGGCATTGTCTAGCAGACTTATAATGAGGAATATCACCTTCATCAAATCTATAGAGAGAATTTACCTTTACTACCTGTGTTGGGATATCGAGGTCTGGAGGTTCTTCAATAAATAAAGGATTGAGATCATATGTTTCTTCAACAGGCGGTAAATTAAGACCATGTATTTCTTCAATAGGAGGTAAATTCTTAACATCTTCAGCTTTAATACCTTTTTATTTCATAGACTTCTTTGCCTCTTACATATCTTCGGGACTAAGAAATAGAACACCTCTCTTCTCCGGAGTTGGTTTAGGAGGAGGCTCAGTAATTGGAGCAGGAGCTGGCCCAGGAGCTGGTTCAGGAGGTGCCCAATTATTTTCATTTGTCAACATATTATTCAATAGAATTTCAGCTTCATCCGGTGTTCTTTCCCTGAAAATAGAACCAGCACAACTATCCAGGTAATCTCTGGAAGCATCGGTTAGTCCATTATAAAAGATATCAAGTATTTCATTTTTCTTAAAAGGATGATCAGGCAAAGCATTAAGTAACTTGAGAAGCCTCCCCCAAGCTTGTGGGAGACTCTCTTCTTTAATTTGCACAAAGTTGTATATTTCCTTTAAAGCAGCTTGTTTCTTATGAGCAGGGAAATATTTAGCAGAGAAGTAATAAATCATATCCTGGGGACTACGCACACAACCCGGATCAAGAGAATTAAACCATATCTTAGCATCACCCTTTAATGAGAACGGAAATATTTTAAGGATATAAAAGTAACGAGATCTCTCATCATTAGTAAACAGGGTGGCTATATCATTTAATTTAGTAAGATGTGCCACAACAGTTTCAGATTCATAGCCATGAAAAGGATCAGATTCAACCAAAGTAATTATATCAGGATCAACAGAGAATTCATAATCCTTATCGGGAACACAAATAGGTGAAGTAGCAAAAGCAAGGTCAGGTTTCATTTTATCTTTAATAGATTCTTTGTTCCATTTAGCTAATAACCTCTTGAGCTCATATCTATCTTTGCAAGCTAAAATAGCGGCAGAAGATTCCATATCAAAAACATAACCTTTAGGAATAACAGGCATATCTTCATCATCACTTTCATCATTATAATCAGATTCAATAATTTCTTTCTCTCTAGCCCTAGCAATTTGTTCATCAAGAAATTCACTAAGGGGCACAGTAGTATCAGGCATAGAAGAAGTTTCATCATAAGTATCATGCATAGCAGAAGTGGCATCATCAATAACATGTGACATATCAGAACGAATAGCAGAAGCAGGTTTAGGTGTCGCAAGCTTACTCATAACAGAAGGTGAATCAAGTGCAGAGCTAGATGGCAGTTCCTTACCTCCCCTCGTAGTTGAGGGATAAATTGTTGTTTTAGCATCTTTCAAGTTCTTCATAGTATCCAGCAGATATAAACCCCAAGTGACTCAAAGAATAGAGCTATGCTCCCCGGCAACGGCGCCAGAAAAAGGTCTTGATAACCCACAAGCATAGGGGATCGCAATAGTTTTCGAGGGTAGAGTATTCAACCCAAATTTGTTGATTCGACACAAGGGGAGCCAAAGAATATTCTCAAGTATTAGCAGTTGAGTTGTCAATTCAACCACACCTGGAAACTTAGTATCTGCAGTAAAGTGTTTAGTAGCAAAGTAATATGATAGTGGTGGTAACGGTAACAAAAGAGTAGTGCAAGCAATAGTAAATATTTTTGGTATTTTGTAGTGTTTGTAATAGTAGCAACGGCAAAGTAAATAAGCGTAAACCAGTATATGGAAAGCTCGTAGGCACCGAATCAGTGATGGATAATTATGCCGGATGCGGTTCATCATGTAACAGTCATAACAAAGGGTGACACAGAACTAGCTCCAATTCATCAATGTAATGTAGGTATGTATTCCGAATATAGTCATACGTGCTTATGGAAAAGAACTTGCATGACATCTTTTGTCCTACCCTCCTGTGGTAGCGGGGTCCTAATGGAAACTAAGGGATATTAAGGCCTCGTTTTAATAGAGAACCAGAACAAAGAATTAGCACATAGTGAATACATGAACTCCTCAAACTATGGTCATCACCGGGAGTGGTCCCGATTATTGTCACTTCGGGGTTGCCGGATCATAACACATAGTATGTGACTATAGACTTGCAAGATAGGATCAAGAACTCACATATATTCATGAAAACATAATAGGTTCAGATCTGAAATCATGGCACTCGGGCCCTAGTGACAAGCATTAAGCATAGCAAAGTCATAGCAACATCAATCTCAGAACACAGTGGATACTAGGGATCAAACCCTAACAAAACTAACTCGATTACATGATAAATCTCATCCAACCCATCACCGTCCAGCAAGCCTACGATGGAATTACTCACGCACGGCGGTGAGCATCATGAAATTGGTGATGGAGGATGGTTGATGATTGTGACGGCGACGAATCCCCCTCTCCGGAGCCCTGAACGGACTCCAGATCAGCCCTCCCGAGAGCTTTTAGGGCTTGGCGGCGGCTCCGTATCGTAAAACGCGATGATTTCTTCTCCTCCATTTTTTTCTCCCCGAAAGCAAATATATAGTGTTGGAGTTGGCGTCGGAAAGTCTCCAGGGGGCCCACGAGGTTGGGGCGCACCCTAGGAGGGGCGCCCCCCACCCTCGTGTACAGGGTGTGGGCCCCCTGGACTTCATCTTTGGCGAGAATTTTTCAATATTTATTGTAAGGTATTTGATACGTCCATTTTGCATCATGCTTTTATATCGATATATATTGCATTATGGGTTGTTATTTCACTTTATGTCACAATACTTATGGCTATTCTCTCTTATTTTACAAGGGTTACATAAGGAGGGAGAATGACGGCAGCTGGAATTCTGGGCTGGAAAAGGAGCAAATATTGGAGGCCTATTCTACGCAACTCCAAAAGTCCTGAAACTCCACGGAATATCTTAAATTAAATAATCAAAAATCCTCGCCAAGATGAAGGCCAGGGTGAAGGAAATATGCCCTAGAGGCAATAATAAAGTTATTATTTATTTCGTTATATCATGATAAATGTTTATTATTCATGCTAGAATTGTATTAACCGGAAACATAATACATGTGTGAATACATAGACAAACAGAGTGTCACTAGTATGCCTCTACTTGACTAGCTCGTTAATCAAAGATGGTTATGTTTCCTAACCATGGACAAAGAGTTGTTATTTGATTAACGGGATCACATCATTAGGTGAATGATCTGATTGACATGACCCATTCCATTAGCTTAGCACCCGATCGTTTAGTATGTTGCTATTGCTTTCTTCATGACTTATACATGTTCCTATGACTATGAGATTATGCAACTCCCGTTTGCCAGAGGAACACTTTGTGTGCTACCAAACGTCACAACATAACTGGGTGATTATAAAGGAGCTCTACAGGTGTCTCCAAAGGTACATGTTGGGTTGGCGTATTTCGAGATTAGGATTTGTCACTCCGATTGTCGGAGAGGTATCTCTGGGCCCTCTCGGTAATGCACATCACTTAAGCCTTGCAAGCATTCCAACTAATGAGTTAGTTGCGGGATGATGTATTACAGAACGAGTAAAGAGACTTGACGGTAACGAGATTGAACTAGGTATAGGATACCGACGATCGAATCTCGGGCAAGTAACATACCGATGACAAAGGGAACAACGTATGTTGTTATGCGGTCTGACCGATAAAAGATCTTCGTAGAATATGTAGGAGCCAATATGAGCATCCAGTTTCCGCTATTGGTTATTGACCGGAGACGTGTCTCGGTCATGTCTACATTGTTCTCGAACCCGTAGGGTCTGCACGCTTAAGGTTACGATGACAGTTATATTAAGAGTTTATGCATTTTGATGTACCGAAGGTTGTTCGGAGTCCCGGATGTGATCACGGACATGACGAGGAGTCTCGAAATGGTCGAGACATAAAGATTGATATATTGGAAGCCTATGTTTGGATATCGGAAGTGTTCCGTGCGAAATCGGGATTTTACCGGAGTACCGGGAGGTTACCGGAACCCCCCGGGAGGTATATGGGCCTTAGTGGAAGAGAGGAGAGGTGGCCAGAGATGGGCCGCGCGCCCCTCCCCCCTTGGTCCGAATTGGACAAGGAGAGGGGGCCGGCCCCCCTTCCTCCTCCCTCTCCTCTTTCCCACCCCTCCACGAATCCTATTCCAACTAGGAAAGGGGGGGAGTCCTACTCCCAGAAGGAGTAGGACTCCTCCTGGCGCGCCACACCTTGGCCGGCCGGCCCCCCTCCCTTGAACCTTTATATACGGAGGCAGGGGCACCCCTAGAGACACAAGTTGATCCATGTGATCATATTCTTAGCCGTGTGCGGTGCCCCCTTCCACCATAGTCCTCGATAATATTGTAGCGGTGCTTAGGCGAAGCCCTGCGACGGTAGTACATCAAGATCGTCACCACGCCGTCGTGCTGACGGAACTCTTCCCCGACACTTTGCTGGATCGGAGTCCGGGGATCGTCATCGAGCTGAACGTGTGTTAGAACTCGGAGGTGCCGTAGTTTTGGTGCTTGATCGGTCGGGCCATGGAGACGTACGACTACATCAACCAAAAGCTTCTGTTGTCGATCTACAAGGGTACGTAGATCATACTCTCCCCTCTCGTTGCTATGCATCACCATGATCTTGCGTGAGCGTAGGAATTTTTTTGAAATTACTACGAAACCCTTCAGTGGCATCCGAGCCTAGGTTATATATGTTGATGTTATATGCACGAGTAGAACACAAGTGAGTTGTGGGCGATATAAGTCATACTGCTTACCAGCATGTCATACTTTGGTTCGGCGGTATTGTTGGACGAAGCGGCCCAGACCAACATTACGCGTACTCTTACACGAGACCTGTTCTCCCGACGTGCTTTGCACATAGGTGGCTTGCGGGTGACAGTTTCTCCAACTTTAGTTGAACCGAGTGTGGCTACGCCCGGTCCTTGCGAAGGTTAAAACAGCACCAACTTGAAAAACTATCATTGTGGTTTTGATGCGTAGGTAAGATTGGTTCTTGCTTAAGCCCGTAGCAGCCACGTAAAACATGCAACAACAAAGTAGAGGACGTCTAACTTCTTTTTGCAGGGCATGTTGTGATGTGATATGGTCAAGACATGATGCTAAATTTTATTGTATGAGATGATCATGTTTTGTAACCGAGTTATCGGCAACTGGCAGGAGCCATATGGTTGTCGCTTTATTGTATGCAATGCAATCGCGCTGTAATGCTTTACTCTATCACTAAGCGGTAGCGATAGTCGTGGAAGCATAAGATTGGCGAGACGACAACGATGCTACGATGGAGATCAAGGTGTCGTGCCGGTGATGATGGTGATCATGACGGTGCTTCGAAGATGGAGATCACAAGCACAAGATGATGATGGCCATATCATATCACTTATATTGATTGCATGTGATGTTTATCTTTTATGCATCTTATCTTGCTTTGATTGACGGTAGCATTATAAGATGATCTCTCACTAATTATCAAGAAGTGTTCTTCCTGAGTATGCACCGTTGCGAAACTTCTTCGTGCTGAGACACCACGTGATGATCGGGTGTGATAGGCTCTACGTTCAAATACAACGGGTGCAAAACAGTTGCACACGCGGAATACTCAGGTTATACTTGACGAGCCAAGCATATACAGATATGGCCTCGGAACACGGAGACCGAAAGGTCGAGCGTGAATCATATAGTAGATATGATCAACATAGTGATGTTCACCAATGAAACTACTCCATCTCACGTGATGATCGGACATGGTTTAGTTGATTTGGATCACGTGATCACTTAGAGGATTAGAGGGATGTCTATCTAAGTGGGAGTTCTTAAGTAATATGATTAATTGAACTTAAATTTATCATGAACTTAGTCCTGGTAGTATTTTGCAAATCATGTTGTAGATCAATAGCTCACGTTGTTGCTTCCCTGTGTTTATTTTGATATGTTCCTAGAGAAAATTGTGTTGAAAGATGTTAGTAGCAATGATGCGGATTGGATCCGTGATCTGAGGTTTATCCTCATTGCTGCACAGAAGAATTATGTCCTTGATGCACCGCTAGGTGACGGACCTATTGCAGGAGCAGATGCAGACGTTATGAACGTTTGGCTAGCTCAATATGATGACTACTTGATAGTTTAGTGCACCATGCTTAATGGCTTATAATCGGGACTTCAAAGACATTTTGAACGTCATGGAGCATATGAGATGTTCCAGGAGTTGAAGTTAATATTTCAAGCAAATACCCGAGTTGAGAGATATGAAGTCTCCAACAAGTTCTATAGCCAAAAGATGGAGGAGAATCGCTCAACTAGTGAGCATGTGCTCAGATTGTCTGGGTACTACAATCGCTTGAATCAAGTGGGAGTTAATCTTCCAGATAAGATAGTGATTGACAGAATTCTCTAGTCACCATCACCAAGTTAGTAGAACTTCGTGATGAACTATGATATGCAAGGGATAACAGAAACGATTCCCAAGCTTTTCGTAATGCGGAAATTGACGAAGGTAGAAATCGAGAAAAACATCAAGTGTTGATGGTAGACAAGACCACTAGTTTCAAGAAAAGGGCAGAGGGAAGAAGGGGAACTTCAAGAAGAACAGCAAGCAAGTTGCTGCTCAAGTGAAGAAGCCCAAGTCTGGTCCTAAGCCTGAGACTAAGTGTTTCTACTGCAAAGGGACTGGTCACTAGAAGCGGAACTACCCCAAGTGATTGGCAGATAAGAAGGATGGCAAAGTGAACATAAGTATATTTGATATACATGTTATTGATGTGTACTTTACTAGTGTTTATAGCAACCCCTCAGTATTTGATACTAGTTCAGTTGCTAAGATTAGTAACTCGAAATGGGAGTTGCAGAATAAACAGAGACTAGTTAAGGGTGAAGTGACGATGTGTGTTGGAAGTGGTTCCAAGATTGATATGATCATCATCGCACACTCCCTATACTTTCGGGATTAGTGTTGAACCTGAATAAGTGTTATTTGGTGTTTGCGTTAAGCATGAATATGATTTGATCATGTTTATTGTAATACGGTTATTCATTTAAGTAAGAGAATAAATTGTTGTTCTGTTTACATGAATAAAACCTTATATGGTTACACACCCAATGAAAATAGTTCGTTGGATCTCGATCGTAGTGATACACATAATCATAATATTGAAACCAAAAGATGCAAAGTTAATAATGATAGTGCAACTTATTTGTAGCACTGCCGTTTAGGTCATATTGGTGTAAAGCGCATGAAGAAACTCCATGCTGATGGGATTTTGGAATCACTTGATTATGAATCACTTGATGCTTGCGAACCATGCCTCATGGGCAAGATGACTAAGACTCCGTTCTCCGGAGCGAGCAACTGACTTATTGGAAATAATACATACTGATGTATGCGGTCCGATGAGTGTTAAGGCTCACGGCAAGTATCGTTATTTTCTAAACTTCACAGATGATTTGAGCAGATATGGGAATATCTACTTGATGAAACATAAGTCTGAAACATTTGAAAAGTTCAAAGAATTTCAGAGTCAAGTGGAAAATCATCGTGACAAGAAAATAAAGTTTCTACGATCTGATCGCGGAAACAAATATTTGAGTTACGAGTTTGGTCTTCAATTAAAACAATGTGGAATAGTTTCACAAACTCATGCCACATGGAACACCACAGCATAATGGTGTGTCCGAACGTCATAACCGTACTTTATTGGATATAGTGCAATCTATGATGTCTCTTACCGATCTACCACTATCGTTTTGGGGTTATGCATTAGAGACAGCTGCATTCACGTTAATAGGGCACCATCTAAATCCGTTGAAACGACACCATATGAACTATGGTTTGGCAAGAAACCTAAGCTGTCGTTTCTTAAAGTTTGGGACTGCAATGCTTATGTGAAAAAGTTTCAACATGATAAGCTCAAACCCAAATCGGAGAAGTAAATCTTCATAGGATATCTAAAGGAAACTATTGGATACACCTTCTATCACAGATCCGAAGGCAAGACTTTTGTTGCTAAATTCGGAAACTTTCTAGAGAAGGAGTTTCTCTCGAAAGAAGTGAGTAGGAGGAAAGTAGAACTTGATAAGGTAATTGTACCTTCTCCCTTTTTGGAAAGTATTTTGTCACAGAAATCTGTTCCTGTGACTACTACACCAATTAGTGAGGAAGCTAATGATGATGATCATGTAACTTCAGATCAAGTTACTACCGAATCTCGCAGGTAAACCATAGTGAGATCCGCACCAGAGTGGTACTGTAATCCTGTTCTGGAAGTCATGTTACTAGACCATGATGAACTTGCGAACTATGAGGAAGCGATGATGAGCCCAGATTCCACAAAATGGCTTGAGACCATGAAATCTGAGATGGGATCCATGTATGAGAACAAAGTATGGACTTTGGTTGACTTGCCCGATGATCGGCAAGCAATTGAGAATAAATGGATCTTCAAGAGGAAGACGGACGCTGATAGTAGTGTTACTATCTACAAAGCTAGAATTGTCGCAAAAGGTTTTCGACAAGTTCAAGGTGTTGACTACGATGAGAGTTTCTCACTCGTATCTATGCTTAAATCTGTCCGAATCATGTTAGCAATTGCCGCATTTTATGAAATCTGGCAAATGGATAACAAAACTGCAATCCTTAATGGATTTCTTAAAGAAGAGTTGTATATGATGCAACCAGAAGTTCTTTGTCAATCCTAAAGGTGTTAACAAAATATGCAAACTCCAGCGATCCATCTATGGACTGGTGTAAGCATCTCGAAGTTGGAATATACGCTTTAATAAGTTGATCAAAGCATATAGTTTTATACAGACTTGCGGTGAAGCCCGTATTTACAAGAAAGTGAGTGGGAGCACTACAACATTTCTGATAAGTATATGTGAATGACATATTGTTGATCGAAAATAATGTAGAATTATTCTGCAAAGCATAAAGGAGTGTTTGAAAGGAGTTTTTCAAAGAAAGACCTTGGTGAAGTTGCTTACATATTGAGCATCAAGATCTATAGAGATAGATCAAGACGCTTGATAAGGTTTTTCAATAAATACATACCTTGGCAAGATTTTGAAGTAGTTAAAAATGGAACAGACAAGGAAAGAGTTTCTTGCCTATGTTACAAGGTGTGAAATTGAGTAAGACTCAAAGCCCGACCACGGCAGAAGATAGAAAGAGAATGAATGTCATTCCCTATGCCTTGGTCATAGGTTCTATAAAGTATGCCATGCTATGTACCAGATCTATTGTATACCCTACCACTGAGTTTGGCAAGGGAGTACAATAGTGATCTAGGAGTAGATCACTAGACAGCAGTCAAAATTATCCTTAGTGGAATAAGGATATGTTTCTCGATTATGGAAGTGAAAAAAAAGGTTCGTCGTAAAGGGTTACGCTGATGCAAGTTTTGACACTAATCTAGATGAATCTAAGTCTCAATCTAGATACATATTGAAAGTGGGAGCAATTAGCTAGAGTAGCTCCATGCAGAGCATTGTAGACATAGAATTCGAAAAAATACTTACGGATCTGTATGTGACAGACCCGTTGACTAAAATTATCTCACAAGCAAAACATGATCACACCTTAGTACTCTTTGGGTGTTAATCACATAAATGATGTGAACTAGATTATTGACTCTAGTAAACCCTTTGGGTATAGGTCACATGACGATGTGAACTATGGGTGTTAATCACATGGTGGTGTGAACTCTTGGTGTTGAATCACATGGCGATGTGAACTAGATTATTGACTCTAGTGCAAGTGGGAGACTGAAGGAAATATGCCCTAGAGGCAATAATAAAGTTATTATTTATTTCCTTATATCATGATAAAAGTTTATTATTCATGCTAGAATTGTATTAACCGGAAACATAATACATGTGTGAATACATAGACAAACAGAGTGTCACTAGTATGCCTCTACTTGACTAGCTCGTTAATCAAAGATGGTTATGTTTCCTAACCATGGACAAAGAGTTGTTATTTGATTAACGGGATCACATCATTAGGTGAATGATCTGATTGACATGACCCATTCCATTAGCTTAGCACCCGATCGTTTAGTATGTTGCTATTGCTTTCTTCATGACTTATACATGTTCCTATGACTATGAGATTATGCAACTCCCGTTTGCCAGAGGAACACTTTGTGTGCTACCAAACGTCACAACGTAACTGGGTGATTATAAAGAAGCTCTACAAGTGTCTCCAAAGGTACATGTTGGGTTGGCGTATTTCGAGATTAGGATTTGTCACTCCGATTGTCGGAGAGGTATCTCTGGGCCCTCTCGGTAATGCACATCACTTAAGCCTTGCAAGCATTCCAACTAATGAGTTAGTTGCGGGATGATGTATTACAGAACGAGTAAAGAGACTTGACGGTAACGAGATTGAACTAGGTATAGGATACCGACGATCGAATCTCAGGCAAGTAACATACCGATGACAAAGGGAACAACGTATGTTGTTATGCGGTCTGACCGATAAAAGATCTTCGTAGAATATGTAGGAGCCAATATGAGCATCCAGTTTACGCTATTGGTTATTGACCGGAGACGTGTCTCGGTCATGTCTACATTGTTCTCGAACCCATAGGGTCCGCACGCTTAAGGTTACGATGACAGTTATATTAAGAGTTTATGCATTTTGATGTACCGAAGGTTTTTCGGAGTCCCGGATTTGATCACGGACATGACGAGGAGTCTCGAAATGGTCGAGACATAAAGATTGATATATTGGAAGCCTATGTTTGGATATCGGAAGTGTTCCGGGTGAAATGGTCGAGACATAAGGCCCCGGGAGGTATATGGGCCTTAGTGGAAGAGAGGAGAGGTGGCCAGAGATGGGCCGCGCGCCCCTCCCCCCCTTGGTCCGAATTGGACAAGGAGAGGGGGCCGGCCCCCCTTCCTCCTCTCTCTCCTCTTTCCCACCCCTCCACGAATCCTATTCCAACTAGGAAAGGGGGGGGGAGTCCTACTCCCAGAAGGAGTAGGACTCCTCCTGGCGCGCCACACCTTGGCCGGCCGGGCCCCCTCCCTTGAACCTTTATATACGGAGGCAGGGGCACCCCTAGAGACACAAGTTGATCCACGTGATCATATTCTTAGCCGTGTGCGGTGCCACCTTCCACCATAGTCCTCGATAATATTGTAGCGGTGCTTAGGCGAAGCCCTGCGACGGTAGTACATCAAGATCGTCACCACGCCGTCGTGCCGATGGAACTCTTCCCCGACACTTTGCTAGATTGGAGTCCGGGGATCGTCATCGAGCTGAACGTGTGCTAGAACTCGGAGGTGCCGTAGTTTTGGTGCTTGATCGGTCGGGCCGTGGAGACGTACGACTACATCAACCAAACGCTTCCGTTGTCGATCTACAAGGGTACGTAGATCATACTCTCCCCTCTCGTTGCTATGCATCACCATGATCTTGCGTGAGCGTAGGAAATTTTTTGAAATTGCTACGAAACCCTTCACAGGGGGCCCACTCCCTGTCCACGAGGTTGGGGGGCGCAGCCCCCCCCCCCTCCCTAGGGCGCGCCCCCTACCTCATGGGCCCCCTGGTCGCTCTCCGATGCCCATCTTCTCCTATATGAAGTCTTTCGTCAAGAAAAAAATCAGAAGCAACCTTTCTGGACGAGACTCCGCCGCCACGAGGCGGAACCTTGGCGGAACCAATCTAGGGCTCCGGCAGAGCTGTTCTGCCGGGGATACTTCCCGCCGGGAGGGGGAAATCATCGCCATCATCATCACCAACGCTCCTCTCATCGGTAGAGGGCAATCTCCATCAACATCTTCACTAGCACCATCTTATCTCAAAACCCTAGTTCATCTCTTGTATCCAATTCTTGTCTCCAAGTCCGGGATTGGTGCGAGTAGGTTGCTAGTAGTGTTGATTACTCCTTGTAGTTGATGCTAGTTGGTTTATTTGGTGGAAGATCATATGTTCAGATCCTTTATGCATATTATTACCCCTCTGATTATGAACATGAATATGCTTTGTGAGTAATTACGTTTGTTCCTAAGGACAAGGGAGAAGTCTTGCTATGAGTAGTCATGTGAATTTGGTATTCCTTTGATATTTTGATAAGATGTATGTTGTCTAGCGTCTAGTGGTGTTATGTGAACGTCGACTACATAGCACTTCACCATTATTTGGGCCTAGAGGAAGGCATTGGGAAGTAATAAGTAGATGATGGGTTGCTAGAGTGACAGAAGCTTAAACCCTAGTTTATGTGTTGCTTCGTCAGGAGCTGATTTGGATCCACATGTTTCATGCTATCCTTAGGTTTACCTTAATACTTTTGTTGTAGTTGCGGATGCTTGCAATAGAGGTTAATCATAAGTGGGATGCTTGTTCAAGTAAGAACAGCACCCAAGCACCGGTCCACCCACATATCAAATTATCAAAGTACCGAACGCGAATCATATGAACGCGATGAAAACTAGCTTGACGATATTCCCATGTGTCTTCGGGAGCGCTTTTCCTTATATAAGAGTTTGCCCAGGCTTGTCCTTTGCTACAAAAAGGATTGGGCCACCTTGCTTCACTTTATTTACTTTTGTTACTTGTTGCTCGTTACAATTTATCTTATCACAAAACTATCTGTTACCACTAATTTCAGTACTTGCAGAGAATACCTTGCTGAAAACCGCTTATCATTTCCTTCTGCTCCTTGTTGGGTTCGACACTCTTACTTATCAAAAGGACTACGATAGATCCCCTATACTTGTGGGTCATCAAGACTCTTTTCTGGCGCCATTGCCGGGGAGTGTAGCGCCTTTGGTAGGTGGAATTTGGTAAGGAAAAATTTATATAGTGTGCTGAAATTTACTGTCACTTGTTACTATGGAAAGTAATTCTCTGAGGGGCTTGTTCGGGGTATCTTCACCCCGTCCAGTAGAGAAAAGAGTTGCTCCTCAACCTACTGAACCTATTGAAAATGAAACTCCTTTTGAATTTCCTTCGGGTATGATGGAAAAACTGCTAGCTAATCCTTTTACAGGAGATGGAACGAAGCATCCTGATGAGCACTTAATATATGTGGATGAAGTTTGTGGATTATTTAAGCTTGCAGGTATACCCGATGATGTTGCTAAGACGAAGGTCTTCCCTTTATCTTTGAAGGGAGACGCATTGACATGGTATAGGCTATGTGACGATACGAGATCATGGAACTATAGAAGATTGAAATTGGAATTTCATCGAAAGTATTACCCTATACATCTTGTTCATCGTGATCGCAATTATATATATAATTGTTGGCCTCGTGAAGGAGAAAGCATCGCTCAAGCTTGGGGGAGGCTTAAATCAATGTTATATTCATGCCCCAATCATGAGCTCCCAAGAGAAACAATTATTCAAAATCTTTATGCTCGGCTTTCTGAAAATAATCGCACCATGCTCGATACTTCTTGTGCTGGCTCTTTTATGATGAAGACTATTGAATTTAAATGGGATTTATTGGATAGAATTAAACGCAACTCTGAAGACTGGGACCTCGACGAAGGTAAGGAGTCAGTTATGACACCTAAGTTTGATTGTGTTAAATCTTTTATGGACACTGATATTTTTCGTAAGTTTAGCACTAAATATGGACTTGACTCTGAGATGGTAGCTTCTTTCTGTGAATCTTTTGCTACTTATGTTGATCTCCCTAAGGAGAAGTGGTTTAAATATCATCCTCCCATATAAGTAAAAGTAGCTGCACCTATTAAAGTTGAAGAAAAGACTATCACTTATAATGATCCTATTGTTCCTACTTCTTATGTTGAGAAACCACCTTTCCCTGTTAGAATAAAGGATCATGCTAAAGCTTCAACTGTGGTTCGTAAAAGCAATATTAGAACTTATACACCTCCTGAGCAAGTTAGAGTAGAACCTAATGTTGCTATTGTTAAAGATCTCTTGTCTGATAATATTGATGGGCATGCCATTCAGTTCAACGTTGAAACTGCTAGAATTGCTAAACCTTGTGTTAAAGATAAACATAGACCTGTGGTAGGCGTGCCTGTTATTTCTGTTAAAATAGGAGATCATTGTTATCATGGCTTATGTGATATGGGTGCTAGTGCCAGTGTTATACCACATACTTTATATGAAGAAATCAAGCATGAAATTGCACCTGCTGAGTTAGAGGGTATTAATGTCACAATTAAGCTTGCCAATTGGGATTGTTAGAGATGTTGAAGTGTTGTGTGGGAAAACTAAATATCCCGCTAATTTTCTTGTTCTTGGTTCCCCACAAGATAGCTTTTGTCCCATTATATTTGGTAGACCCTTCTTGAACACTGTTAATGCTAAGATAGATTGCGAAAAGAATGTTGTTACTATTGGCTTGGATGATATGATTCATGAGTTTAACTTCTCTAAATTTAGTAAACAACATCGTGAAGAAGAATTGCCTAGTAAGGATGAAATTATTGGTCTTGCTTCTATTGCCGTACCTCCTAGTGATCCTCTAGAACATTATTTGCTAGACCATGAAAATGATATGTTCATGAATGAAAGAAGGGAAATAGATGAAATATTCTTTAAACAGGAACCTATTCTGAAACACAATTTGCCTATTGAAACCTTAGGGGATCCTCCTCCACCCAAGGGTGATCCCGTGTTTGAGCTTAAACCGTTGCCTGATAATCCTAAATATGCTTATCTTGATGAAAAGAAGATATATCCTATTATTATTAGTGCTAACCTTTCAGAGCATGAAGAAGAAAGATTATTGAAAACTCTGAAGAAGCATCGTGCCGCTATTGGATATACTCTTGATGATCTTAAGGGCATTAGTCCCACTCTATGTCAACATATAATAAATTTGAAGCAGATGCCAAACTAGTTCGTGATCCTCAACGACGTCTAAATCCTAAAATGAAAGAAGTGGTAAGAAAAGAAATACTCAAGCTTCTGGAGGCAGGTATAATTTATCTCGTTGCTGATAGTCAGTGGGTAAGCCCTGTCCATTGTGTCCCTAAGAAGGGAGGTATTACTGTTGTTCCTAATGATAAAGATGAATTGATCCCACAAAGAATTATCACAGGTTATAGGATGGTAATTGATTTCCGCAAATTAAATAAGGCTACTAAGAAAGATCATTACCCCTTACCTTTTATTGATCAAATGCTAGAAAGATTATGCAAACATACTCATTATTGCTTCCTAGATGGTTATTCTGGTTTCTCTCAAATACCTGTGTCGGCTAAAGATCAATCAAAGACTACTTTTACATGCCCTTTTGGTACTTTTGCTTATAGACGTATGCCTTTTGGTTTATGTAATGCACGTGCTACCTTTCAAAGATGCATGATGGCTATATTCTCTGACTTTTGTGAAAAGATTTGTGAGGTTTTCATGGACGACTTCTCCGTCTATGGTTCGTCTTTTGATGATTGCTTGAGCAATCTTGATCGAGTTTTGCAGAGATGTGAAGAAACTAATCTTGTCTTGAATTGGGAAAAGTGCCACTTTATGGTTAATGAAGGTATTGTCTTGGGGCACAAAGTTTCTGAAAGAGGTATTGAAGTTGATAAAGCCAAGGTTGATGCTATTGAAAAGATGCCATGTCCCAAGGACATCAAAGGTATAAGAAGTTTCCTTGGTCACGCCGGGTTTTATAGGAGGTTCATTAAGGACTTCTCAAAAATCTCTCGGCCTCTGACTAATTTATTACAAAAATATATACCATTTATCTTTGATGATGATTGTGTAGAAGCATTTGAAATACTTAAGAAAGCATTAGTCTCTGCACCTGTTGTTCAGCCACCTGATTGGAATTTACCCTTTGAAATTATGTGTGATGCTAGTGATTATGCTGTAGGTGTTGTGCTAGGGTAAAGAGTTGATAAGAAATTAAATGTTATCCATTATGCTACTAAGACTCTAGACAATGCTCAAAGAAATTATGCTACTACTGAAAAGAACTTTTAGCAGTTGTATTCGCTTGTGATAAGTTCAGACCCTATATTGTTGATTCTAAAGTAACTATTCACACTGATCATGCTGCTATTAAATATCTTATGGAAAAGAAAGATGCTAAACCTAGACTTATTAGATGGGTTCTCTTGCTGCAAGAATTTGATTTGCATATCGTTGATAGAAAGGGAGCTGAGAACCCCGTTGCAGACAACTTGTCTAGGTTAGAAAATGTTCTTGATGACCCACTACCTATTGATGATAGTTTCCCTGATGAGCAATTAAATGTTACAAGTACTTCTCATAGTACTCCATGGTATGATGATTATGCTAATTATATTGTTGCTAAATTCATACCACCTAGTTTCACATATCAACAAAAGAAAAAGTTCTTCTATGATTTGAGGCATTACTTTTGGGATGACCCACATCTTTATAAAGAAGGAGTAGATGGTGTTATTAGACGTTGTGTACCTGAGCATGAACAGGAACAGATCCTACGCAAGTGTCACTCCGAAGTTTATGGAGGACACCATGCTGGAGATAGAACTGCACATAAGGTATTGCAATCTGGTTTTTATTGACCTACTCTCTTCAAGGATGCCCGTAAGTTTGTCTTGTCTTGCGATGAATGTCAAAGAATTGGTAATATTAGTAGACGTCAAGAAATGCCTATGAATTATTCACTTGTTATTGAACCATTTGATGTTTGGGGCTTTGATTATATGGGACCTTTTCCTGCCTCTAATGGATACACACATATTTTAGTTGCTGTTGATTACGTTACTAAGTGGGTAGAAGCTATTCCAACTAGTAGTGTTGATCATAACACTTCTACTAAGATGCTTAAAGAAGTTATTTTTCCGAGGTTTGGAGTCCCTAGATATTTAATGACTGATGGTGGTTCACATTTTATTCATGGTGCTTTCCGTAAAATGCTTGCTAAGTATGATGTTAATCATAGAATTGCATCTCCTTATCACCCACAGTCTAGTGGGCAAGTAGAATTGAGCAATAGAGAGCTCAAATTAATTTTGCAAAAGACTGTTAATAGGTCTAGAAAGAATTGGTCTAAGAAACTTGATGATGCATTATGGGCCTATAGAACTGCATATAAAAATCCTATGGGTATGTCTCCATATAAAATGGTATATGGAAAAGCATGTCACTTACCTCTCGAACTAGAACATAAGGCATATTGGGCTACTAAAGAGCTCAACTATGATTTCAAACTTGCCGGTGAAAAGAGGTTATTTGATATTAGCTCACTTGATGAATGGAGAACCCAAGCTTATGAAAATGCTAAGTTGTTTAAAGAAAAAGTTAAAAGATGGCATGACAAAAGGATACAAAAGCATGAGTTTAATGTAGGTGATTATGTATATATTGCTATACAGCTTTCGTTTAAGATTTTTTGCAGGAAAACTTCTCTCTAAATGGGAAGGCCCCCACGTCATCGAGGAGGTCTATCGTTCCGGTGCCATAAAAATCAACAACTTCGAAGGCACAAATCCGAAGGTGGTAAACGGTCAAAGAATCAAACATTATATCTTAGGTAATCCCATAAATGTTGAAACCAATATTATTGAAACCATAACCCCGGAGGAATACATAAGGGACACTTTCCAGACCGTTTCGGACCCCGAAAAGGAATAGGTATGTGGTACGGTAAGTAAACCAACTCCAAAACAATTTTTAAGGAAATATTTCTCCGTTCTAGAATATTTAGAAAAATAGAAAAATAAGTGGCAGTCCGGGAAGGACACGAGGTCCCCACGAGGGTGGTGGGCGCGCCCTACCCCCTAGGCGCGCCCCCTACCTCGTGAGCACCTCGTGTGCCCTCCGGACTCCGTTTTCTTGCACGATACATATTTTGGTCGGTAAAAATTCATTATATATTCTCCCGAAGGTTTTGACTCCCGTATCACGCAAATCTCCTCTGTTTTCGTTTCGAGTTGTTCTCTGTCAGGATTGTCAAGGCCAGGCATCATGTCATCTCTCTCCTCCAACAATGGTGACAAAGATGCTTGGCTAATGAAGATAGAGCTGAAGAGGGAAGACCCTATGGAGATCAACAAGGATGAAGGGATCAAGAAGACCACAGAGAACCAAGCTCCGGCAGCAGAAGACATCCTTCAACTTGATCACAATCTTCTTACCCCAACTGAGATCGAAGCTTTCAAGATGATTGAGTTGGCTCGTATACAGAACAAGTATCTCACACGTGAAAATATTTTGTTGAAGGAGCATATTGTCGCACTCAAGGGCATTTATCCGCAAGCTGGAGGACCTCTTACACTCTATGTGCGATTATCCATCACCACCACCTTCTTCGCCAACCAAGGAGACATAATCACATGGGTATGGGCACTCCCCTTGGCAACTGCCAAGCTTGGGGGAGGTGCCCCGGTATCGTATCACAATCACAACTCCTACCTTTACCGTTTTTCTTAGTTCGATCCTATTAGTAGTATCTTGATCTAGTAGAATAAAGTTATGGCATGATCTAGTTTTGAGTTTTGCTTTATGATCTCTCTATGTAATCGAGTCCGTGAGTTATATATAATAAAGATTAGTGTTGAGTCAAGGGCTTGATTATTTTTCCATGGTCTTGGGTGAATAAAAGAAAAGAAGAAAAAGAATAAAAAGAAACAAAGAGTTCATATTGATCTTATTAAGAGTAATGACTTCACATAGAAAGAGTATGATGATTAAAAGTTGTTGGGAGTTGGCAGACATAGCTTTGGTCATCGTTGCAATTAATAGGAAGTAATAAGGAAAGAGAGGTTTCACATATAGATATATTATCATTGACATCTTTTATGATTGGGAGCACTCGTTAAAATATGACATGCTAAAGAGTTGATGTTGGACAAGGAAGACAACATAATGAGTTATGTTTTCTTATATCTGAGATAAAGTATGTTGTCATGGATCCTCTAACATGTTGAGCTTGCCTTTCCCCCTCATGCTAGCCAAATTCTCAGCACCAAGTAGAGATACTACTTGTGCTTCCAAATACCCTTAAACCAGCTTTGCCATGAGAGTCCACCATATCTACCTATGGATTGAGTAAGATCCTTAAAGTAAGTTGTCATCGGTGCAAAGCAATAAAAATTGCTCTAAATATGTATGATTGATTGGTGTGGGAGAAATAATCTTTATACGATCTTGTGATGTGGAAGTAATAAAAAGCGACGGACTGCATAATAAAGGTTCATATCACAAGGGGCAATATAAAGTGACGTTCTTTCGCATTGAGATTTTATGCATCCAACCATAAAAGTGCATGGCAACCTCTGCTTCTCTCTGCGAAGGGCCTATCCTTTATTATTATCTTCTACCTTATGCAAGTGTCACGGTGATCTTCACCTTTCCTTTTTCATTTTATCCTTTGGCAAGCCTAGCATGTTGGAAAGAACATGATATATATATATATATATATATATATATATATATATATATATATATATATCTAATTGGATGTAGGGGAGCATGAGTTATTATTGTTGACATTACCCTTGAGGTAAAAGGTTGTGGGGCAAAACTATAAGCCCCTATCTTTCTCTGTGTCCGGTTAAAACTCCATAACCACAAGTATTGCGTGAGTGTTAGCAATTATGAAGGACTAGATGATAGTTGAGTATGTTGACTTGCTTTTAAGCTCTGACATAGACTCTTTCCGATATTATGATAAATTGCAATTGCATCAATGACTGAGATTATAGTTTGCTGGTGATCAATAAGGTTTCTGATTCATAATTTTGCATTGTGAATAGATCATCACTTGAACATAAGTAAGCATATGACAAAATCTATATATGTTGCTGTTATGAGAATAATCATGATGCCTTCATGTCCGTATTTTATTTTTATCGACGCCTGAGGGAGTCCTGGTTTAGGGGGTGTTCGGGTAGCCGGACTATACCTTCAGCCGGACTCCAGGACTATGAAGATACAAGATTGAAGACTTCGTCCCGTGTCCGGATGGGACTTTCCTTGGTGTGGAAGGCAAGCTTGGCGATGTGGATATTCAAGATCTCCTACCATTTTAACCGACTCCGCGTAACCCTAACCCCATCCGGTGTCTATATAAACCGGAGGGTTCTAGTCCATAGGACAACTTCATCATACAACAATCATACCATAGGCTAGCTTCTAGGGTTTAGCCTCCTTGATCTCGTGGTAGATCTACTCTTGTACTACCCATATCATCAATATTAATCAAGCAGGAGTAGGGTTTTACCTCCATCGAGAGGGCCCGAACCTGGGTAAAAACATCGTGTCCCTTGTCTCCTGTTACCATCCACCTAGATGCATAGTTTGGGACCCCCTACCCGAGATCCGCCTGTTTTGACACCGACATTGGTGCTTTCATTGAGAGTTCCTCTGTGTCGTCACTTTTGGGCTCGATGGCTCCTTTGATCATCAACGACGATGCGGTCCAGGGTGAGACTTTTCTCCCCGGACAGATCTTCGTCTTCAGCGGCTTCGCACTGCGGGCCAATTTGCTTGGCCACCTGGAGCAGATCGAAAGCTATGCCCCTGGCCATCAGGTCAGGTTTGGAAGCTTAAACTACACGGCAGACACCCGCGGGGATTCGATCTTCGACAGATTCAAGCCACAGCTGAGCGCGCCGCACTGCGTCGAGAGGCATGATCTAGCTCTGCCGCCGAATAGTGCCCTGGAGGCCGCACAAGCACCGGTTCCGACCCTTTATTCGAAGCCTATTGCGCCAAACGAGGACGAGCGGTTGGACGTCGCCTCGGGGGCTACGATCTCAAAGGCGATTGAGCTGAACGTCAGCCCCGCGTTCCGCACGGCCCGTGACTCCAAGGAGCCGGATTCCTCTCCGAACTCCGAACCCCCCGCGCCCCTGCCGATCGAATCCAATTGGGCGCTGGTAATGGAGTTCACCGCCGCGGACTTCTTTCAGCACTCGCCTTTTGGCGACATCCTGAATTCTCTAAAGTCTCTCTCTTTATCAGGAGAGCCCTGGCCGGACTACGGTCAGCGAGGATGGGATACGGACGATGAAGAAATTCAAAGCCCACCCACCACCCACTTGGTAGCCACTGTCGACAATTTAAACGACGTGCTCAACTTCGACTCCGCAGACATCGACAGCATGGACGACGATGCAGGAGATACAGATGAGCCAACGCCCATAGGGCATTGGACAGCCACCCCATCTCACGATGTGTACATGGTGGATACCCCTAAAGGAAACGACAACGAGGAAAAAGGGGATGGAACGGGGGACCGATCCCTCGAAAAGCAATCAAAGCGTCGGCGTAAACGCCAACCCAAGCCCCGCCTCGATAAAGACCCAGCCATAGAGCAGGATGAGCCGGTAGACGACGAGCAGGCCTTAGAGCAACCGTCCGAACAGGGCAACACGGATAGAGAAACCGAACATCCCTCCCCCGGCGAAAATGGCACTCCGGACGACCTTACGCCGGATAAACCAACGAAGCAGAAGAATCTCCACAAGAGGCTCGTTGCAACAGCACGCAGCCTGAAAAAGCAGAAGCGGAAGCTAGAAACGGCGGAAGATGCACTCAGGATCCGATGGAGCAAAGTAATCAATACCGCAGATAAATATGGCGACAGTCGCCGCACTAAAAGCTATCCGAAGAGAAAGCTACTGCCCGAATTCGACAAAGAGGCCTTAGAGCCCTCGCATTCAAAAAATAAGAAAGCCACACGGTCGGATAGACGACCCCATGGCCAGCATAAAGCGGCAAGCGGTGCCGCACTTAATCGGCATGCGACCCACTTAAGGATTCGCATTAGGGCCCAGTCAGGTCCATTTACGGGCCAAGAAAGCAAGCTCTCGTAAGCAATGCAATAAAGCCATCATCAGAATCCGGCACACCCAAATACAGGGGCGACGTACACCCCCTATGTTTCACTGATGAGGTCCTGGACTATGAATTTCCAGAGGGATTCAAACCCGTAAACATAGAGGCATATGATGGAACAACAGACCCTGGAGTCTGGATCGAGGATTATATCCTCCACATACATATGGCTAGAGGAGATGACCTCCACGCCATAAAATACTTACCCCTTAAGCTTAAAGGGCCAGCCCGGCATTGGCTTAAAAGCCTTCCTGAAAACACAATCGGAAGTTGGGAAGAACTCGAGGACGCTTTCCGAGCAAATTTTCAAGGGACCTATGTCCGCCCTCCGGATGCAGACGATCTTAGTCACATAACTCAACAGCCCGGAGAATCAGCTCGGCAATTCTGGAATAGATTCCTCACTAAAAAGAATCAGATAGTCGACTGTCCGGACGCCGAAGCCTTAGCAACTTTCAGGCATAATGTCCGAGACGAATGGCTCGCCAGACACCTCGGCCAGGAAAAGCCAAGAACAATGGCCGCACTAACAAGCCTCATGACCCGCTTTTGTGCAGGAGAGGACAGCTGGTTGGCAAGATGCAGCCCCAGCGACCCAAGTACATCTGAAACTAGGGATGGAAATGGAAAACCGCGACGCAACAAGGACCATCGCCGGACTAAGGAAAAAAGTCCGAAGAGCACGGCAGTCAACGCCGGATTCAAAAGCTCACGACAGAATCAGACAAAGCCACCCCTCCAGGATAACAGGGATGATCCATCCAACTTAAACAAAATCCTGGACAGGATATGTCAAATAAACAGTACTCCCGGTAAGCCTGCTAACCATACCCACAGAGACTGTTGGGTTTTCAAACAATCCGGCAGACTCAACGCCGAACACAAGGGGCTCGACACACCAAGCGAAGACGAGGACGAACCCCAAAAGAAAAGCACCAGGAAACAAAAGAACTTCCCACAAGAAGTAAAAACAGTAAACTTACTTCACATAACAAAACGCGCGGCGCCCATCAAGGTACGCACCACATGACCTATCCCAAAGGGGTCCCGCCATTGGTTGTCAAAACCAATCATCTTCGATCAGCTGGATTATTCTAGAAGTATCAGGAGTGCAGGCTGGACTGCCTTGGTACTCGATCCAATAATTGGCGGACTCCAGTTTTCAAATGTCCTTATGGACGGCGGTAGTGGACTAAACCTGATATATCAGGACACAATCCGCCACATGGGGATAGACCCAGCAAGAATCCGCCGGAGCAAAACCGCCTTTCAAGGGGTCACGCCTGGTCCGGACACCCATTGCATGGGTTTTCTCCGGCTCGAAGTTATATTCGGCTCTACCGATAACTTCCGCCACGAAAAGGTGACCTTCCACATCGTGCCATTCTCCAGTCGCTATCAAGCACTACTGGGACGCAAAGCTTTCGCCCGCTTTAACGCAATACCGCATTATGCATCTCTAACGCTTAAGATGCCCGGTCCACGAGGCATCATCTCTTTGAAGGGGAAGCATTGATGTGCCCCTCCCCCAAGCGGAGGACTGTGCGGCCGCTTTGACAGCCCCACAGTAAAATGGCTTCACCGGCCAAAAATTTCGGAATAGGTCATTAAAGACCACGAACGCGGATAGACGAGTTCGGTAAAATCATCATTGATGCAGGCTTAGTGGCCATATACCCCCGCACTAGGGGATCCGTACATATACAATAAGAGACAACAAAGCTCAGTTCTATATATTTTACTTTATACTTTGCTTATTTTAAACTTTTGTTCGGCACGACCCATTTTTAGCTCAGTTCCTCTCTTTCGCAGATGAACGTCGTGCAGCGCCCGTCCAGGATACGGCACAACAGAGACACAGGCGCAGACGTGTAGTAGGGACCCGTCCTAAGGATTCTTTCTAGAATAAGACCCTGCGTAAACCTTTTTTACTGTCTCTTGTTGCTACATATCCCCTGGTTTTCTCTGATATAACCAAGGAGGAGGCTGGCGTCTTGGCATGTGGCCACGTCAGAATTTTTGCGCGTACCTGGACACTAGGGGCTTTTTAATAAAGAGTGTTGTTTTGCCCGCACTCATAAAGACCGAACACCTTAGGGAGTGTTCGGCATCGCGGGTTTTGGCATTATATGCATCAGCTCCGAATCATGTCTTTGGTCAAATGTTGGGTTGCCCGGCTCCTGAGTTCGGCTACCTTACGTTCCGCTCTATCGGCTAAGGTAGCACCAGGAGAACTACTGCGATTGTGCCCCGGTTAGGCCGGGCGAGCGCCTCAGTAGAGAAAGCCGAAAACTGACTGTCATGATGTAGCGTGAGACTGGTCAGCCACCCAATGACCTATCGGAATCTATAGGATTCCTCCGTTTTAACGAAGGGCCGTTTCCCGGCCAGGCACACACGCGCCCCGAACTCGGGCGAGCGCAGTCGCCACCAAGGGGCTACCTAAATAGTCCCACTGTCAAGCTCCTATGGCTAAGTGAAAGTGTTAAAGCATTATAGTCCGGTTGCCTGGCCCGCTGCACTATCACCTCCTTTGTAGGACCAAGACGTTGGGTTAAGTGTGAAAATGCGTCTTCTGCGAGCACCCCCGCACTATGTGCGTGGGGGCTGAAGCCAACGACTGCCATCTTTCAGATTATATATATATATATATATATATATATATATATATATATCTTAAAACGGCCGCACAGGAGGTGTTCCCAATACTTGAAGGCACAAGTATAAAAGGCCACTACAATTTATCAAAATATTGCTTTATAATTACATACGCTATCATAACATAGCATCCTTCGAGCACTGTGTCTCTATTACATGAGCGCCTTCAAGGACTTCCTGAAAATAGTGCTTGGAGGGTACTCGGCTTTTGTCCAAATCTCGGGACGCAACAACGGTGGTCTCCATCTCTGCCCAGTATACACGGGCAAGAGCCATCCGTGCGCCCTCTATGCATGCTGACCTCTTCATTGCATTGATACGCGGCACCGCGTCAAGGAATTGCTGCACCAAGCTGAAATAACTCTTCGGCTCTGATCTCCCAGGCCACAGATGACCCATGACGTACTTCATGGCGAGTCCGGACAATCTATTCAGTTCGGCCCATTGAGCCAGGCAATCGTCCACTGCCAGTGGACGCTCTGGATTGTGGAACTGTGACCAGAAAAGCTTTTCCACTTCGCGATCTTTTAGATCTCGAAAGTGTTCGGTCGCATCAGCAGCACTTGCTGCCAAATCCAGATAGGTGTTCTCCACACTCCACATTCGGTCCAACGGAGCAAACTTCGGATCGCAAAACTTCCTCCGCGGCATAAAGGGCTTTCCAGCCGCAATCTGTTCGGCCTGACGTAGCTCCTCCTTCGCAGCTCTCATCGCAGAGCGAGCGTCCTTGGCATCGGCAACGGCCTTCTCTAAGTCCGTTTGTCTCGCCCGGTCTTCTTTCTCAAGAAGTTTGCAACGGTCTGCGGCACTCTTTAACTTCTCGGCCATCTCGGCCATCTCTTCTTTGCTTCGGCAGTGAGCATCCTGTTCGGCTCTCAACTCTTCAAGGGCCTTCTCGGCAGCCGCATCGCTTTTTCTGGCTTGCTCCTTAGCTCGGGCAAGTTCTGCCCTAAGATTCTCTACGGCGGCCGTACCATCTGTGTCAAGCACACACATTGTAAGACACTGACATGAAGCTCCTCTTACCTGATGCCGCCCGAGGAATTACATACCTTGAGCCTCATCAAGCCGCTTGTTGACAAGCGCGATGTCGGCATCTGCCACGTCCAGTTGCCGCTTTAGTTCGGCCAAATCATCAGTTCGGCTTGATTCCGGACACCTCGCCACCTACATTCAAAGGCGACATTTTAGACCTGGGATTATGATCCTCTGCGTGCCGTCATTTCTTGACAATGCGCAGAGTCTCAGGGGCTACTATCTACACAGGGCGCATCTTACCTATGCGCAACTGACAAAAGTGTACATTATCTAACGTACATCAAAACCCGTCAGTAAACTTTTGACGGCCTCATGCAATCCGCTTTCTGCGGATGAAATCCTTTCAATCACCGTGCCCATCAATGCACGGTGCTCCTCTGAGATAGAAGCTCGCCCCAGCAGAATCTTTAGCTCCTCCGGCCGAGCACCAGACGGTGCCGAACTTGTCCTATGGCCTCTTTCGAAGGCCGGACGCGGAGAACCTTGGGGGGCCACATAGCTACCTTCCGTCCCTGCCGGATTCAGAGAAACCCTCCACGACGACACCTCAGGGTTGCCCGCCTCGCTAGGCGGTACAGCAGGGGGAGGCGTCCCGCTCTCCATCATCTCCGGAAGAAGATCCCCCGAAGACGAGCTCTGCTGAGAAGGGCTGAGGTCCGAGTTACAAGGTAAAATTTCGGTTAATCTTCTCAGATATAAATCAAGGATTTCTCTCATCCCTCAAAAGGAAAACCTCTCTCTACTTACGGCTCGCTGGACGGCTGATCCCTTTGAGGGCATAGTTCGGCCGAGGAACTCCCCGGCGTCGGACCCTCTGACGAGGATTTTCTCCCCCGCTTCGAGGCCATGGTCTCCGGGTCGTCAGAGGCGGCCCTCTTCCTCCCCTTAGGAGAGGAATTGTCGGTTCCTCCCTTCGGAGCAGCCTCCTTCGAGGAGGCCATAGTTCCCTTATCCTTCCACTTACTTCCCTCCAAAGGCATTATCTTCAACATCCTGACAAGCACGGGATCCGGCCTAGTTTCGGGAAGGGGAGCCGGACACCTGATCAGCTTTGCCTTCGCTATCCACTCCTATTTAAAAGGACAACTCTTTTAGGGGCAAGTTTATGACGATTATATGGATAGTAGGTCTGGGCACAAGGTCACTTACTTGGGTATCCGGGCAATTGCAGCTTAGGCCTGCGTCCTTGGTCAAATCCGGACACATCATTTGTGATCCGAAGAACAGTTTATACATCTCCACGGGCGTTGCGCCCATGAAATTCTGGAGAGCGCGTGGTCCCTCTGGATTAAACTCCCATAGGCGAAGGGAGCGACGTTTGCCGGGCAGTATCTGGCGAATCAGCATGACCTGCGTCACCTTGACCAGGTTGAGGTCTCTTTCTAAGAGATCCCTGATGCGGCCTTGCAATAAGGGCACGTCTTTGGATAACCCCCAATCTAATCCTTTGTTGACCCATGACGCTAGCCGTGATGGGGGACCCGAGCGAAAGGCGGGAGGCGCCACCCACTTGGTGCTCCTGGGAGCGGTGATATAGAACCACTCTCGTTGCCACAAGCAGAGCTCCTCTTGAAAGGAGCCCTCGGGCCATGGAGCATCGGCATTCTTACTTATGACAGCGCCTCCGCACTCTGCGTGCCGTCCCTCGATCATCTTCGGCTCCACTCCAAAAGTCTTGAGCCATAATCCGAAGTGAGGAGTAACACGGAGGAATGCTTCACACACAACGATGAATGAGGAAATGTGGAGGATGGACTCCGGAGCTAAGTCATGAAATTCCAGCCCATAATAAAACAGCAGCCCCCTCACGAAAGGATCCATCGGGAAGCCTAACCCCCGAAGGAAGTGAGACATGAACACTACGCTCTCACCGGGCTGGGGACTGGGAATAGCCTGCCTTTGAGCAGGCAACCTATGCGAAATTTCGGCGGTCAAGAACTTAGCCTCTCTCAACTTTAGCACGTCCTCCTCCATGACGGAGGAGGGCATCCATCGGCCTTGAAGGTCGGAACCGGACATTGTCGAAGGTCCGAAGCGCCTGGAATCTGGAGCCTAGGGTGTTGGAACTCGAGGCGACGGGCAAACTTGTTTGAGATTGGAAAAAGGAGTAAGGCCTTGGTCTCTTTATAAGAGGTTGAATACCAAGAGCCCCTCCCGTAACCGTTTGGGACTCGCCTTTAATCGAGGAAACGTGCTAACGGGCACGATTGGGTTACCCATGTTCGTATTGATGAGAATCCCGTAAAAGGGAGGACACGATCTCTGCTTTGACAAGACGTGCCAAGGAAACCGCCTCGCTAAACATGCAGAGGTGGAAAAGTAAAAACAATTCGAGTAAAGGACTTGGCCGTAGTGTGATGTCACACTGCGGAATACGTCAGCAGATTAGATTTGTGTTGATATTATTCTCTCTATGGCAATATGTGGAAACTTATTTTGCAGAGCCGGACACTATCCTTGGTGTTTAAAATCTTCTTGAAGGACTTGGAGGAGGAACCCACCTTGCAATGCCGAAGACAATCTGCGCGCCGGACTCGTCGTCATTGAAGCCTGGTTCAGGGGCTACTGAGGGAGTCCTGGATTAGGGGGTGTTCGGGTAGCCGGACTATACCTTCAGCCGGACTCCAGGACTATGAAGATACAAGATTGAAGACTTCGTCCCGTGTCCGGATGGGACTTTCCTTGGCGTGGAAGGCAAGCTTGGCGATGCGGATATTCAAGATCTCCTACCATTGTAACCGACTCTGCGTAACCCTAACCCCATCCGGTGTCTATATAAACCGGAGGGTTCTAGTCCGTAGGACAACTTCATCATACAACAATCATACCATAGGCTAGCTTCTAGGGTTTAGCCTCCTTGGTCTCGTGGTAGATCTACTCTTGTACTACCCATATCATCAATATTAATCAAGCAGGAGTAGGGTTTTACCTCCATCGAGAGGGCACGAACCTGGGTAAAAACATCGTGTCCCTTGTCTCCTGTTACCATCCGCCTAGACGCACAGTTCGGGACCCCCTACCCGAGATCCGCCGGTTTTGACACCGACAACGCCTCTACCTCTAAACATGGGGACATATTTATTTTGGCTTTTCGTTTAAGGACAAGCGAGGTCTAAGCTTGGGGGAGTTGATACGTCCATTTTGCATCATGCTTTTATATCGATATTTATTGCATTATGGGCTGTTATTTCACTTTATGTCACAATACTTATGGCTATTCTCTCTTATTTTACAAGGGTTACATAAGGAGGGAGAATGCCGACAGCTGGAATTCTGGGCTGGAAAAGGAGCAAATATTGGAGGCCTATTCTGCACAACTCCAAAAGTCCTGAAACTCCACGGAATATCTTAAATTAAATAATAAAAAATCCTTGCCAAAAATGAAGGCCAGGGGGCCCACACCCTGTCCACGAGGGTGGGGGGCCCCCCCCTAGGGCGCGCCCCCTACCTCGTGGGCCCCCTGGTGACTCTCCGATACCCATCTTCTCCTATATGAATCTTTCGTCAAGAAAAAAATCAGAAGCAACCTTTCGGGACGAGACTCCGCCGCCATGAGGCGGAACCTTGGCGGAACCAATCTAGGGCTCCGACAGAGCTGTTCTACCGGAGATACTTCCCTCCGGGAAGGGGAAATCATCGCCATCATCATCACCAACGCTCCTCTCATCGGGAGAGAGCAATCTCCATCAACATCTTCACCAGCACCATCTTATCTCAAAACCCTAGTTCATCTCTTGTATCCAATTCTTGTCTCCAAGTCCGGGATTGGTGCTAGTAGGTTGCTAGTAGTGTTGATTACTCCTTGTAGTTGATGCTAGTTGGTTTATTTGGTGGAGGATCAAATGTTCAGATCATTTATGCATATTATTACCCCTCTGATTATGAACATGAATATGCTTTGTGACTAGTTACGTTGTTCCTGAGGACAAGGGAGAAGTCTTGCTATTAGTAGTCATGTGAATTTGGTATTCGTTTGATATTTTGATGAGATGTATGTTGTCTAGCCTCTAGTGGTGTTATGTGAACGTCGACTACATAACACTTCACCATTATTTGGGCCTAGAGGAAGGCATTGGGAAGTAATAAGTAGATGATGGGTTGCTAGAGTGACAGAAGCTTAAACCCTAGTTTATGTGTTGCTTTGTAAGGGGCTCATTTGGATCCACTTGTTTCATGCTATGGTTAGGTTTACCTTAATACTTTTGTTGTAGTTGCGAATGCTTGCAATAGAGGTTAATCATAAGTGGGATGCTTGTTCAAGTAAGAACAGCACCCAAGCACCGGTCCACCCACATATCAAATTATCAAAGTACCGAACGCGAATCATATGAACGTGATGAAAACTAGCTTGATAATATTCCCATGTGTCCTCGGGAGCGCTTTTCCTTATATAAGAGTTTGTCCAGGCTTGTCCTTTGCTACAAAAAGGATTGGGCCACCTTGCTGCACTTTATTTACTTTTGTCACTTGTTGCTCGTTACAATTTATCTTATCACAAAACTATCTGTTACCACTAACTTCAGTACTTGCAGAGAATACCTTGCTGAAAACCGCTTATCATTTCTCTCTGCTCCTCGTTGGGTTCGACACTCTTACTTATCGAAATGACTACGATAGATCCCCTATACTTGTGGATCATCAGTATTCCGTGAAGTTTCAGGTCATTCTGAGAACTTTTGTTTTCTGCACATAAAACAACATCATGGCAATTCTGCTGAAAACAGCGTCAGTCCGGGTTAGTTCCATTCAAATCATACAAGTTAGAGTCCAAAACAAGGGCAAAAGTGTTTGGAAAAGTAGATACGACGGAGACATATCAGCGACGACCGCCACCTTGTCGGCATCCATGGCCACTCCCTCGGCCGAGATGACGTGGCCGAGGTAAGCGACCGAAGGTGTCCCGAACGAGCACTTCGAGCGCTTAAGATGAAGATGATGCGCCCGAAGCTCGTTGAAGACGATGGCCACATGCTGGAGGTGCTCGGCCCAAGAGGCGCTATAGATAAGAATTCCATCAAAGAAGTCGAGCACAAACCGACGTAAGTAGGGTCGGAGGACATCGTTCATCAAGGCCTGAAACGTCGTCGGGGCGTTGGAGAGGCCAAAGGGCATCACCAAGAACTCGAAGTGGCCGTGATGAGTCTGAAACACCGTCTTGGCGATGTCGTCTGGATGCATGTGCACCTGATGATACCCTGACCGAAGGTCCAGTTTGGTGAAGAAGCGCGCCCCATGTAGTTCATCCAGGAGTTCATCTACCACCGGAATAGGGAACTTATCCTTAAGTGTGAGAGCATTAAGGGCGCGGTAGTCGATGCAGAAGCGCCACGTGCCATCCGACTTGCGAATGAGGAGGGCCGGCACCGTGAATGGTGATGTGGAGATCGGGATAATGCTCACGGCAAGCATGAGTGCACACTGCCGCTCCAGCTCGTCCTTCTGCAGCTGAGGGTACCAGTAGGGTCGTACTGCCACCGGCGCCGAGCCCGGCAGGAGATGAATACGGTGGTCGTAGACCCGGGTCGGCGGAAGGCCCTAGGGTTCCGCAAAGAGATCACTGTGCTGCTGCAGGAGGTTATCCAGCAGCGGATGCTCGGCCTCAGTGGTGGCCGCGGCCAGCTGGAGCGGAGGCGACGCCGGGGTGCCTCCAACGCCCTCCCACCGGATGCGTCGGCCGAGACGCCAGAAGGTCATCGTCAGGGCGTCTGCTACCTCTTGAGCACTGCGTTGGATTTCCCCGAAGAGGAGAGGATGATGCAGCAAAGTAGCGTAAGTATTTCCCTCAGTTTTTGAGAACCAAGGTATCAATCCAGTAGGAGGCCACGCACAAGTCCCTCGTACCTACACAAAACAATAGCTCAATGCAACCAACACGATTAGGGGTTGTCAATCCCTTCACGGTTACTTACGGGAGTGAGATCTGATAGAGATGATAGATAATATTTTTGGTATTTTTGGTACAGAGATGCAAAGTGAAAAGTAAAAGGCAAAGTAAAAAAGCAAAGCAATAATAAAGTGATGGAGATTGATATGATAAGAATAGACCCGGGGGCCATAGGTTTCACTAGTGGCTTCTCTCAAGAGCATAAGTATTCTACGGTGGGCGAACAAATTACTGTTGAGCAATTGACAGAATTGAGCATAGTTATGAGAATATCTAGGTATGATCATGTATATAGGCATCACGTCCGAGACAAGTAGACCGACTCCTGCCTCCATCTACTACTATTACTCCACTCATCGACCGCTATCCAGCATGCATCTAGAGTATTAAGTTAAAAACAGAGTAACGCCTTAAGCAAGATGACATGATGTACAGGGATAAATTCATGCAATATGATATAAACCCCATCTTGTTATCCTCGATGGCAACAATACAATATGTGCCTTGCTGCCCCTTCTGTCACTGGGAAAGGACACCGCAAGATTGAACCCAAAGCTAAGCACTTCTCCCATGGCAAGAAAAACCAATCTAGTAGGCCAAACCAAACTGATAATTCGAAGAGACTTGCAAAGATAACCAATCATACATAAAAGAATTCAGAGAAGATTCAAATATTTTTCATAGATAGACTT
The DNA here is from genome assembly GCF_056163025.1 of Triticum urartu. Lineage (NCBI taxonomy): Eukaryota > Viridiplantae > Streptophyta > Magnoliopsida > Poales > Poaceae > Triticum > Triticum urartu. The sequence continues at coordinate 23,107,392 of NC_141879.1, forward strand.
GATCATAAACCCACAATTCATCGGTCTCAACAAACACACCGCAAAAAGAAGATTACATCGAATAGATCTCCACAAGAGAGGGGGAGAACATTGTATTGAGATCCAAAAAGAGAGAAGAAGCCATCTAGCTACTAACTATGGACCCGAAGGTCTGAGGTAAACTACTCACACTTCATCGGAGAGGCTATGATGATGTAGAAGCCCTCCGTGATGACGGCCCTCTCCGGCGGAGCTCCGGAACAGGACCCAAGACGGGATCTCGTGGATACAGAAAGTTGTGGCGATGGAATTAGGTTTTTGGCTCCGTATCTGATCGTTTGGGGGTACGTAGGTACATACAGGAGGAAGGAGTACGTCGGTGGAGCTTCGAGGGGCCCACGAGGCAGGAGGGCGCGCCCTAGGGGGGTGCGCCCCCCACCCTCGTGACCGCCTCTTTGCTTCCTTGGAGTAGGGTCCAAGTCTCCTGGATCACGTTCGGTGAGAAAATCACGTTTCCGAAGGTTTCATTCCGTTTGGAAGCCGTTTGATATTTCGTTTCTTCGAAACACTGAAATAGGCAAAAAAACAGCCATTCTGGGCTGCGCCTCCGGTTAATAGGTTAGTCCCAAAAGTAATATAAAATTGGAAAATAAATCCCAATATAGTCCAAAACAGTAGATAATATAGCATGGAGCAATCAAAAATTATAGATACGTTGGAGACGTATCAGCGTCGAAGTCCCAAAGGATGGGACCGAGAGTCCGCAAAAAGTCGACGCCGAGGATGAAGTCGAAGCAGCCCAAGTCGATGCCGTCACAAGTGATGGTGAAGTGCTCGTCGCTGATAGTGATGGGTACGTCCCGAGCGAGCCCATGGCAGCGGAGGCGGTCGCCATTAGCGACGGTGACCCGCAGCTGCTCCCCGCCTGTCGGCTGTAGCGCTAGGCGCCGCATAGTAGCCTCAGGTAGGAAGTTATGTGTAGAACCTATTGAGGGAGTCCTGGATTAGGGGGTGTCCGGATAGCCGGACTATAACCTTTGGCCGGACTCTTGGACTATGAAGATACAAGATTGAAGACTTCGTCCCGTGTCCGGATGGGACTTCCCTTGGCGTGGAAGGCAAGCTTGGCGATACGAATATGTAGATCTCCTTCCATTGTAACCGACTCTGTGTAACCCTAGCCCTCTCCAGTGTCTATATAAACTGGAGGGTTTTAGTCCGTAGGACGAACAACAATCATACCATAGGCTAGCTTCTAGGGTTTAGCCTCTCTGATCTCGTGGTAGATCTACTCTTGTACTACCCATATCATCAATATTAATCAAGCAGGAGTAGGGTTTTACCTCCATCGAGAGGGCCCGAACCTGGGTAAAAACATTGTGTCCCTTGCCTCCTGTTACCATCCGCCTAGACGCACAGTTCGGCACCCCCTACCCGAGATCCGCCGGTTTTGACACCGACACCTGTGTCCAAGAGGGCCACCAGAGTCTCTCCATGGATCGTGACCGGTACAAGCATAGTCCGCTCATTACGGATGCCGGCCAACGCGTGAAGGGAGACGACAAGGGCCGTCGCGGGCGCGGGTGCCGGCGCGACCTCTACGGCGGCCGGGTCGCCGAGTCCAGCATCGATGACATCGTCCTCCGTCTCGTCGGTCATCTCCAAGTAGAAGAGGCGCGGGCAGACATGGCCCCGGGCATAGGGCGCGTCACAGTTAAATCAAAGCCCCAGGCGGCGGCGCTCGAGCTGCTCTGCCAGCGAAAGGCGCCGGAAAGGCCGCGTCGCAGTCGGGGTGGTCACCGGCGATGCGGTTGAAGGTGCTGGCGCGGGCGGTGGGGCCGTGGAGGCAGTCGGCTCCCCCGAGGCGCTGCTGGCCGTGTCAAGGCCTGGGCACGCTGCTCGAACGCCCGAGCGTAGTACATGGCCGTCTGCAGGTCTTGGGGCCCCTTCATCTCGACGTCCACGCGGATGTGGTCGGGAAGGCCGCCGACGAAGAGCTCAGCCCGCTGTAGTGCCGTCACCCCCGGTGCATGACACGCCAGAGCCTGGAAACGGTCGGCGAAATCCTGGACCGTGGAGGTGAAGGGTAGACGGCCCAACTCGGACAAGCGGCTGCCGCGCAGTGGTGGCCCGAAACAAAGGAGGCACAGCTCGCGAAAACGCTCCCAGGGAGGCATGCCGCCCTCGTCCTGCTCGAGGGCGTAGTACCACGTCTGGGCTGCACCCCAGAGGTGGTATGAAGCGAGCCAAATGCGCTCCGACGCAGGCGTGCGCTGCCCCCGGAAGAACTGGTCACACTGGTTTAACCAGTTAAGAGGGTCCTCCGAGCCATCATATGTGGCGAAGTCGATCCGGGCGAAACGAGGTAGTGTCGGGGTTGGTGCGCCAGTGCCCACCGGCTCGGCGATGCGGAGAGTGGAGGACGGCGCCCCGTATTGCAGCGTGGACATCGACGGGTCCCCGGCCTCCGTGTAGACCGGCAGTGGCGACGTTCCGGTGAGCCAGGCCGGAATCGAAGAGGGCGACGGTGGAAACCGCACCTGCTGGATCGGGAGCCCCCCTGGAGGGGCCTGACTCAGGCCGGTGCTGGGTGGAGGTGATGGCGTGTGGGCCGGTGCAGCCGGCGCGGACGGAACCGGCGCGGGCCAGGCCGGCCACGGGGCTGGGGCGGGCGCGGCTGACGCGGGTGGCGCCGCGGGCGCTGGCGCGGGCCACTGCGGCCAGGCCGGCGCTAGGGCGGCCGGCGGCTGTAGTGCCGGGTAGCCCCCGGCGAGTGCCGCTGGCACCGAGTACCACGGGAGAGCCGGCGGGCCGAAGGGCACGGGCGGCGGGAGTGGCGGTGGCGGCCCGTACGGGCTGGCCAGGAAGAGCCGGATGCCCTGGACCGCGACGACCAAGTCGTTGAGGACACCTGCCATGGCCTCCGGGGTGTATTGGGCTGGCAGGGTTGATGTAGATGGCGGCGTAGTGGTGACGGGGGCCGACGGCAGGCCGGTGGACGCGCCGGAGATGAGGTCCAGCGGCGCCGATGGAAAAGCCAGCGGCGCCGATGGAAGAGCCAGTGGCCCCGTGGCGAGTGGCGATGATGCGGCGGTGGTGGTGGTTGGCGATGACGCGACGGCGGTGGTGGTGGTCAGAGGCAGCGACGGCGATGGTGGTGGTGACGACATAGTCGAACCTGAGCTGGATGATACCAAGGTGATAGGAACTAGGGTTTTGCCCTGCCTAGGGCGTAGGCTATAGGGGAAGGAAGGAGGTGGGCGAGGGCTGGAGCGCGGCGGCCGGCGGCGAGGCGCCGTCCTTGCGGTTTGGGCGGCGGCGGCACAAGCAGGAGGCGGCTAGGGTTTTAGGGTTCCGGCTCCTCTGGGAGCCGGGCAATAGAATAGTCTTATTGCTTGATTCTCAAAATAGTCTTACAAGTCGTATATATAACCACGATATTATGAAATAAAACTAAGATAATTTGAGGGCTAAGTTTGCCCAGTGGGCCTTCTGCGGCCATAGACCTGGCCGGTCATAACAGTCCTAAATATCGTAAATCGGCACATAGTAAAGCATTATATTATTCCTAAATGCTGTTCGAGACCTTTCATCGACATATCATGCAACGTTTTGCTTGATATATTCCGGTTCATGTCATCTTGAATGATATAGTTTCACCAAAAATATGAAACTAATGCCTAATTTTAATAGGAATGCATTTATACGATCTGCAGGTGTATTCCAGATTGTACGACCATCACAAGGCCACATTACTGCAATGGTAAAGAAAAAAGGTCTAACCATGCAGGTCAAGCATCCTAAAAAAATGGGCACGCCAACCACATTGCACGTACTTGGGCTTCGCTTCATGGTTACTGCATGGTATCATGCTGAACTTCAAAGAAGAAGGACGATAGTGAAACAATATCATCCAGATCTTCAAATAATATCAATGCAAAATTATACCGATCCAACAACTACCAACCATGAACATCAGGATGTTTTGTGTGTGTGCCTATATATACCGACCCATCATGACTCCAGCAAGCATCCACTTCTACTAGTTGGAACACCCTTTCATCACATTCAAATTTGACAAACTGAGAAAAAAATAGGAGCTGGGCCTGAGAGATAGTAGATGGACAAAATAGAATGTGAAGATGGATCAGGGAATAAGAGACACCGGGAAAAGTGGGAGCGTCTCTATGTGACTACGCATCGAGTTGGTTCTCGAATGGTGAATATGAAAAGTTTGTCAAGACGGCCCACGTACAACGAATTCGAGTATGGTGACATACGAGTTCAAGTATGTTGCACAACTCACAAGCAACAATCACCTCTGTTACTTTGCGGGTTGAAGGACGAGCGTGTTGTGGCTTCTAAGATCGATTGATTTACAGTAAAATTGCGTAACATGGTTTGAACGTGACCAAAAATCTAGGATGTTCTTCTTTCACTATGTACCTTTGATGGTCTTAGTCCTTGTACAATGCTAGGTGTTTAGGGAGGTGCTTTGAAAAATAAACCGGGTTTTTTTAAAAGCACCGGTGCCTATTTCTACAAAAGAGACGCCTAATTAAGCGTCTGTCTTGTAAAAATAAGCACCCATGCTTAAGAAAAACCTGGTTTATTTCTCCAATCACCTCTTCTAAGCACCTTGCATTGTACAAGGCCTTTGCCTCTATGTAGTTTATGCAGTGATCAGGACTATGGTAAAGAAAAAAAAGTGCATTCGACCCATCCTGAGTTCCAAGTTTCATTAAAATCTGCTCCAAATCGGGTCTGAGTTCCAAGTTTCACTAAAATCTGCTCCAAATGAACAAGTACCTCTGCTCCAAACTGTTTAAATCTTGTCTACTCCCAACATGTTTCAAGCACGACTGAAGTGGCACCATAATAGACATCTCCAAGCTGGTATCATGTTTAAACTGCCACCAGGCTATTTGTTGGGGGTTTAGAGAGTATGCAAGAAACTAAAAAAATCAGGAGACAAAACAGAAAGTAGAAGTATCGGCCCCTTAGTGCAAGATTGCTTTGTGGGCTTGTTCCTGAATCGGGAACCAATCTTTCTGCGAACTGAAAGTGCAGCTGTATCAAGTTCAAAGCCATCATGCTGAAATGCTGCATCCATGGCCACACGCAAATAGGAGCCTCATCTGGCGATCCCATTCCGCCTTCTCCCGCTCGGCTCGTCCCATTACCTGGGAAGGTGGGGAGGCAGGAAAGGCAGCAGAAGGTGCGTCTCCGGTGGATTTCGAGGGATTTGTTCGGCGTTTGTCTTCGGTGGATCAAGTTGGATCTAAGCTTCATTCGTCTATATTTGTGTGTTTACATGTTGGATCCTTACAATCTACGCTTCTCATCATCGGTAACAGTTGTTGTTCTGGTGTGAGGGTCCTGTGGGGCCTTAGCCTGAGGACATCCCGGCAAAATGACATGTAAGTCATACATGAAATGCACTTTTATTTCCGATACCTCCTAACCCTAGATCGAACTGGATTTGGTCGTCTTAGACACAAATATGCAAGAAAAAATAAAGGTTGTGAGACATCACCCGGTGGACGTGTATATGGATGCAGATGCTCTTTGTTGCCTTTTATGGTGCACCTTCCAACCGGTTGATATCTCGTACAGGACGCTGCCATCGCCATTCAGTGCCTCCCCATGTGCGCTGCAAATTTCACTCAGCCGATGTAGGCTGTCGCTGTCCATCCAAATGCACTTTATATAACTGGAAGAGAACTGCTCTTCACCCTTGAATTGAGAAACAGTAAAACGGAGCTACCTATGCCCTTTCACAGCGATTTGACATCGACGGCCGTTGGATCAGGCTAATAGACGTTCTCGATCTAGCGTTCATTCCGTCGCTCGCGCGTGCGCGAATTTCGTTCTATCACCCGGCGTAACCCACTCGGCCTACCGTAAGCGGGCTGCTGCTCTGCTGGTCGACCTAGGCTTTCTGTCCTTAATTGGGCTGACAGGTCGGGAGAAACAGATTAGGCCCAGGAAAATGGGGTGAACAATTTCTCAAAAAAAAAAGGAAAATGGGGTGAACAGCAGGCTCCGCCCCGTGCTGACCTAGGCATCCGTTCTCAAGATTTCTCCACCACACTGCCTGCGTCTCGTTCGCCCCGCGCCGCCGCCGACTTCATTCCTCGATGCTCGGTGGTTCTCCTTGACATTTGTTATTGGCTTCGTCCCTCCTGTACGGCATAGCAAATTGGCCTAGAAGGTTGTGCAGTTGTACAACCCGTCCACGGAGAAGAAATTCTTCATGCGTGGATCGATTCTTCCTTTTCTGAAGGAACACTATCCTCTCCCATGAACTCTCAGCTTCGGTAGGTAAACAAATCTCGTGTACCCTTTGCTTGGATTGGTGTGGAATGGCTTAATTCACCGTTTCGGTCCATCGCCGCTCGACTCCGTCAGCGTGCCACGAAGGAGAAGATGCATGGGTCGACGTGGTGCCTCCCCCATTCCTAAACCTCTCCATTGATCGCCTCCTACAAGTCCTTCAATCTCCCGCTTTCCGCAACCCGTGAGATCCCCAGCGATCGCGATGAATCAATGGCCTGCTGCGTTGGGACATCGGATTGATAGCGGGATCTACAAGATGGCGACGACAATGACGGTCCACGTCAACAAGGTAAATTCTAACCCAAGGTGCAGAACGTCCCCGTCAAATTGGCAAAGCAACAGTTCATACAAGTATAAAATTATGATCTGATCCCCTTCCGCTAAAATCCCCTATCACGAAGTTGGTCAGAGCAGTCTCATCCGTGTTCGTCATTTGTGAATAAAATCAGATGTTATCTGAGGTTTCTATTTCTTTTTTTACAATTGATCTGATGTTCAGCAATTTCCTTGCTTTCTTCTTGTTCCGCTGATATGGATTCCCCAAACTTTTTATTTGGTGCACAACATGTGCTTCAGTACTTGTGTCAATGGCTGAGGAGCAGCACACTCGTTATATGATTTTTCTAACATTTAAGATCCTTAGTAACTAACGACGAGCTACATTGCAGGATCCGGCAGAACACAAGTTGTATATCAATAACTAAATGCATGTTCCAAGTAGTGGATGGAGCATTCAACGACTGGAGCTCATCAAAATAAAAGGTATAGTGGAATGATTAACCCTTATGTTTCGAGCATCACATAAAGTTTTCTACATTTCTATCGTTCATACCGATTCCCTTGGCACAAGAACCAAATCTCAAAACAAGTTACACATAATATATCCAGATGAATAGAAGGAACAATACTATGATTGTATTTTCATTTTATAAATAATATACTGACATCTTTCCTCTTCACTCTGTCAGACATGTTGATATTTGATGTCGTTAGATATACCAAACATTTCGGATTCTTCAATGTTACATTGATTAGTAAAAATATCTCAAATATTTATACCACCTGAGTTTTTCTAACTATTTACATCTTCCTTTGGTAAGATGGACGAGCGCAGCAACGCACGCCTTTATGATCTAGTCTTACCATATAGCAATGTAAGAGCAACTACAGCCCGAACACCATACTCTCCCCAAACATCCGGACGGCGCCCAGCCTGTGACCGAACAAAAAAAGTGCAACTGGACTTTTCATGTCTGGCCCAAACGTCCGGATTGACCGGCACTCCCCACATCCGGCCTATATTTGGGGTGGATATGGGGAGGTCCGGACGCGCCCGGGCACGCCCGTCATGTCGGCTCTGTCAAGGCGGACCCATACTAAACCAGAATCAAATTGACTAGTTCTCCACATCAGCAAAACTCCTCCCGTCTCCCTCCTCCATTTCTCCTGCCGTCGTGCAGCCGCCCACCCCCTCCTTGCTAGTCGTCCTCACCCGCCTTCGTTGATGTCGTCGCCAACGGTCATGTCTGCCTCCATGTGCGCGGATGATGCATCGATGAAATCAGTCGGGGTCCCCGGCTGGACTTGGATCCTTGCAAGGCGGAGAACCTTGCTGAAGGAGCACCGCCAAAGGCAGCGCGGGCGTGAGGCAGAGGAAAAGATAGCGATGGCGAAGGCAGCTGCAGACACGGCCTTGGTGGCGGCAAAGGCCGCTCCTGAGGACATGGACACAACGCTCTCCAATCCGTCAGTCATGGCCACGGAGACAATGAATGTTTGGTGGTTGCCCGACTCCATCACACCCTCCTAGTGGAAGGTCATCTCGGATTTGAGCTTCAATCAGGCCGTCCCCAACGAGGACATGATGGCGGACTCGCCAGAGCTCGAAGTACGTCGGGCGTCCTCGAGCAATGCCGTTGCCGGTCATGCCCACTTCATGTTCGACGGAATGCGCGACCAAGACTCGATATAAATTTTGACCCTTCCACATTTTTATCCATAGTTTCTTTTGTTGTACAGATCATCATATCGTATTAGTTGGACCGTAGTTAAATTGCGATGCATATTGTACGAATAAATATTGCATGACATGATAAATCATGGTCAATTGTCTTTGTGTTTTACTATGGAGGATACCCAATCCTCGGTGTTCGAAGTTGGGAAAACATCACACACTAATAATAATAATAATAATAATAACTGCAAAATTTTACAAGCCGAGGGGTCCAGCATTCACACAATTTAAAGATGTTTTGTTGTGTGAAAGTTGATGCAACACTAGCATGGATCCGATTTATGGAACCGAGCAAAAAGCAAGAAATATTAGAAGAAAATTTGGAAATTTTATCATGAGCAAAAACACTATGTGCGACCGCACCCAATTTGCACCAACCACGTTGCGAGCTCTCTTCAACATATATGGTCGTCTATCCAAAGAGGTCGTTAGCAAATTTATTGGTTATCTCAAGTTGTAGGTTGGAACCAAGGCAGCATTGAAGTTCAAACCCATGGAACTTTGGCAGCGGCTTTGTACCATCAAGTGGAGAACAAGCCATTCAGCTTTCCTCATTGTTGGATGAAATTGAATGGGGGACCCAAGTGGCAGATTTTTCTCAAGGAAATTGAGAACGATACGAAGAACATGAAGAAAAAGGATGGGTCGAGCTCGGCTCAATGAATTGGAGTGGACGAGGAAGGGGAAGAAGAAAATTATGCATCCGAATTACAACCAACTATGCCTAAAAGAAACCACAACTGATGGGAAACAAGTGGGAGAAGAAAAGGGTGGCGCTTGAAGGTGCGGCAAGCAAAATATCCGCCACTTGGATGGGCATTTTTTATGCGAAGAATGTGAAGAAGAGGAGAGGTACAAGATGTTCATTGATGTGCAAAGTGAGAAAGGTGGACTTTGACTGGTAGAGGTTGGCCTTGGAGCAGGAGAGGCTGGAATTGAAGAGGCAAGAGAAGGTTGCCAAATTGGTGCTTGAGCAAATGATGACAATGCATGGTCTTGACCTCGATAAAGAGAGGTTGCGGCTTGTGAGAGAGATGAAGGAGTCGAGGATCGTGTTGCAGGACATCAACCTCTTGGATGAGATGGGGAAGAAGTGGTTGCTCCGCATGAAGAAGAGGATCAATGACCATGAGGACTGAAGTTGTTCATTCATTCATGTATCGTTTATCTAGTATGAATTATTGAATTTTATTTTCGCATGTATTGAATTTATCGGGGCTACACTATCTTTGTATCATTGAATGTATGATGAATTTGCGTTGTATGATCAGCGTGCATGGATTTGCATGGATTTGGGTATTGAGATTTGGGAAGTGTGGTTGTGGAGAGGGCCAAACGAGGACCTACCCGGCGCGTCCGGGTGCGTCCATGGGCGTATAGGGACCCAGATTAAGCAATTCCGGTTATAGATAATCTAAGTAAACGCGCATTTAAACACGCTTCATGTGCAAGCTGCCCTTGAGTGTTGTCATTGGGTTGTTTGATGCCTGTAGTACATTTTGAACTAACTTCTCACGTTTTGTGGGCCTGGGGTCCATGCTCTTTCATTTTGAACTAACTCAAATTGGATGGATCAGAGATCAGGGAAATGCATGCCATGTTGTAGATCGTAACATTCAAGCCGTTTGTCCTGTTATCTGCTTGCTGCAGAACTGAACACCTGTTCCGATACTGAAGAAGCTGAGCCAACTTCTGTTCTTCTCGCCCACCAACACTGATCTGGTCTAAGAGGAGCTGAGAATAGCTAAGCGAAGTACCCAGGGACAAGGTCAATGTGTGCCATCAGCCATCCAGGTAGCTTTACCAATTTCGGTGCTCTCGGTCTCGGTGCCAGAGCACCCTATATGCAGAAGTAATTTAGTAATTAAAAAAATCAAAAATTTCTAAAACCTTTTAGAATCAAACAAGATCAAGTATTGTACTCTATAAATAGATTCGTGAGAGAATTACTTTCATCATATGTTGGGTCAAAGATTCGCCAAAAAACCGCTATATACAAGTACTATTCATGCTATATTGTCATCATAAATTTTGTTTTTTCCCCTGAAATCAATGGAATTCATTTCTTGGCCAAACTTTTTATATGATTATAATACATGATCACATTGATTCCAAAAGAGATTCGGATTTTTTTGACTTTGTGGGAATTCCTAAATGTTGTGTCCGGGCTCGTCGCAGGACGCGCATGGCAGTTGGAGCTTCCTCCGGCGTCGACGGCACTTGATGCGGGATCGCGGCGGCGGTTGCCATTGTATGGGCGACGACTGCGGCTGGCGCGACGATGGGTGCTCCCTGTAGCGTTCGGAATCGGGGTGGCGGCCCCTCTTCATCAACGGCGACAGATTCCGGGGTCGTGTTGGCGACTCGGAGTCCGGATCTCGAGATGATGACGGCCTTCTGAGGCTGGTGGCGGTACGGTCGTCCCTTCCATCAACAGACCGGGTTCGATGCGGCTCGGCAGGTGACACATGAGCCTCTCTCGGAGTTGTCGGGAGGTGCCTGTCGTCGGCAGGTGAAGCCACCGGTGGATGTGCTACTGGCGGATGCTACGCACGACGTCCTATACGGAGACGTCAAGTCATGCCTGCTACCGGCAGGTGATGCACAGCGGCTCTAGCGGAGGTGTCAAGTTTAGTTTGTTGTTGCTGGATCGAAGGTGGTGCGACAGTAGCGGGAGGCAGGCGATATGTGGCGTCTTTGTCTTCCGTTGTCTCCTCCAAAGGTATCCAGCTATCGAGGCATCGGTGGGCGGATAAAGGCGGATGGTACAGACAGCTTCAACAACAAACTTATGCACTCTGGTGGAAACACAAGATCTGTGATCGGGCTATGCTGTAGGGCGCCTGCATCATCGCCGTGTCCTTGCTGAAGGTGGTGGATTGAAGCTTTGCTTTGGGGATGAGAATCCGAAGTTCAACCTTGTGGTGGACTCGCCATCATCAGCGCACGTGCGGCGATTCCTTGTTGAAGGCGTAGCCTAGGAGTTGTGTATTTTAATCGTTTATGTTCTGTCTTTTATCATAGGGTTACCGGTTATCTGGGGGAGTTACTATCGTGTATGGCCTCAGGGTTTATTTTTTTCTTTTTTCCAGGCCGATGGTGTTCAGCTACTGAATTTTGCTCTATTAATAATATATGACTGCATGCATCGTCCTGATGCAGAGGCCAGAAGTTATCCTCCTTTTTAAAAAAATTAATGCATGTTCTGCTAGGAGAATAGCATAATCGGCTATTTTGTGTAGCAGTCGTGTACAGTCTGTTTTCATGCATAATTAAGCTTCCAACTTCTGCTATAAAAAATACAAACAATCATCCAATATTGCACCCAATAAATGCTGCCAAAAAATCATAGAAAAGAGCAAAAAAAAAAAACTATTTGGATGGAAACCTCCTTCTAGGTTACATGGTTGGGTATAGAAAATATGGAAGGGGCAACTCGTTCAAGGAAGCATCACCTTGCCGGTGAATGCACTCGGTGCTTAACTATGAAGAGAGAGGAAAGTGAACAGAAACAACTACTGAATTTTAGGAAGAAAATAAATCAATGTCCTAAATATCAGCAGTCTGCAAAAATCAGCCCTTTAAATTGTTCTTAAATTGTGTTTTGGAATTAGAAGTATCATCCATTATATCAGTCAATGTTTTGCTTGATATTATGGTTTATGTCCAACCTTTGAATGGCAAAGAATTATGCATCACAGTATCAAATTATGAAATTAATAACCAGTTTTAGTAGTATTGCATATCAAAAACATTGTCTTATGTAAAAAAAAGATGATAGGATCTCCGAACATTAATTCCAGCTTACAAGCAACACAATGCCACATTCCAGACATGAGCTCTCAAAGAAAAAAAAATCAGTCAAAACATGCATGTCAATTACCTTAAAATTGGCACGAAAACACATTTGATGTACTATCTCTACTTGGGCTTCACACCATGGTTACTGCAAAATATTATTTTGAATTTTAAAGAAGGATGATGACGAAACATGTCATAGACCTTTAAATAATATCAATGCAAAATTATACAGGCCAACAACTTCCAACCCATGAACATCATGGCATCTGGTGTGTGTGTGTGTGTGTGCGCATGCGCTCTCACGCATATATATAGCAACCCATGATCACTCAAACAGTAGCATCCACTTCTAATAGTTGGAACACTCTTGCATCACGTTCAAAACTGAAAAAGCTGAGGAAAAAGACGAGTTAGTCTTGAGTGATAGGAGTTGAACATAAATAGAATATAAAAACTGCATTGGGGAATAAGAGACACTGGGAAAAGGAAGAATGTTTCTATGCGGACCATCCATCGAGTTGCTTCAGGAAGGGTGAATCTAGAATCTTTGTCTAGATGGCGCACGCCACTCTTCCGTATGGTGACATGCAAGAGATCAATGAGGCATATCACATTTTCAAGCCTGTTGGTAACCTCACAAACGCCGACCCATAAAAGGACTTCTTTGGGTGGCACAAGGGTGAGGTACTGAATTCATGGAAGAGATCAATGTCGCATATTTGTCGTCGACCAGGGGTGAAGGCTCCTTGTTAAACAAGGTCTTGGACGAGACATAGACGAAGGGAGCCAGAAAAGGGACAACACGACATGTTGCTGAGCTATCTACTGATGCTCCTACCATTTTGGTGTTTTTGGACTGAACGATCCTTTAGCGGGCTGGCGGATGAGCATGTTAGGGCTTCCAAGAATGATCAGTCATACGGTAACATCACGTTACATGGTGTGAACTAGGAGGTTCTTCCTTTACTAAGCATACTACCTGGGATAGCACAGCTGTAGTCTAGTCAGAGATGATAGAGCAAATGTGTTTTCAAATTTTGACTCGAACCATGTAATACAATGAAGATTTGCACGTCTTCTGATGCTGGGAAAACGATTACGCAAACTGAGACTCGAAGGCATATTCTGCGCATTGGAGAAGCCGCGAAGGTAGGTTCGAGGTTGTGCTTCCACTTTGGGTTTCGGTTTGCTTTCCTTCTCTGCTGGCGAGTGCCAAGCCAAGAGATCGTGGCGGCAGAAGATCTGTGCTGCATCTCGCACGCGTTCGACCATACCGCGCCCCGGGACCCTGCTTGACTCGTCGTCATCCATGCTTCGCCCGCGGTGACCACCTCTCGTCCGCCTGTCTCCCATCACATCGTCGCCGTGCTCCCACGCCCTTGCACCGGCCTCCGCAGCAATGACGGCCCCCACGTGCGTGCGTGCGCGAGTGCAGTATTCTCTCGACTACTTCCATGTCACGATTGATCAACTCTGGAGGAAAACCATTATTATTCGCTGGATTTAGTCGTCCCAAATTACGTATGAATAAAATGTGTTCTCAGATGTCCATGTTCCACATGTGTTTGTGCATGGCGTGCCATATTATTCTAACAAAATTCTGTTGCTGCCAAATTCCAATGTGTCTGGTATCTTTGACAAAGTCCATTTTTTTTTGTAAGAGAAGCGATGTTTGCCCACCCTGTTCATGTTTTTTACTGGCTTTGTTTTTCCTCGTTTGCTTGAGCAGGAAAGAGAGGCGACATCTAAGGCCGAGTGGGTGGTCAAGTGGGTGGTTTGGTACCTCATCTCGTTGATGGAGGTGTATCCATCCTTCAATACGCCGATGATACAATCATCTTTATGGAGCATGATTTGGCCAAGGCGAAAAATATGAAGCTAGTGTTATGCCTTTTTGAACAATTGACCGGGTTAAAGATTAACTTTCATAAGAGCGAGTTGTTCTGCTTTGGTAGAGCCAGAGACGACCAGGATTCTTATAGGCAATTGTTTGGGTGCGAGTTGGGGAGTTTACCCTTCTCTTACCTTGGTATTCCGATTCACCATCGTAGGCTAACAAACAGAGAATGGAAGTGCATCGAGGATCGATTTGAGAAAAAACCTGAGCTGTTGGAAGGGTAAGCTCATGTCATACGGAGGCCGTTTGATATTGATTAATTCGGTGCTCACGAGTATGCCTATGTTTCTCTTATCGTTCTTTGAGGTCCCAGTTGGTGTTAGGAAACGACTGGACTTCTATCGATCGCGTTTCTTTTGGCAGGGTGATGAACTTAAAAGAAAATACCGGCTTGCTAAATGGGACATCATCTGTAGATCGAAAGACCAAGGGGGCCTTGGTATTGAAAATCTTGAAGTTAAGAACAGATGCCTTCTTAGTAAGTGGTTGTGGAAGCTTTCTTCCGGGACTGAGGCCATGTGGGCGCAGATCCTCCGCAATAAGTACCTCCAGACTAAAACATTGTCCCAGGTCGCAGTCAGGCCGACTGATTCGCCTTTCTGGAAAGGACTAATGAAAGTCATGTTGGGTAACGTAGCATAAATTCAAAATTTTCCTACGTATCACCAAGATCTATCTATGGAGAAACCAGCAACGAGGGGAAGGAGAGTGCATCTACATACCCTTGTAGATCGCTAAGCGGAAGCGTTCAAGAGAACGGGGTTGACGGAGTCGTACTCGTCGTGATTCAAATCACCGATGATCCTAGTGCCGAACGGACAGCACCTCCGCGTTCAACACACGTACGGAACGGAGACGTCTCCCATGCCTTGATCCAGCAAGGAGGAGGGAGAGGTTGATGGAGATCCAGCAGCACGACGGCATGGTGGAAGTAGCGGGATTCCAACAGGGCATCGCTAAGCGCTGCGGGAGGAGGAAGATGTGTCACGGGAGGGAGAGGGAGGCGCCAGGCCTTAGATTGGTTTGCTCCTCCTTTTTCCCCACTATATATAGGGCCAAGGGAGAGGGGGAGGCGCAGCCCTTGCCCCTTCCTCCAAGGAAGGGTGCGGCCAAGGGGGGGAGGAGTCCATCCTCCCCAAGGCACCTCAGAGGTGCCTTCCCCCTTTAGGACTCTCCCCTTTTTTTTCTCTCTTGGCGCATGGGCCTCTCGGGGCTGGTGCCCTTGGCCCATATAGGCCAAGGCACACCCCCTACAGCCCATGTGGCCCCCCGGGACCCTTCCGGTGGTCCCGGTACAATACCGGTGACCCCGAAACTTGTCCCGATGGCCGAAATAGCACTTCCTATATATAATTCTTTACCTCCGGACCATTCCGGAACTCCTCGTGATGTCCGGGATCTCATCCGGGACTCCGAACAACATTCGGGTTACCGCATACTAATATCTCTACAACCCTAGCGTCACCGAACCTTAAGTGTGTAGACCCTACGGGTTCGGGAGACATGCAGACATGACCGAGACGTTCTCCGGTCAATAACCAACAGCGGGATCTGGATACCCATGATGGCTCCCACATGTTCCACGATGATCTCATCGGATGAACCACGATGTCAAGGACTTAATCAATCCCGTATACAATTCCCTTTGTCTATCGGTATGTTACTTGCCCGAGATTCGATCGTCGGAATCCAATACCTAGTTCAATCTCGTTACCGGCAAGTCTCTTTACTCGTTCCGTAACACATCATCCCGTGATCAACTCTTTGGTCACATTGCGCATATGATGATGTCCTACCGAGTGGGCCCAGAGATACCTCTCCGCTTACACGGAGTGACAAATCCCAGTCTCGATTCGTGCCAACCCAACAGACACTTTCGGAGATACCTGTAATGCACCTTTATAGTCACCCAGTTACGTTGTGACGTTTGATACACCCAAAGCACTCCTACAGTATCCGGGAGTTGCACAATCTCATGGTCTAAGGAAATGATACTTGACATTAGAAAAGCTTTAGCATACGAACTACACGATCTATGTGCTATGCTTAGGATTGGGTCTTGTCCATCACATCATTCTCCTAATGATGTGATCCCGTTATCAACGACATCCAATGTCCATGGTTAGGAAACCGTAACCATCTATTGATCAATGAGCTAGTCAACTAGAGGCTTACTAGGGACATGGTGTTGTCTATGTATCCACACATGTATCTGAGTTTCCTATCAATACAATTATAGCATGGATAATAAACGATTATCATGAACAAGGAAATATAATAATAACCAATTTATCATTGCCTCTAGGGCATATTTCCAACAGTCTCCCACTTGCACTAGAGTCAATAATCTAGTTCACATCGCCATGTAATTAACACTCACAGGTCACATCGCCATGTGACTAACACCCAAGAGTTTACTAGAGTCAGTAGTCTAGTTCACATCACTATGTGATTAACACTCAATGAGTTCTAGGTTTGATCATGTTGCTTGTGAGAGAGGTTTTAGTCAACGGGTCTGAACCTTTCAGATCCATGTGTGCTTTACAAATCTATATGTCATCTCCTAGATGTAGCTGCCACGTTCTATTTGGAGCTATTTCAAATAACTGTTCTACTTGGAGCTATTCTAAATTGTTGCTCTATTATACGTATCCGGTATCTCTACTCAGAGCTATCCGGATAGGTGTTAAGCTTGCATCGACGTAACCCTTTACGACGAACTCTTTTATCACCTCCATAATCGAGAAAATTCCTTAGTCCACTAGTTACTAAGGATAACTATGACCGCTGTCTTGTGATCCATTCATGGATCACTCTTGTACCCCTTGACTGACTCATGGCAAGGCATACTTCAGGTGCGGTACACAGCATAGCATACTGTAGAGCCTATGTCTTAAGCATATGGCATTTGATTACTGGATCTATCCGTTGGGAGATGGTAGCTCGGGATATCTTCAACCGGTTTGGATGGCGGTCATGTAATAGGATAGGCAATTAGTTTCCCTATCTATTTTTAGCCGGCCGGTTGTGGCACCTTTTTCTTGGCTAGTTTGTATCTAGCCGTTTGTCGCTCTGTGTGAGCTGCATTTATATTTTTCTTTTTCTTTAGCTGGAGAATAAGATGGCCGTATGTATCTTTCTGATGCAGAGGCCGGGGAGCCCCTTTTTCGAAAAAAAATCTAAGGCCGAGTTGGGGGTGACGCAGTGTCCCGGGCTAGGGTTCCGATGAGAACTCAGTCCGATTATGTCAAGTGTCAAAGTGTGCATCTCCTGCGTGGTGCAGGTCATGCAAAGGCAGTTTTGCGCAGTGCGCATACCGTGCTCATATTTTTCATGCTGGAGAAGCTGCGGAGGCGGGTTTGCTACTTTGCCCGTGCTTTCGAATCGCTTGTGGCCACTTCCTCTGCACCCTCTCCTCATTCGCGTGCGGGGTCGCCATCGTGCTTCCGGGGTAGGGTGAGAAAATACGTACAACAAAACTACGTGTCAGTGAGTGGATCGGGTGCTTATACAGAATGAGGAGAAAATGAATGAAAGAAATAAAGTACAAGTTCGAAGGTGCTCATAGGAGTAGGGTGCGTGTGCGTGTGTTCATAGGGGTGAGTATGCAATTAATATTCCACCAAATACCACTGAGCATTGCACTTACGTACTTACTAGTTATTCTTAAAGTGTGTTTCAAACCCAATGCCTGATAGTCATTGTTTTCTTGATATTTCAGTTTATATATGTAAATTACAAAGAATTATGCATCACAATTTCACCAAATTATGCAATTAATACTCAATAATATTGTGTAAATGCATTGTCTTATATATAAGAGAGAAGAGATGATCTCCAAACATTAATGGCAACTTGTACGGGCAACACAATGCCAAACTCCGTACATGAGCTCTCAAAAGAAAAATATCAGTCAAAACTTGTTTAGTCAATCATCCTGAAAATGTTGCATAGCAACCGCGATGCCTACACTACTACATTTACTTGGGCTTTACTTCATGGTTGCTGAAAAATATCATACCTAACTTGAAAAAAATAAGGACTACGACGAATCATATCATTTAGATCTTTACATAATATAAATACACAATTGTATCGAACCAACAACTTTCAACCATGCACATCATGACGTTTGGTGTGTGTATGTGTGCATATATACCGCCACCATCGTGACTCAAGCAGTCGCACCTAGTTATAGTAGTTGGAACACTCTTCCATCACATTCGGATTTACGAAATGTGAAGATGAAACATGATCTAGTCTTTGAGAGATGGTAGATGAACATAATACATATAATGTAAAAGCTATGTTAGGGAATAAGAGACACCAGAAAAAGAAGGGCCATTGCTATAGGGACCATTCATCGAGTTGGTTCTAGAAGTGTGAGTCATACAACTTAGGGCCCGTTCGTATCCTCTCCACAAGCCAGCTTCCCAGAATACCTATGTGAATCGATCCTGAACGCTCCAGCTTCGAGGGTCCAGCTTCGCGGAGACGAGGATCCGACCCATGCAATTTTTGCGGAGACGAGAAGCGGCGGTTGGCCAGCTTCGCTAAAACGAGAAGCGGGAGTTCGATGTAATTACAAGGGAATGCCACCGCTAAGTTGCATACCGGTTCGTTGCGCCTCCCGATTTCTTTTCTCCCGAGCCCTGTGGCCTGTGGGAACCAGCAAGTAGACGTGGGCGCAACAGGGTCATCCACATCCTTCACTCCGAATTGGGCCTGCAGCCCATGTCACCATATGTACTCCCTAATAGCCCATGTCCACACCCTTTCATTCTAAACAACCCTGTAGCCCAGCGCCAGCGCATGAGAAGCTGGCTAGAGCCTCCCGAACGCACGTAGCTCCTCGCGGAAGCTGGAAGCTGGCGCACGAAGCTGGAAGGATTTCCTGAACCTGGAGAGCTTTAGAACGGGGCCTTAGTTTACAACAAAATCGATTATGGTGACATACAACTGATCAGCGAGGTATATAATATTCTCAAGTCTGTTGGTAAGCTCACCAACTTGATGATGCTGAAAGTCTACGTTGGGTGGAACAATGGTGACGTCCTGAGTTTGTTGGTCGAGATCACCATTGATATAGCTGGCATAAGTCGTAGATGTAACATCTTTTATCTATCAATTTGACTTGCTACAAATCAATTAATTTGGAACAGAGAAAGTATCTGAGATATTCCCTTAGCCTATATATGAAGTGCAAATGTATTTTCAACTCGAACTGTTGTAAAAAAACCCTGAAGATTTGCCAGTTCCAGAAAAAACCCGAAGAACCGCCAGGGAACCGCTCCGCAGAGTACGGAAACTGAGCTCGAAGGCTGATTTTGCATGATCCGCTTCCGCTTGGGTGTCGGTTTAATTTCCTTCTCCGCTGGCGCGCGTCAGCTCGACAGTGGAATGGCGATGGCGGTGATGGAGGATGAGGAGGAGCCGTGCAGGATCTCGCACGCCTTCGACCGCGCCGCGCGCCGAGACCCTACCCTACTCGTTGTCTACGCGAGCGACGGCGAGCACCGCTTCACCTGCGGCGACTTCCTATCCGCCATCTCCCCGCTCTCCAACCGCACCGCCGCCGCGTTTCCTCACCCTTCCACCGGCCACCGCGGTGACGACGGATCCCTAGGTGCGTGCATGAGATACAATGCGCTCGCCTGACATTTGTTGTCCTCTATAATTTCGCCCCCCCCCCCCCCCCCCCGCCTATCTGACTCTGAATTTGGAACCCTATGCTGCTTGGATAGACAATGCCTATACCATTTATTTGGGCTTTACTCCATGGTTGCTGAAAAATATCATGTCTAACTTGAAAAAATAAGGACGATGACAAAACATATCATTTAGACCTTTACATAATATAAAGACACAATTGTACCGAGCCAACAACTTCCAACGGTGAACATCATGACGTTTGGTGTGTGTGTGTGCGCGCGCGCGCGCGGGCACGTGTGCGTGCGCATATATACCGCCCCGTCGCGACTCAAGCAGTGACATCTAGTTCTACTAGTTGGAACACTCTTCCATCACATTCGGATTTGTGAAAGGTGAAGATGAAAGAGGAGCTAGTCTTTGAGAGATGGTAGATGAACATAAATATAATATAAAAGTTCTATCAGGGAATAAGAGACACCAGGAAAAGGAGGGGCATTTATGTATGTATCATGCACCAAGTTGGTTCTAGAGGTGTGAGTGCCAGAGGTTCTACAAGTGCAAGTTCTACAGCCGGTCCAAGATGGTTTACAACAAAATCGACTGCGTTGATATGCAACTGATCGGCGAGGTATATAATGTTCACAAGCCTGTAGATAAGATCACCAACATGAACTGCTGAAGGTCTATTTTAGATGGAACAAGATGTCATCAGTTTGTTGGTCAAATCACCATCAATATAGTTGGCACCGGACTTAGGTTTAGCATCTTTTATCCGTCCATTTAGACTTGGTATAAATCTTAATTTGGAACATAAAAGGTATAGGCATTGAATTTAGGTTTGGTTTGGAAACCAATTTACAGAGAAATGCTTCTTTTACTATCGTGTGCTAGGTCTTCTGAATCGCTTTTTGTGGATGCAAAGAAGGAATCCTTTGTGTTCGGACGATGTGTTGTTGTTTAAGACATCTGTCAGCTTTGTTGACCATCTTCAGGAATTTCTTTCTGCTGTGTTGAATTTTCGACTCGAACCATGTGTAAATGCCCTTCGCCTATAGGAGTATACAAAGTGTAAATGTATTTTCGACTCGAACCATGTAACAAACTGAAGATTTGCCGGTTCAAGAAAAACAAAATTGAAGATTTGCGCTTCTCAGCGTTGGGGAAACGGCTCCGCACAGTACACAAACTGAGCTCGAAGGCGGATTTTGCACTATCCGCTTCCGCTAGGGTGTCGGTTTAATTTCCTTCTCCGCTGGCGCGCGCCGAGCTCGGCGGCGGAATGGCGGCGGCGGCGGCGGAGGAGGAGCCGTGCTGCATCTCCCACGCCTTCGACCGCGCCGCGCGCGGGGACCCAGCCCGACTCGCTGTCGTCCACTCGGGCGACGGCGGGCGCCGCTTCGCCTGCGGCGACCTCCTATTCGCCGTCTCCTCGCTCTCCCGCCGCATCGCCGCCGCGCTTCCTCGCCCTTCCACCGACCATCCCGGCGACGACGAGTCCCCAGGTGCGTGTGTGAGCTGCGATGCACTCGGCTGATTTGTTGTCTGCTGTAATTTCGCCCCCAACCCCCTCCCCCCGCCTATCTGACCCTGAATTTGGAACCCTAGGCTGCTCGGATCGACAGAGGGGAGGCGCGGGCGCGACGCCTAGGGTCGTTGGGGTGTACGCCTGGCCGTCTGTGGAGTACGTCGCGGCCGTCCTCGCCGTGCTTAGGTGCGGGGAGGCGTTCCTGCCGCTGGACCCATCCTGGCCCGAGGATAGGGTCCGGTCAGCTGTCTCTGCTTCTAATGCGGTGCTAGTCGTATCGGCAGGGGTTTCGCATGAAGACGATGTTCTTAAGGGCAGCTCTTGCCCTGTTCTGCGATTCAATGGTGACATCCGATGTCGGCAAGGGTCCGATGATGTAGAGGCTGGGGTAGGTGGAGATGAACTTGTTTGGCCTTGCGAGCGCAAGAGGCCGCGGGGGTTCTGCTATGTGATGTTCACGTCCGGTTCTACTGGAAGACCCAAAGGTGTTTGTGGAACAGAGAAAGGTAAACATTCATACTGTTGTGAAATTACTTATGTCATCAGCGTTGCTCTGCTTCTGAATGACAACGGAATTGATTGGCATGTTTCTAGATGCTAGCCTCTTGGTAGACTTCTAGGTTACTATACTAGGCGGTTCCGATTGAATTTTAGGTTTGGTTGAGAAACCAAGTTACTGAGAAATGCTTCTTTTACTATCATGGGCTAGGTCTTCTGAATCGCTTTTTGTGGATGCAAAGAAGGAATCCTTTGTGTTTGGATGATGTGTTGTTGTTTAAGACATCTGTCAGCTTTGTCGACCATCTTCAGGAGTTTCTTTCTGCTGTGTTGACTAGCACAACACTGGTCATTCCCCCCATTGATTGGAGAGCTAATCCAACATCGTTGGCCAACTTGATTAAGGTTTCTTGGCTTTCACACGTGTGTTTGTCATTGTTCTAGTGAAAATACTTCCATGTGTTTGGTTTCCTTATCCAGTTAGTTTTTTTCTTTGCAAAAGGTATCTTGTCAAAATCTCCAAAGCTTATTACTTGAATAATATTGCTTAGGAATCTGAGAAATAAAACTGCATTTCGAGTATTCGGTTTCATGTTGTGGAATTATCATTTAACACTGAGAAAATAGGATAAAAGTGAGGATGCTGTTTTGTTGGCATGCTTGCTTCCATTCAACTTGCATAATTTAGACAGTCAGGGTTTCTGACTTCCCAACTCAAGTCATATGTTCATGTATGCCCAAATGTGGGTAGCTTCTAATGTATGTTAGCATAAGATTTCGTTTCTCACTATCATTGGCAGAGATATTATGGTAGCAAACAGTATTTATTGTTTGCTGCCGTTGTGATCAAGGGATAGTCTGACGCTGTTTCCTGTTCAACTTGAATAGATGCTTGACAAAACAATAGCTCCTACTCCTAGAATGCTATTCCTGATTTTCTTGGTTCATCGTTACCTTACTCCCTTGTTCTTTTTGGTATGACATACATTGCGCTTGCATTTGGCTCATGTTGCCGCAGGCATATCGTATATCAAGGATGACTATAGTTCCGTCGCTGATGGAGATAATACTACCCACCCTGGAGAAAAATATTTCATGTGGATATAACTCTCTTAAGATCTTGGTATTTAGTGGGGAGATTCTGTCATTAGTGCTTTGGAAGAGAGTTCGTGAAATTCTGCCAGAGACTACTATCATAAATTTGTATGGAACAACAGAGGTGAGAAAGTTACCCACCAAATATTTTCTTTTTTCTTTCAGAGGAGATCAAGTCTATTTTCTCTCTCTGATACATTCTTACTCTTACCTATTGCTTTCACTAGACAATGCCAGTGCTAATCAACACTACTTTGGCCAGCCGGCTGAATTTTCCCAACTTGGCTATTAATAAAAAGGATGTTTAAATATTTTCATTGCATTCACATAATTGAGTTATCGGTGCCATCTTTATGCAGATAAGTTTAAAACCTTCTAAAAATGTCATACAGAATTAGGCTTGAGACAGGGAGTTCTTTGCTCCTGCTATGGATGTACATTTCCTCCCCAAGAATTAGGCTCGTGACAGGGAGTGCTTTGCTCCTGCCATTGGTACATCATTTACTAACCACAGTTTTACTGCTATCTATTAAATGTAAATTTAGGGGAATCATTGTAATGAGTTGGTATGCCATAATAAGGACTAAGTGCTCGAGTTCCCTACTACCTCTTACGCCCGGAGATGAACTTTAAAACTGAATCTCTGTCCCTTTTTCATCCTGAGATGTTAAATTGGTCTGGAATTACGACACAGAAGAGATACATAGAGTGTTGCAATCTGAGCAACATGTTAAATAGAAGAACAGAAATGGCAGACTTCTGTCCCTAATATCCATCAATCTATGAGCTCAGTTGCATCATTGTTTCATCTCACTGGGAGCTTGAAATTACTGTTGTTTCTTTTGTGCTATCTTTTGTTCAGTTTACTCCACACAGGGACTGGTTGAAATTAAAGTGTTGGTGTTTATTATGTATCTTTATTCAAAATTTGTACTTGTGTTTCAGGTTTCTGGTGATTGTACATTCTTTGATTGCAAAGATCTCCCTGCAATTTTAGAGTGTGAAGAAATAACCAGTGTACCGATTGGATTTCCTATTGCAAATTGTGAAGTTTTTCTTGTGACGCATGCTGGGATGGCAGATGAAGGTGAAATTTGTGTCAGTGGAGCATGTTTATTCAATGGTTATTTAGCTGACTTTCTGAGGAGTAATCACACTGAAGGCAGTGAAAGTTCAACATACTACAAAACAGGTGATTATGCTCGACGGCTGAAGGCTGGTGAACTTGTTTTCCTTGGGAGAAAGGACCGTACAGTAAAAAATTATGGGCAGCGTTATTCACTAGAAGAGGTAGAATCCATCTTAAAGGAACATCCTGCTGTCAGTGATGCTGCAGTTACTTTCCAAAGTAAAGGGTCTCCAGATTATAATGCATACCTGGTGTTTAAGAATAAGGATGAAATTGTGAAAGACAGCCTGCAGTATAGAGAAGTAAATTCTTCTCAAGATATCATGGCATCAATTCGAAGTTGGCTCATCAAGAAGGTTCCACCAGCTATGATTCCAAGCTTCTTTCTCCACGTGAAGTCCTTACCTTTGACTTCTTCAGGAAAGGTTGACTATGTCAAGTTATCAAGTTTGGAGTGTGCATTGGAACCATGTGGAATTGAGCAAATTAAGTCTGGAAGTGGTCCAATTAATCCATATTTACAAGTTATTAAAAAGGTTTGTTCTTAATTCTAAGTGTTGTCCCTTGTTTTTGGTTTTTTGCCTGAAAACTTGTTTCCTTTTAATCTGGCATTTATGTTTTTTCCTTCTTTCAGTTTTTATTTATTTTTGGATAGTGTCCATTCATGTTCATGTTGTACTGACGCCGTCTCTATCTACAATAGGCATTTTGTGACGCCCTGCTTGTTGATGAAGTTTCCGAGTTTGATGATTTTTTCACCTTGGGTGGTAACTCAATTTCTGCAGCCCATGCAGCCCACAAGTTGGAGATTGACATGAGACTGCTTTATATCTATCCAACCCCTTCTAAGCTTTTGCACGCTTTAGTTGTGGAGCATAGTAATTTGGTTTCTCCTACTGATGAGCCTCAGCCTAAGAAGGGCCTGAACGTATCTACAAGCATACATGGACTATTTGACCCGATTGCTGCAAATGCGGATGATAGTTATCATGGAGGCAAGGCACGGATAAATGGAAAGCGCGCACATTATCAAATTGCAGAGAGTTATGGAGATGAAACAGATGGCCAGCTTAACAAATATCCATTCTCTCCTGATGATAGATACCAGGTAAACGGCCTCTACTTGGATACATGCTTGAAGGACAGAAACAGTGTCATAGGGAGTCAGTGGATCCTGAACTTCTGTTTACACAAGAAGTGGTCTATTGGGCGTTGCAACAGATTTATGCATGACGATGAAGGGAAGCTGCAACTTGAAGATGTTTGCTCATATGTTTCATTCAACAAAAGAGGTTATCTTCAGGAACTTTGGAACATTCCTTTGGGTTCATGTGTTGATGCCTCACCTTTGCTTGTCCTGAACAATGGGATGATAAACATATTTATTGGGTCGCATTCACATTTATTTCTCTGCATTGATGGTTCCAAGTGAGTTTTGCTTGCTATTTCTTAGTCATTGTTCTTTTTCTTATTACTTTGAATGCTAAATCCTCGGTCTGGTGCACCACGTATGCTCTCATGCTGTTCTTATTGATTCGGTTAATTTGAATTTGATTCAATGAGATAGCAGTTCCGATCTGACATATGCATACTGAATATTTTTACAATTTACTTCCAATTTATTATGCAGTGGTTCAGTGAGGTGGAGTGTCAAATTGGAAGGACGTGTGGAGTGTTCTGCTACTATTACTGGTGACTTTTCAGAGGTGACCTGACTCTTGAACTAGTTGACATAGCAGCTTGCCAATCATTTTGCGATCTAGCTCATCATTAATCTGCTGGACAGGTTGTGGTCGGATGTTATAAAGGGAAAATTTACTTTCATGATATGTTGACTGGTAAACTATCTTGGACAGTTCAAACAGATGGAGAGGTACAATTGCTGCATTTTTATTTGAAATATCTTTTAAACCTCACTTTGAAATATGGCAGCTGTATTTTCATCCCATCTCTGAGGAACACTAAGAATGACAAGGGACTGATTATTTTGTGTGCTCGACGTAAATAAAACTATGATAGATGTCAGCTTTGGGATGTTTGATTTTCAGAAAATCTTCCTGACTGTATGTTCATGTTGAGTAGGCTATAGTTCTTTAACTGCTGCAAGTGAAATTGTAAAGGGGCCAAATGGCACGCTTAAGTTATGCAAACACCCATGATGATAGCATTTCTAGCATATGGAAGTTGATAATGCAGTTACTAAGTTACACCATGATTATTTTGTTACAGCGTACATGATGGAACATATTAAGCATGTAATGTTTTCGATATTTCATATCCCAAATTAAGAAGCTTCTTTCAGGTAAAAATGCAACCAGTTGTTGACAGGACAAGGAATTTAATATGGTACCATTCCATAATCTTTCTTGTGTTTCTTCATCATAACACTACTACCACTTGTTACAGCTCTCTCTGTATATATCTTTTCTCTCCATTTAGATGAAAGCACATTTGTTATTACGATAATAAAATGTCGTGTTTGCAACTAGAATGAGTGAACCAATGATCTGTCTACTCACTCTTCAATCATACAGAGACACAAGTTTGCACAATAGATGACTGTACTGCTGTTAACCTTTTTTGTTAAATATATGCTGTGTATGGTTGTCAGGTGTGGCTCTTATGATCATCATTTATATGCACTAAATTACAAAGATCGTTGCTGCGCTTACAAAGTATCTTGTGGTGGAAGCATCTATGGTTCTCCTGCTGTGGACATGGTATTTATACTGATTCACAGCATGCATCTGCCTTAAATCTGTGCAAGGGCTCTATTGATCTTGTGTCATCTGGATTGCTTCTTGCAGGCACATGACAGGATCTATGTTGCATGTACGAGTGGCCTTGTAACTGCAATATCCCTTGAGGTGACTTGCGATATATTCCCCGTGATAACTTTAAAGGAGAAAATGTGCATGTTTTTCTTTTCTTTTTATCGTTCTGTGTATTGTTTCCATGGGAATTGTGTGCAGCAAAGCTGGTAATAGAAAGTAAAATAATTAGCAATGACTGAATATCTAGAGTCTTGACTGGTTTCTTTTGGTGGTAGCAGGTTCCATCATTCAGAATAGTTTGGCAATATGAAGCCGGGGCAGCAATTTTCAGTTCTCTTGCCATCGATCATCAAAGTGGAAATGGTAATTCTTAAGCTAGCAATGGGGCATGAGCACAGATGTCTTGCAATATGTCCATGTATGTTTTATGATTAAATTTCCTTGACACAAAAAGAGTTAGGAGGATGCAACGTTAAAGGTAGCAAGAGCCAGTCGATTTTAGGAGTTGGTCCACATCCAGATTTAATTTTTGAAAAATCACCTTTTCACCATTTAGTTAATGCCTACTTTTTCATATGTATTTCAGAAATGTTGAAATTTTTGTGCCTACTTTTTCATATGTATTTCCCAAATGTTGAATTTTTTTAGCGATGCATTTTTTTTCATCCAAGATTTTCAAGTTTCCTTGTAAAATTTGAACCCCGTAAGTTCCTCCCTGGCACGGCAGCATCTGAGCATCAGCCAAAACCATTTATTTTAAACGTGAAACTGATGGGGAGGCCCCAAGAAAATTGTGCAACCGTGCATGTCTCGAGCATAGTTTTGGCTAGCTATGTGGCATATGCTTTAAGGTGCCAAGTTTAATATTATAAAAATCAATTAAACATAACATGTGTATGGACCTCAGCCAATGTGTGGGTTTGATAAGGAATGTACTGGGAATTTGCTATGTACATTCAGTATTTTTCACTTAAGGATGCCAATTTATACTGATTATTAACTTTCATTTTGTAGTTGTTTGTTGCTTGGTGAACGGTCTGGTGATCGCATTGAACTCAAATGGCACTGTTGTCTGGAAGGTGGAATAGCTCTTCTCCCTGTTGTGTTTGTGAAGCTATTGTTGCAAAGTTACAGTTCTGCAACAGAATGATATACAAAGGAATAGTTATTCTTTTAGAGTTGTCTGGTAGACACACCAGACATCTGCTAGACTAAAGCTAACTATCCAGCCTACAGAACTAACTAACATTGAGCGGAATACTCAGAGAACAATTGTAGTTTGTGGATGCCAATTTATGTTTTAGACGCCCTTGTTTTTAAGTCTTGTCGTATCAATATTTTATTTGATTTTATTTTTTGTTATTTAGTATTATTACATACTGTCAATTTTGTTAGTATTATTTAATGTTTTATTGCAGAGCCATAACAAATTTCTTTAAAACCCAGGCAACTGTTGGTGGTCCTATTTTTGCTGGTGCATGTGTGTCATCTGCCCTTCCTTCTCAGGTATGGTCTTTGTTTATCAAAGTCTCGTTTGTCTTATGTAGTTTTATGTTCATATTATTCCACAGTATATTATTTAACTTTGAGAATTCTGAAAAAGGTTATTTCCTCACGAGCTAATTGCTTGAGCTCAACAACAGTTGACAACTTTATGTGGTCCCAATTTGAAGTAAACTGAACCAAACTTTTGCATACATGTCAATGGCAGGTCCTGATACCTTCCCGTGATGGAAGTTTATACTCTTTTGATATTGTAAGTCTTACTGACTGAACTTCCAAATGTCTCTTTTGAGACAACGCAATCTTTTCTACGGGCATTAGTGAGAGAGTAGCATGCTGTATTTTTTACACTTCATTTCTTGAAATACAGTTGATGATCATAGAATCTCTCCCACGGTTGTGTTTACTTATTTTCTGATGTCAATTTAGCAGCTGCGGGTAATTTTCAAGTTCTTTTTGTGTTAAACAATTGAACTTTATTTATTGCATTATTGGTTTACTAGGAGATCTGGCTTATCTTCACATTTAGTACTTAAACATTAATGATTACACCACAGACATCTGGTGATCTTCTTTGGTCATATGATGCCGGCGATCCAATTACTGCATCTGCTTTTGTTGATGAAGTGTTATCATCAACGCCATCTGGAGCATCAGAGAGGTACTCGACATATAGATAGCAAAGTCTTATAGCAAATACTAGGTGTCAAGAAAATGTTATAGCTGTCCTTTATGCAGATTTGCTTGTATCTGCACAAGTTCTGGGAAGGTCCGCGTCCTTGGTATTAGAGCTGATGCTGAGCAAGAGAAAGATGGTTACTCTGTGCAAGAGTTTGCAGCCATGGATCTTCCTGGGGACATCTTCTCGTCACCCTTGATGGTGGGTGGGCGCATCTTTGTTGGATGCAGAGATGATCGGCTACATTGTCTCTCAATCACTAATCCATTTAACTTTAGTGAATAACACGTAATCTAGTTTCCCTTGCTACACCAAGCTGCTCAGCATCGTATCTTCATCCTGCGGTGGTTCAGCAGCAAGAGATGCACAGTACTTAGATATTAGACACATCCAGTCAAACTGTTTTGCTTAGTGGCCAATAGAAGAATTATTGGTGATGTCCCGAGCAGCTTGATGTTTTGAACAATCTACAGAGAAGAAATGCAGAAGATACCGGTGCTTGGGTTTCAAAGGTTGGATTTCCACGCTGTAAATCTTTGGTTAAGTGCTTGATATTCAGTATCACAAGCACATTACAACCTTACTGCAAACCGAGTGTACTGGGTTCAAAAGTGGAAGCAGAGCTATAAACAGCCCTCGCTCCTTCGCTGCGAAAAATACACCTTCAAGCTTGGTTAGCATACTGATAGGTCTCTTTTTATGCAACAGAATTTTAGGTTTTTAGTTAGAATCAGAATTGTTGGTCGAGAGCAACATTTTGAATTTGTACATACGCTGATGTTTCAAGGCAGTGTAGAAATATATGTAATGTACCAAAACCACTCCTGATCAGTGATCAACAACATACAGCTGGTTCCAAGCTCCTCGTT
This sequence comes from Triticum urartu, assembly GCF_056163025.1. NCBI lineage: Eukaryota > Viridiplantae > Streptophyta > Magnoliopsida > Poales > Poaceae > Triticum > Triticum urartu. The sequence goes on from NC_141879.1 coordinate 23,137,146, forward strand.
CGAATGTTCTTATATACCGTTGAATTGTTCCAGCATTTCGAAGTTATGAATTTGTGGAAGAACACATGATTGACGGCATAGTCTTGCACCAAGGACACACAATGTTTTGGAGAGGCAGTACGCCATCGACTCTACCATGAGCGGTGATAGGGATGCATCTCCCATCTGTTGCCCACTTCCATGAACATCTTAACGACGCTGTCCTTGGGTTGGAGCCCATCCAGCAGCTGACAGCCTGTTCAAATTTGTGTGCTGATGTTGATCCCAGAGTATTTTTCACTGTGCTGATATCGACTCTTAAGCACGACGATGCTAAAGCTGTTCTCAGCTGCAAGCCATCAGTGTTCAGGAGACTATGAACATGTAGTAATTTGTGAAATGCAATTTTATTTCTGATACCTCCTAAATCTGGATTGGACCGGCTTTTGCGAGACCTAATCCAGTGGACATGTATAAGCCACTAGTCTTCACGAGGCCTCTGCGGCATGTAAGTAATGTGTGAAATGCAATCTGGATTGAACCGGCCATTGCGAAACCTTATCCGATAGAGATTTATAAGCCACTAGTATGTGTTCAGGAGACTACCACATGTAAGTAATGTGTGAAATGCAATTGTTAAGAGAAATATATTCCATTCAGTAGAATGAAAACAAATGAACAATAAACGGTACCATTGTATATGAAAGACAAAAAAAGACACACTTGCTATGGAAATGCCTCCATAGGTGCAGGCCTGGGGTGAATCAATCTCATGCATTCCTCCTATCCAACTTCCAAATGTTGCTAACTAACAAAATAATAGTAATTAGTTACGAGCTTATGTGAACCTTTCGTGGTTCAGTTTGTAGTTACAGAGAAACATAGATTAGCCTATAATTACACACAAACCAAAATATAGTTTGTAGTTACGATTGAGCCGAAGTTACGATTTCATTTATTGACAGCAGGCAAAATTAGAGATTCTTAGAAATCTTTAGAGAAGAACATGCTCCAAATAAGACTCAGCAGCTAGCCATGCATAAAGCTCGTCACCATCACCGACAGAACGAGAGCATGCTAGGGACAACCCACATAGGTTGCACCCTGCTATCACGACCCATGAATATGAAGATGTTTGGATTAAATTTGGAGGTGGGCCCATTTCCCTGTAGTGGCTTTCCCAACTCTAGTGCAACCCAATGTTTAGAGTCATGGTTATAGCAGTATACGCAGTTGCTCCTCCCTCCCCATATCTTTGGGTTCATGCAAGACAATGCCTGACTTCTCTTGTCGGTGCTGATGAATATCGCCCAATTCTCTAGCTTCTCCACCTTCAGCCATAGTGCAGGTGCAGTAGATAAGTCAAGGCGGAAGACTTCGAAGGTTACTCCTGTTACTATAATGGTTCCTCGCAAGGACACCAAGAGAAGCATATCACCGCAAATCACTAGCCATCTATCGGAATGGTGCCATTTCCTAATCATGGTTGACTCCATAACTGGTATTTCCTGTATGCAAATCTGGGGTGTCAACTGCACTTTGAAGAGTTTGAGATTGGAATCGATGCCAAAAACACGCCCTTTGAAGACCACTATTTGCTTGATTGGTCCATCGTCAGGAGAACGTCCCACCCAATATTGACTACCAACACGCCAAAACAAATTGCGCGATCCGATATCAACAACGATATGTGAGTTAGGTGATGCTAGAGGAGCAGTGAGGGCAGCATAGAAGATCCCGATGTCCTTAATGATCGGTAGTTTTGGGGATGAGACACTAGCACCTGTGAACACGTCAACAACGAGGCATGATTTATCTCTTGAGAAAATGAGATGACCATAGGAAGCACCACTGAAGCGAAACCCTTTTAGAGGACTTGGTGGGGTATTGTTTTCACCAAAAATACTATGTAAGGGAATCTGGCAGCACTGGTAGGTGTCTTGGTTTGCTATATTAGTGGCATGGCATGGCCGTGTTCGTACCAGCTTGTTGATCATGGGAGGATGACGTGGAAAGCACATAGGGACATCAGGCCGGAGAAGGAGAGGTGGGAGGAGTGACACCAAGGTGGAGAAAGCGGCATGCCAAGAGCGACAGGTAGCAGAAAAGGCAACAAGATCGGAGAACGAGACCAGGCCCAGCCGAGCAATGATAGAGTACAGCAGACCCTCCGGGAGGTCTGGCCACCCTCGCAATCTGTACATGGTGGCGGTGACAAAAATGTAACATGCCTTTTCCTCGCAGGTAATTGCAGTTTCCCTGCAACAGATCACCAAAGAAAGGCATGTTTTAGAAGAAAGGACCGAATAACAGAAAAGTAACAGAGTGACCAGTACAAGATCTCGATATGCTAGTTGTAATAGGCACAGAGTCATGTCAATTAAAACATATTACAAAATCCCAGTGACGCGATAAACTGGCAAGATTCGAGAACATTGGATTTCCGTCTAATACGTTGCTGCTAATTAATGTGTCCTAGATAACAACAATAACCAAACACAGTAATACTTCTGAAACTACCTCCTCCAGCCTCCCCTGCAGCCTAAACCTTCGAACACTCCATGAACTCGGACGAATCGCCTACTGATGTCGTACTAGCACTGGTGAAACAAGGCCCGGACAAACGCATTCGGGGGGCTGCACTTTAGTACGGCTGTGGTGGCACGAAAGGAACAAAATGAACGCAGAGGGTCGATTGCGAACTCAGTGGAGATACACAGTAAATTATTCAGGAATTGATGCGCCAAGGCTTCACACGGAAGAGATCCGAGCACTGTTGCTGTGGCCAGCGATTTAGCTGGACAGCATGTTTGATGGATTGTCTCGGAATCGTTCTATCTCCGGGAAAAAGAAGGTAAGAATTAATCAATCGCCATTGGTGATCTGATCTCTTCCAAATCAGAAAGGACAACACACCCAGGATAATATGATATGGAATAACCTCGAAACAGGCTTTCGCCCCGCTTTATATATAAAGCACCAACCATATACAAAAGTACACGGCTGAACGATACAAGATTGTGAGGTAACCCTCTTACAAAGCCGATCCCACGATAAACGGGAAACGCAGACCGCAGGAGCATACGAGACCGAAAGATAACACAGGAAGACCTAAGAACACCGCCACACTACATGATGAGGTAACCCTCTTGAAAATCAGAAAGGACAACACACCCTGGATAATATGATACGGAATAACAATAATGGTGCTGCTTGCCGCTTGGTGTTTCTTTTCCTAATACTGCTAGCTTACTATGGTTCTTGCATGCACCGGTGAGGAGGGCTCCCAAGTATGCACCGGTGATGAGTCATGAGATAAGCCATGGAAGTTAGGATTCGGTTGACCTAGCTAGGGAGGGTGTATATGTATGTATACCTGACGGACGGCGAGTGGAAACAGAGGATATGGCGACGGCGAAGATTGCAGCGGAGACGGAGACGGCGACGGCGACGGAGACGGCGAATATTGCAGCGGAGACCTCCGGCTCCGGCGGTTGATTTCGACTTCGCTGTATACCTACCGGACGACGGCAACCGAGAATAGTTATCAAGGTGGGCTGGGCTGGGCTGGACCGTCCACGTGCCCGAACCTGGCTAAAACACCCACGCAGGCTACGCGGGCTGCAGCACGATTGGCTTAACCGGTCGCCCACGCTCTGGCTCGGCTTCTTTTTCTTTCGCTCTCGCTTTTGTGGGAGCAACTAGTTAACGAGCGCTTCTTTCAGAGTCTCGCAACGATCAGCGTCACTTGACGCGCTCTCAGCCATTCATCACGTGTCATGCTCTAGACGCTTCCTTTGAATTTTGTTTTTTTATTTTTCCGCACACGTTTTCGGCTTTTTAAACGGTTTCTTTTCGGGTTTTTTGACGTTTCTTAGCTTTCCGGTTTTTTGCACGAAAAAACGTGCTTTTTCTTTGCGAAAGTCACGGTTTTTCTTCCACGAGAGGCATGGTTGTGCTTTATCGAGAGTCACGGCCGTGCCTTTTGGAAACGAAAAAAAACGCGTTTTCTGTTTTTTTCTTTCGCGAGAGTCACGGTTTTGCTTCCGCGAGAGGCACGGTTGTGCTTTCGCGAGAGTCACGGCCGTGCCTCTCGGAAAGGGAAAAACAAAACACGTTTCCTGTTTTTTTTCTTCGTGAGAGTCACAGTTTTGCTTCCGCGAGAGGCACGGTTGTGCTTAAGCGAAAGTCACGGCCATGCCTCTCGGAAAGGGAAAAAAATAGGCGTTTTCTGTTTTTTTTCTTTCGCGAGAGTCATGGTTTTGCTTTCGCGAGAGGCACGGTTGTGCTTTCGCGAGAGTCACGGCCGTGCCTCTCGGAAACGAAAAAAAAACGCGTTTTCTGTTTTATTTTTCCTTCCACGAGAGTCACGGTTTTGCTTCCACGAGAGGCACGGTTGTGATTTCGCGAGAGACACGGGCGTGCCTCTTTCGGAAAGGAAAAAAAAACCGTGCTCCCGGTTCGGTTTTTTTCGCCCGGTTTTTTTTCGTCCGATTTTTTCGTGAAAAAAATTCGTCAAAACCTATCAACATGGGATCTAGTTTTTAAGATCTCGACGCGAGGAATCCAATGGTGAAAACGGTTCGAGATTTGGACGCACGGTTTAAGAGATAAAACGTTTTGAATAAACGGATCTACGAAAAAAAGGGAAAACTTCCAGGTTGCGACAAGTGGCGCGTTGCATGTGCGCCACTTATCGCAACCTGAGAAAGTGGAGTGTTCTTTGCAACGAGTACTTCTTAATTAGTGATTTCGCGCTTTTCTTGCTGCTAGGGATGGCACCCGCAGGGTATGGCCGTATGGGTACGGGTGGAGCTACCCCATACCCTTACCTGTCCACCCTGAACTTACCCATCACCCATACCCATACCCATCAAGGGTATAATTTTTTCCCATACCCGTCACCCACCAAGGTATATAATCATAAATTATTAATAGCAACACATTTTAAACAACAATGTACAACAACATATTGTAACAACAACACATTCTTATAAACAAAAATACTTGCATATAAAGTGACACATAAAATGTTAAACAACAACACATAATCATAAATAACAACACATAGGCATACACTTTAAGTTCACAAAATCATGATAAATTATAGAGATAATTTGACTACACATTAGAGTTTCTACCTGCGCGATTAGGAGGAAAAATAATAATACATTGGGATATTAACGGAAACCCACTTGTCAACATTTTAGATGGGTACATGGGTACGCGGGCATGGGTTATATGATCCCATACCCGTACCCTCTCTACCCGATGGGTATGATATTTTCCCATTTAAGTACCCATGAGTAAATTTTTGTCCCATACCCTTACCCTAATAGGGTTTCTACCCGCAGGGTACATGGGTACATACTTGCTGCTGGCTCATGGGAAAAAAAAGCCAGCTACCGGTTTTTTCTTTTCTTTGAGATGCCAGTTCTTCTTCTTAATTTTCAAAAATGACGAAATAAAAAATATTGGTGTATTTTTTCATGAATTCCTCAAAATATTCGCTAATTTCAAAATATTAATAAGTTAGAAAATTTTTCCCACATATAAAAAATATTCATGAACTTCAAAAATTCGAATAATTTTTAAAAATGTTCAAGAATTTATAAAATATTTTTAAATATTCAATAATTATAAAATTTTCATGAATTTTATGAACATTCATAATTCTAAAAATGGCCATGAATTTTAAAAATACTCACTGTTTAAAAAAGTCATATAATTAAAAAAGAAAGAAAACATAAAAAGGAGAAAAAAAGAGTACAAATAGAGCATGGAAATAAAAATGTGTCCTGCCTCTTCTCCCTCTCCCTTTCTCTCATTTAGTGATTTTAATTCCCTAAACAAAAATACTATTAATTCTAACCACTAAAATGAGAATAGTTTGTACCAGTGTAGAAACAATTTGGCTATAATATATGGATGATTTTGTTTGTGGAAATAGTACATGGATAATTGATGATGATGACCACGGTGTTGCCGCCTTGTAGATAGTACAACCAGATTAAGCATTTATATAAATATTATGTGTGCATCCTTGCTTCAAAGTCAAACTCTGTATGTATCTGCTGTGACCACCAAGCCTTACAGATAGTTGCACAAAACAAATTAAGCTGACTGTACGCTATGTACCACCACAAGAGTTCTCTTACTTGACATATATACATAAAGTACCCCGTGCCAAGCTCCGCTTGTCAGGGTTTATGTTTTCAGAGAAAATAGGTATTACAAACTTTCAAGGTAAACTGAAACAAAACAAGAATTTTCAAGTCACAGAGGCCAGATGGGCCAAGCTAGCCAACCGGGTGAGCCCCCATGGGCCCCTAGGCGCCCCATGTTGGTACCCTGGCCCTGAGGGTGCCCCCTAGGCGCCTAGGCACCCTAGGGCTCCCCATCTGACCTGTGGTGCCCGATGGCTTACATATACCTAAAAAACAGCCCGTGATTTTGCCAGATTTTTTTACGCTACCGCCACTTCCTGTATCGAGGCGATTTTTATTTTATCGCTAATTCGGCACTCTGCTGGAATGGAAATCTTCGTCTTCGACCTCTTCATCAACCCTTGGTGCTCCTATAGTGTTGCGGGAGTACACCTTTGAGGCCGAGGGCTTGTGGTAGTAACTATGTGTCACGTATCTCTTGTTCTTGATCCTATTTGTTCGACAAAGAATGAATTTTATTGACTCCAAAGGATGCCGTGGGTCGTTGTGGGAGACTTTAACGAAGCGATGTGGAGTTTTGAGCACTTCTCCGACACACCGCGTTTAGCAGGTCAGATGCTGGATTTCAGAGATGTTCTTGAGGTTTGTGGTCTGGGCGACCTTGGTTTTGCAGGTCTGCCTTACACTTTTGATAATCGTCGAGGGGGGCGGGCTAATGTAAAGGTCTGCCTCGACCGCGCTGTGGCCAACAACATGTGGAGAGATGCCTTCGCTCATGCCGGGGTGGAGCACCTGGTGGTGCCCAACTCCGACCACTTGCCCATCTTGCTTTGATGCGCGCTCGAGGAGATGAGCCAGGCAACAGGCAGGAGATGCAGACAGTATGAGGTAATGTGGGAACGGGACCCATCCCTGCCTGAGGTAATTATGAACACATGGACTGAGTTGGGTGCTATGCTGAATCTTGGTGATATTGCTTCCGGTTTGGGTAACTTGATGAAAAAACCATAAGACTGGAGCCGCAAAAAATTTGATAATGTGATTAAGGAAATTAACAAATCTCGCTCCCGCTTGGAGGAGCTTATGTCGATGAATGCAGATAGGAAGGACATACGGGAGGAGACCGACCGCATGAACGAGCTGCTATACAGAGAGGAGATGTTGTGGATGCAGCGGTCTCGTATTGCATGGTTGAGGGAAGGCGACCACAACACTCAGTTTTTTCACCGGAAAGCATTGTGGCGTGCGTGGAAAAATAGCATTAAGGCACTCATTGATGAGGCAGGGGTCACGTACAGGGACCATGGTTCCATGGCGGCTATGGCCACGACCTACTTTTCTAAGCTTTTTACTGCTGATTCTTCTCTCTGTGCGGATCCAGTTATAGATTTGATACAGACTCGTGTGATTGATAGTATGAATGATGGCCTATGCGCAGATTTTTCAGACAAGGAAATAGCTGATGCTCTCTTCCAGATTGGACCACTCAAGGCGCCAGGGCCGGATGGATTCCCAGCCCGCTTCTTCCAGAGGAACTGGGCATTTATGAGAGAAGAGGTTATGGCAAGAGTGCGGGAATTTTTTCCGTACAGGGATCATGCCTGAGGGGGTGAATGACACTTCCATTATTCTCATCACGAAGGTGGATAACCCGGAGAGGCTAACTGAGTTCCGTCCAATAAGCCTATGCAATGTCATATATAAGGTGGTGTCAAAGTGTTTGGTGAATCGACTGAGACCTATTTTGGATAATATTATGTCACCTCAACAAAGTGCCTTTGTCCCTGTAAGGATGATTATAGATAATGCACTAATTGCCTTTGAGTGTTTTCACTTTATTCAGCAGGACAAGGACCCTAGCAAGAGCTTCTGTGCATATAAGCTGGATTTATCAAAAGCTTATGACAGGGTGGACTGGATCTTCTTGGAGCGAATGATGAAAAAGATGGGCTTCGCTCGCGGGTGGGTGGACTGGATTATGGCTTGCGCCACCTCGGTGAGATACACAGTGAAATTCAATGGAACCCTCTTGGAATCATTTGCGCCGTCGCGCGAGCTAGGCAAGGTGATCATTTGTCCCCGTTTTTGTTCCTATTTGTGGCTGATGGTCTATCTGCGTTGTTGAAAGATGGAGAGCAAAGAGGAGATTATACCCCACTAAAAATATGCCGAAGAGCGCCGGGCGTGTCTCACTTATTATTCGCAGATGATACGTTGCTCTTCTTCAAGGCAGAGGCGGACCAAGCTAAAAAGGTCCAACAAGTGCTAAATACATATGCAAAGGCCACTGGACAATATATTAATCTGTCTAAATGTAGTGGCCTGTTTGGCACTTCGTGTCCAGCCATGATGCAAGACGTGGTGAGAGATATTCTCCATATTGGTGCTGTTACTTTTGAGGAAAAGTACCTAGGCCTTCCAACACCTGAGGGTCGCATGTCGCGAGGTAAATTTTAGAATCTGCAGTCCCGGTTGTTGAAAAGGATTATTGCGTGGGGTGACACCCTCTCTCTGGCTGGCAAGGAGACTATGATCAAGGCAGTAGCTCAGGCCATCCCTACGTATATTATGAGTGTTTTCAAGTTACCTATATCTGTCTGCGATGATCTGAACAGAATATAATGGTCCGGAATTTTTGGTGGGGGGCATCGGAAGGCAAGCGGGGAACACATTGGGTAGCATGGCCAAGGATACAAGCTCAAAAAAGCAAGCGTGGTTTGGGATTCAGAGATTTCCGCCTCTTCAACCAGGCGCTCCTAGCGAGACAGGCTTGGCGTTTGCTAACTAATCCCACCAGCTTGTGTGCGCAGGTTCTCAAGGCACGATACTATCACGACGGGCGCCTCGAAGATACGGTATTCTCGGGGAATGCATCTCCGACTTGGCAGACGATTCAGCACGGCCTCGAGCTCTTGAAAAAGGACATCATATGGCGCGTCGGGGGTGGGCAGGACATCCGTATTTGGCGAGACCGGTGGCTGCCTAGGGAGCCATCACGCCAACCCATATCCCTGCAGGGTACGTGCCGCCTGAGGAGGGTGGCGGAGCTCCTGGATGGCGAGGGGTCCTGGCGCATGGACCTGCTCCGCCGCTACTTCCTCCCGGCGGATGTCGATGTCATCACCAGTATCCACACGTCGACCCGCGTCACCGACGATATTATTGCATGGGCACCGGAGAGGAACGATATCTTCACCATTCGGTCCTCCTACCACCTGGCCATGGACGAGCGCGAGCGTCCTTCGGCTTCCGCCACGAGTAGGGCACCGGATGGTCGTCGCGCCATCTGGAAGATCATATGGGGGTGCCCTGCTCCCCCTAAGGTACGCGTGTTCGCTTGGAGAGTCGTCACCAACTCACTTGCTACTTGGGCCAATAAAGCCTCATGACACCTCGAGCTTACTGGCATTTGCCCCCTGTGTGGTGTTGAATGCGAGGATGGATTCCATGCGCTTTGCCAGTGTTCCCTGGCAAGAGAGCTCTGGCGAGTTATGACCTTGGACTGAAACATTCCCAAGGTGGAGGCCATCGTCAACACATGGCCAGAGTGGATCTTTTCACTACTGGACCCCTTGGATGAGACGACGAGACTGGTGGTGCTCATGACCATGTGGAGTGTATGGCATTTCCGGAACGAGATCACACACGACAAGGCGCCGCCCACTGCCGAAGCCTCTCGATGCTTTTTGCACGGATACATCAACTCACTCCTGTGCATATAGCAACATCCTGATGGTAACCTAGAGAAAGGGAAGATGGTGGTCCTGACTTCACCACCACGCGCTTCAGAAAGTACGGCGCCCAAGGTGCGTGCACACTGGGTACCGCCCCAGCCGGGCTGGGTTAAGTTGAACACGGATGGGAGCTACATAGCGGCCACGGGTGCGGCGGGAGGAGGTATGATCCTGCATGATGACAGAGGCGAGATCATCTATAGCGCATGTAGGGAGCTACGTACATGCGACAACGCTTTAGAGGCGGAGCTAACAACATGCAGAGAAGGCTTGGAGCTGGCCTTGCACCGATCTAACCTACCTATTCTGGTTGAGTTGGATAGCGCGGAGGCGGTGTCGACGATTACAGCGCGCGAGATGGATAGATCGTCACATCGTGCACTTATAGAGGAGATTCATAGGTTGGCTGGAAGCGATGCTAGGGAGATCTCTTTTACTCTTTATAGCCGTCTGCAGAACATGATTAGTCATGAGCTGGCCGCCTATGGCCGTAGCACTCCACGCACAGCAGTTTGGCTTATAACCCGGATGGACTTTGTTGTAAACCTGGCTCTCGCTGAGAAGTCTCCTTGAGTAATGAGAATTCCTTTTTCCCCGCAAAAAAATGAAGCATCAAGTTGCTTTTTCGGAAAAAAAGCATCAAGTTGCTACAAACACAACGAGAACACAGTCAACACCAATGCACATGCACAAATAAACATGCCGGCAAAGAGGAAAGTCATACAAGATGAAAACTATGCCTAAGGAAAAAAAGTGATCGGAGAATATAATCTGTGGTACGGCTTGGTATTGTGCAGCCTCCCAGTGTTTCTCTTCCTAATCTGCCTAACGGTTATTGCACTGGTGAGATGAGAGAAGTCATGTAAGTGTATGGAGCGACAGGAGAAAAAAAGGCAGGATTTAGTAGAGCAAGCTAGGGAAGGTATATATATCTGATGGACGACAAGTGGAAACAGGGGCGATGTACCAATTGTGGCGGAGAAGGTGATGACAACGATGCGGCGAAGACGGCGGCGACGTGCTCCGGCTCCGCCAGTCGATTTTCTCTTTGCTGTGTACCCATCACAGTTTTAAATGGCGACTCGGTTCCCCTCCTGTGACTCGGCGAGAGAAGCTCCCCTCCCGCGATTAGGCTTCCCCCTCCTCCCCTCCCGCCGCTGCCGGCCCTCCCGCCGCCGCCGTCCCTCCCGCCGCCGCCGGCCTAGCCCCCCCCCCCCCTCCGTCCCCTTCCGCCACCCTCCTTCCCCCATCTAGATCCGCCCTCGCGCCGCCTCCCTAGGAGGTGGCCGGGGCGGAGCTCGAGCTCCTCTCCCGCGGGCTCCCTCCTCCCCCGTCTTCCCCCGCCGCCGCCGGTGGACGCCCCCGTCGCTGGCCCGGGTGGAGCCGGTGGCGGCGAGCCTTCTTGTCCCCGCGCGCGTGTGCTCCCTTCCCGGGCAGGGAGGCGGCGACGGTGCAGCCCGGTTTGGCTGCGGTCCGGCGGCCCTGCGGCAACGACCGGCGGCAGGCGTGGTGTCGGCGCGGCGTGGTGGAGCAGGGTGGCCGGCGTCGCGCCCTCGGCCAGATCTGGGCCCGGCGGGCCCCATCTGGGTCCTAGCGGGCTGCCCCCCGGCGTGGCCTCGTTGTCTGCGGCGCGGTGAGGAGGAGGTGCGGCTTGGATGTGGGGCGGTGGCGCCGACAGCGTGCTGGCAGCAGCGCGAGGGCGGGAGCAGCACCGCGAGGTCGGGAGCTTTACGAGCCTAGGAGGGCTCGGTCGGGCCTGTGGGCCCATGGGCCTGGTGTGCTCCTGCTATTGCGTCCGGACGGCTACCGTCGCTGACGGTGGAGGTGGGGCCACTCCAGCGTGCCGACGGTGCTGTTGCCCTTGTCCCGACTCCGATTCTTCGCCCTGCTGTCCTCATTTCGCGGTGCCGTGGTGAGACGGCGTGGGGGTCTCAAGACCGCATTGGCGCTGGGTGGTGGTTGGTTTGGTGGCAGGCTCCGGAGCGCCTGAGGTGCGGGTTGAGATCGGGGGAAACCCCTGTCGGCATGGCCGACGCTGGCGCGGTGGCGCCTGTGGGTACCACCTGACCTTCCGGGAGGGTGTCGGGGGCTACCCTTCCTCTCGCCTCGTCGGGTACTGGGGGAAACCCTTGCAGCAGCGTCGTCATCGTCGCGATCCTTCTTGGAGGTGTTGATAGGTGCCGGCGCTTTGGAGTCTTGGAGCCTAGTGGAAAATCCCGGTGGGCGTAGCGATCGCGAGGCTTCTTCGTTTTTGTTGATCCGCCGTTGTCGGCATTTGTTTCTTTTGCTCTTTCTCTATCATTTTTTTTGGGCGTGAATGTGCTGCTTCCGCCTCAGCACCTATCCCTGTATGGTTTGGTTGGTTGCTTTGTAATACAAAGCGGGGGAAACCCTTTTTCGATAAAAAATGGCGGGTTATGACATTCACACTTTGCACTAAATTGATGTGGTAGCTAAATTGTACATGATGTGTTCAACGTGATGCCCCTTCAAACACTATAGCGGCAGGATAGCACGCTATTTAAAACTGTGGTACTTTTATTTTGAGACAATTAAAAACTATGGTACCTATCGGCGGCAACCAGCAGCAACCAGCAGCAACCGACAGAATTGTTATCAAGGTGGGCTAGACCCATCTGTCGTTGTTCAGGTCGGATTTCTTTAGCTGGGCTGGACCTTTAGAGGCCGAACTCTCTCCCCTTATCTCCGTTACTGATCTTATCCCCATATAAAAAAATTACGCATTTCTCTAAAAATTGATTCTAATCATTAAAGTGAAAATTGTTTGTATTAGTGTAGAGCAAAATTGGTTAAAATACTTGGCTGATGGACTATGATGAAGATGATGACGCTGCCTTGAGTAGATAGTACAGATTAAGCATTTATACATAAATATAATGTGTGCGTCCATGCTTCAAAGTTCAAAGGAGTGGGTGCCCTCCCATTGGCTAAGCAAGCAGGGGCTCCTGTTTTCATACACCGAGCATCGATGCTTCAAAGTTCAATTCATTTTCGTACAGAAGCAATGTATTTTTCTCTGACTGTTGCAGTAAAAGAGGAAGAAACAACAGCAACAGTAACAATAGAACACTCGGTCAAAAGTATCCACCCACTGGGACGCCAATCACTGAAAGAAGTTACCACATTAAACATGTCTGACCTTTTTCAATCTTATAATTTCGAACTCTACTGGGTAGTCATGGCGCAGAGGTACAACCAAATTATCAGCAAACACAAAGTGCTAAAGGAAAACAACATGAACATCAACACGGAAAGCGATTCACTACATGAGCATCGGCAGAAATAGCACAGGATAACAACATTGCAATGAACGTAAAACCATGAGGCAAGCAAATCGAGTTCAAAGCCATCATAGTGCTGAAATTATAAAGATCTCTCAAGACCAACATAGTTTGTTCCTAATTAATAAGGTTACGAGATTCTACATTGACAACTACCAAAGGTTGGACAGATTCGTACACATCCTTGGAATAACAGAATCTTCTCCAGATAAAATATAGCAGCAACGTATCATGATAATCACCATCACCGTTGCAGAGAGAACATGCTGGGGACAACCCACATAGGTTGCACCCATCCGGCCCAGTCTTTTAAAACAAACGCATTTGGATTGAATTTGGAGCCATTTCCCAATTCAATTGTGACGCAACGTTTAGAGTTGCTGTCATAGCAGTATATGTGGTTGCTCTTCCCACCCCATCTCTCCGGGTTCATGCAAGACAATGTCTGGCTTCTCTCATCCTTGCTAATGAATATCGCCCAATTCTCTAACTTCTCCATCTTCAGCCATAATGCAGGGTCGGTCGATAGGTCAAGGCGGAAGACTTTGAATCTTCCCCCCGGTGTTGCACTAGGTCCCCAAAAGCCGACTAAGAGAAGCATTTCGCCACACGTCACCAGCCATGTGTTGGAAAGATGTCGATCACTGATCATGCTTGACTCTCTAACTGGCAGTTCTGTTATTTTTATCTGCTGGGGGCGTCAACTGCAGTTTAAATAGCCTCCGATCAGAATCCATGCCAAATACTTGCCCTTGGAGGACGATGATTTGCTTTATTGGTGCATAACGAGGAGAACGTGCCACCCAAGAGTGGCTACCAACACGCCAAAACAGATTCTGTGATCCAACTTCGATAATGAGATATGAGTTAGCTGATGCTAGGGGAGCGGTGAGTGCACCATAGATGGGCCTAGTGCCTTCATCCAAGACTGGCAGTTGTGGAGATGAGACAGTAACGCCAGTGAACACATCAAAAACTGCACATGATTTATTGCTGGACAAAATAAGATGACCATATGAAGCCCCACTGAAGTAAAAATTCTCCATAGGACTTGATGAGGCGTTCTCTCCATGAGAATTCCAAACTATGGGAATCTGAAAGCCCTGGTAGGTGGTGTCTTTGTTGGCTATATCCGTGACACGACATGGGCGTGTGGTCACCGTGAAATTTCTAATGGAGTGTGGATGAGGAGAGCCCCCAGAGCCATCATGTTGGAGAAGTAGAGGTGGGAAGAGCGCTGCCACGTTATATTTGAACGGACATGAAGAAAACACGGCATGCCAAGGGCGGCAAGTGGCTTGAAAAGCAAGAAGATCGTGGAAGGAGCCCAGCCGAGAAATGATAGAGTCCAACAGGCCACTCGGAAGGTTTGCCCAGCCTCGGGATCTGTTGGACATGGCACAGACACGGATATAGCAACCGTTCCTCTTGCAGCTCCACCTCTGCAACACACTGCAAAAGAAAAAGAAAAGGCACATATTAGAAGAATGAACAGACTTGCAGGTATAAGCACAGAGACGCGGTGGATTAGAACATATAGAATTCTAGTGGCACAGTAAACAACCAGCACGATATCGGCACGGACTACATATGTCATTGTGAGATATTGATAACCAGATGCAACAGTATTTCTGAGACTGCTAGCCCCAGCCTAAACCTTAACCGAATGTAGTACTCGGAAGGTCTGAGCAAATTAAATCGCTCAAGACCTTGCAGTTCTCGCAATCAGATCAGAAATAAGTGGCAATATTAGATAATGTTCTACTGCATGAGAAAATATCTGACATAATTAAGTGGGATTACGCTATTGGTAATGTCGTGGGTTCCCCTAAAAATAATTCTCCTGGATTTCAGATCAGGCGATCGTTCAGCAACAAGCCAACACGCAGACTACTTACTATACTACTCTAAGCCTAGGGTTCTTACAGGCAGGAAACGGGAACGGGGACGGGAAGAAGAAGGAATAATGATTTGGCCGAGCTTCATACCTGACGGCGAGTCGACGGCGACGAGGCGGCGGTGATGGCGATGGCCTCCGACTACGCGATGCGTGCACCAAACGGGAACGGCCACCGAACTTTTTTTATTTGATTGAGGTCTGGCGAGATCTTTCGATGGGCTGGGCCGTCAATGAGACCAACCTCTCTTTTCTCTCTCTAAAAAAAGGAAAAAGAAAGGAGAAAAAACGTTCTCTCTCTCTTTTTTTTTTTCTACAATGTCCCAGCTAGCATTTTGTAGAGAAACAGAAATTTTATCTGTAGCTTCGATACTCAGTTTAGGCACACAAGGTGCAGGCAGACAACACAAAGCTCGAGCAAAGACGAACAACATTATGACCAATGCAGCATAAAATTGAGTCCAAGTTACCATGCTCAAATTAAAAATCTCTTGAGACCAAGTTACGAATTCATTGATTCACAATTACCAAAGTTTAGAGATTCTTAGAAATCTTTAGAGAAGGAACATTTGCTGCAAACAAGATTTAGTAGCCATACATAAAGATCATCACCATCACGGACACAAAGAATATTCTGCATTTATCATTGCTATATAGATTGGAATAGCACTGACCAGACAATTTATATCATCACTGACGTGCATCTGGCCTGTTAGTGCCTCCGGGTCAGTGATGACTTTTATGGCTACTTGGCCGGTCAGTGATGTGTTATACCACTAACCGACTGACCTGTCCGTGGTAACTATCAACAGGGCATTAGTCATAGTGCCATCAGTGACCTTCTTTTGCCCTGCTGTATCAGAAGTACTGCTAGCATATAATGTTACACACGGAATACACAAGATGCACATATAAACATTGTATTCTCATTCGTCACACACACATAGACATGAACATCTCTTACAGTATCTTTTGCCAATATAATCTGATATATGCATCTCATAGATCCATTCTAGTACACTTTGACGTTCACATAACGCTACTCCTCTAATACATCAAAGTGTAAACATGTCACTTCGCGATGTTGTTATCCCCAGCAATGTCATTTTGAACATTTAACCCTTCGGCGCTTCCTGTCCATGGATCCTCATTTCCGCTTACGATGAAAGATGGTCTACTCAGCTCCGTCATCATACCCGTAATATACAATGAATTATACCTTGGCTCTGTCCACTATATTATCCACATCACATTTAAGTTGACATATTATCTGGGGCAAGTTATTTGTACTTACTTACTTATGGTTTGAACTTTTTGTACAGTGAGATAGAAATATAATCAACTGTTAAAATATGAAGGAAAACTTTGTATAAAGTTTAGTGTTACTAATTGGTAATAAGCATTATTTTCGGAGAAATTTTAATGTTCAAAGTGTAGCACCCAAGTTTGATTGTTTGCACTTGAAGAGTTCGCCAAAGAATTTCTTCAGGATAATCTGTTAGGGCACCAAAGTCCACAGGCTGTCAATTGGACAACTCCTTTGCTCTAAGGCCCTTGAGACATGAAAACTTCTTCCTTGTCCCTTAGAAGCTTTCGCTTGAGAAAGAGAGCCTCCCACATGACAACTCATACCCATGCAAATCATTTTTTGTACAGTGCAACAGAAATGTAATGCCTGTGGGGAAAAGTTAAATTAAATGAAACAATGAAAGACCAAATGTTCAAACATATAAATGTTCATTGGTCTGTAGCTACAACCACCAAGCATTATAGATAGTCACAACACCATGCAGTTGCAAAAAATAAATTAAGCTGACTGTACGTTATGTGCCACCACACCAGTTCTCTTGCTTGCGATACATCAATGAATAATACAGAACCTACAAGTAATAACCAGCCAGTAACTGCATGTCCTCATCCACGATACATAGACTTCAGCTCAGTTGCAGCAGTCCAAGAAGAAGCAAAAACAAGAAACCAGCGGTACTTCTGCGGAAGCTTTATTCACTACCAACAAGCTATCTCAAACTAAAAGTGCAATTCGATTACTGAAATCACAACAAGCTGCCTGAAAGATAAACAAGCGCAATCGTTTGATCTACTACTTGGTTGAGATAAAAAGCTGTTACAAAGATAAAGCAACATTGCTCGAACAAGGCATCCCTATTTCCGTTTACATAAAACGGAAACACAACAGAATATTATCTTGCAGAACTAGAGGGGAAACAACAATAGGAATTCAAAAATCAACACATGACGGGAGATGACACACTTGACCTTGGGCATAACTAATGGGTGTCCCATAGAAAATGATTCACTACATGTGCATTAGCGAAAATAGCACATGATGAAACGTTACAATCAGTGGCGGAGGATGGACAGAAGTTGAGGTAGGGTGGGCTTTTGTCACTCGTCACCGGCAATGCCACCGCGCCGATGCGCCGCCTTGCACCCCGCCTGAACCGGACAAATCAAGGTAGGGGGGCTGCCAACCCTTGCCCTACTGGGTCCTCCATCACTGGTTACAATGAATGAAGAACCAGGAGGCAAGAAATCGAGTTCAAAGCCATCATGATATGCGTAAATCAAACATCCCTCAAGGCCAACATAATTTGTTCCTTCCCAAGTTACGAGATTTGATTGTCAACGACTACCAAGGTTGGAGATATAAACACATCCTTGCAATAAAAATCTGCTCCATATAAAATTTAGCAACAATGCATCATGATCATTACCATCACCGATGTAGAGAGAACATGCTGGGGACAACCCACATTGGTTGCAGGATGCTTTCACAGTCCATGAAAACGAAAACATTTGGACTGAAATTGGAGCCATCTCCCTGCCGTGGCTTGCCCAACCCAAGTGTGATCCAACGTTTAGACTTGCAGTCATAGCAGTATATGCAGTTGCTCCTCCCTCCCCATTTCTCTGGGTTCATGCAAGACAATGCCTGGCTTCTCTTATCCTTGCTGATGAATATTGCCCAATTCTCTAACTTCTCCACCTTCAGCCATAATGCAGGCTCAGTCGATACGTCAAGGCGGAAGACTTCGAAGGTTCTCGCCGGTGTTACAATATATCTATGGAAGCCGACCAAGAGAAGCATATCGCCACAGGCCACCAGCCATGCATCAGAAAGATGTTGTCTACTGATCATGCTTGACTCTAGAACCGGCAGTTCTTGTATTCTTATCTGGGGTGTCAAGTGTACTTTGAAGAGTCTACGATCAGAATCAATACCAAACACTTGCCCTTTAAATACCACAACTTGCTTGATTGGGCCATGATAAAGAGAATGTGCCACCCAAGAGTGGCTACCAACACGCCAAAATAGATTTGTTGATCCGTCTTCGATAACGAGACATGAATTTGCTGATGCTAGAGGAGAAGTGAGCGCACCATAGATGAACTCAGTGCCCACCGAGAAAGGCAGTTGTGGAGATGAGGCAGTAACTCCCGTGAACAAATCAAAAACTACACATGATTTATTGCTAGAAAAAATAAGATGACCATAGGAAGCCCCACTAAAGAAAAACTTTTCCAGAGAACTTGGTAGGGCATTATTTCTATGAGAAGTCCAAACTATGGGAATGCCAAAACACTGGTAGGTGGTGTCTTGGTTGGCTATATCAATGACGCGGCATAGGCGTGTAGGCACTAGGAAATTCCGAACAGAGTGAGGATGAGGAGAGCGCGAAGAGTCAGCAGGTTCGAGAAGTAGAGGTGGGAACGATGCTGCCAAGGTACATTTGAATGGACATGTGATGAAAAGTGGCATGCCAAGAGCGGCAAGTGTGGCTTGAAAGGCAAGAAGATCGTGGAAGGAGCCCAGCTGAGAAATGATAGAGTCCAACAGGCCACCCGGAAGGTCTGCCCAGCATCGGAATCTGTTGGACATGGCTCAGTATATAGGAACCCTTTATCTTTCAGATAATGTCTCTGCAACACATTGAAAAAAAAACCCCCACATATTAGAAGAATGTACTGAGTTGCAGATATAAGCACAAAGACGCGGTAGATGAGAACATACAGAACTCTAGTGGCGCAATAAACCAACCAGCAAGATGTTGATACTTGATAACACTGGATCAGCACAAACTACATATGTCATTACATGCGAAATATTGATAAACAGATGTTCTGAGACTGTCTCCAGCCTAAAGCTTAACCAATTATCGGAGCTAAGAGCAATTCTCGCCATCTGACCGTGCAATTCTTGCAATAAGAACACGCAATTCTCTCAAACAGATCAGAAATAAGTGGAATTACACAATGTTTTACCGCATGAGGAAATATCGACATGATTAAGAGGGATTAGGCTATTGGTAATCTCTTGGGTTCCCCTAAAAAAATCTCTTATATTTCCGACCAGGCGATCGTCCAGCAGCCAGTCAGCACGCAGACTACCGAGTACTGACTACTCCTAGCCTAGGGTTCTTGCAGGCAGGAGGGTAGCCAGACAAGCGACGCCATGGAGGACGGGGAGAAGAAGGGAATAGGATTTGGCCGAGCTACGTAGCGTGCATGCATACCTGACGGCGACGACACGGCGGCGGTGAATGGTGATGGCCAGGGCCTCCGATTCCGCTGTGTGTACTAAAGGGCGACGGCGACCGAAGATATAATAGGTAGGTGACTGGAGATGTGATGTGAGCGTTTTCGTACATTTTTTCTCTCTCTCTCATTCTCATATATTTTTCACTCACTGCTGCTAAGTGCATATATGTGCGCCAGCCCTGAAAATTCTTCAACAGCTACTTTGTTTATCCAATATGGCCAGTAGAAAGTAGCAGCAACCAAAGGAACCACCATCGTTTCTAAATTCTGATAGGAGGGCATAGCAGAGAGATGGTTGATGCATTATGCAAGTACGGCAAAACTATGCAAGTACGGCAAAACTGAGGAGACGTGTCATTTTTTATATCAAAATGGTTGATCAAAGGGCGTAACAGGGATGTAGTGTGTGGCAATTATCATACTTGACACTCATCTTCGTGCCGTAAGTTCTACGAGCTGTGTATACTCTGAAAAAGGATTTCGCCCCGCCTTATATATAAAGCAATGATCAGACAACACATTCCGGATACAACACGCCATCACCCCACACAGCACACACACCCAAGGCAAGATACGAGGGTGCCGATGCACCGCAACACTACGCAATCAACCACCAAGCACACTACAGATGAGCCAAAGGGAACTACTTAGGCCGACGAGGACCTCCCGAGACCTAGCCACCGAGAAGTGAAGCGGGACAGTGACGAAGCATCGACTCCAAGGCAGTGCCTTCAAGGACACGACACCGATAGTCGCCACCACCCGATCCCGAGGATCAACTTTTCACCCCGGAGCAACGTGGAGCAAAGAGAACACCACGACGGAGCTTTTATCAAGGAAACGACGCTCGTGGCCGCCGCCACCGTCGGCCGGAGAAGACCGGCAAGTTATGCACTTTGGTATTAATCCTCCGCTAAACCACCATGCTACGCCAAACATCACCAACCATGGACCATGGCTGCCCGACCGCATGCAAGACGCGCGCTCCGCCCATGAACACCGCGTCTCCCGCCGCCAGGGCCGCCGCCCTGCATCCAAGCAACTCCGTGAACGCCCAAAGGCCTTGGCTTTGGCCTACCTGGCAGCACCCGCCGATGGAGCAACCAGTAGCCGCCCTGCCTCGAACATCGCCAGAACCTCGCCAGAGGGCACACGGCCGAGGAAAGGCGGAGGAGGAGCGGACGCGCCAGGACCGGTGCACCCGCGCATCGGCGATGGGTGGCCCGACATCGGGGCCTCCCATCCCTCCCGAGAACTCCCCACCGGACACACCCCCGTGTCGCCTCACCGTGGCGGCCGACACATCTCGACGCGAGGCCACCAACGACAGCCCGCCCAGCCATCAACAAGGAGTGCAAAGCAACCCCTCACCCGCAGCCAAGAGCGCTCATCAGAGAGCCACCCCGCGCCGCTCGCTATCGTCCAGGGGCCGGAACAGGGGAGGCCCGATTGGAGCTCGGCCAGCACACACCACCAGCTCGCGCGACCGCCCCGAGCCCGTCCACCACGCCGCACGCAGCAGCAGAAGCTCCCGTGCCCGTCGCCCCACCAGATTTGGCCGAGCCCAGACCTGGCCGCCACAGCAGCCACGAGTGCGAGCAGCCCCGTGAAGCCCACCGCGCCGCCACCAAGCCCTCGCTACCCCGCCGCCGCGCCTCCGCGCCCCTCACCAGCGTGAAGCGCCGCCGAACGTCGTCGCCCCACGCCAACAGCCTCCGAGCGGGATGAAGAAGAGCCCCGCTGCCACTGGCGCCGGCGGGCTTTGCCCGGCAGCATGGTCCGGCGGCGGCGACAGAGGGAAGGGACGAGGGAGGCTCGAAGCCGGCGGCTATGGTTTCCTCCCCGGTCGCCACACGGGAGCAACACGGGGAGGGGAGGGTGGTAAAAAAGAAAGCCACAAGTCATAGTTCAGAACTCCTTCCGTGTATACTCAGATGACGAAATTGCTCCCATAGAAATTTCAGGAGGCAGAGAACATCATACATGGCTGCTTCCATGATGAAGTTGAAACTGGCACTGCCACACCCAATAATTTTTATCAAGGCGATGCCCTAGTCAGATCTAGATAAGCAACCTTTCCTCTTCGATAGAGTAAACTTCCAGGGCAAAGGATGTCATGTCACACATGCACCCTGATGTGTGTAGTGGAGACCACGGTTTTGATTTTCGGATTGGTTTCTTTTCCGCCCCTGGACGAAATGGCTGAATTTCGGTCAATTCAAAAATTGTGGCCAAATCTCGGACGAAATTGCAAAAATGAAATTTGACCGAAATCTGGCCGAAATTCGGCTGAAATTTGAGAGAAATTTTGCAATCAACAGAGGAAAAGTATAGCAGATCGAGCTCTAGGGACATATTCCGGGCCCAGGCGAGATGGCCGAAATTCGGCCGAAATTGGTTTTTTTCGGCCGAAAATCAAAACTGTGGTGGAGACTCGAGTAAGTGATACGTCTCCAACGTATCTATAATTTTTGATTGTTCCATGCTATTATATTATCAACCTTGGATGTTTGATATGCATTTATATGCTATTTATATGATTTTTGGGACTAACCTATTAACCTAGAGCCTAGTGTCAGTTTCGGTTTTCCCTTGTTTTTGAGTTTTACAGAAAAGGAAAATCAAGCGGAGTCCAATTGACCTGAAACTTCGCAGAACTTATTTTTGGACTAGAAGAAGGCCATGGAGTAAAAGAGTTGGGCCAGAAGAGCCCCGGGCTGCCCACGAGGGTGGGGGCGCGTCCACCCCCTGGGCGTGCCTCCCTACCTCGTGGACAGCCCGGAGACCCCCCCTGACTTGTTCTCGACGCCAAAACCTCTTATATATACTAAAACTTCGAGAAAGAAACCTAGATCGGGAGTTCCGCCGCCGCAAGCCTATGTAGCCACCGAAAACCAATCTAGACCCGTTCCGGCACCCTGCCGGAGGGGGGGGGGAATCCCTCTCCGGTGGCCAGTAGCTATGTGTTTGATCTCTTTCTCTCGTGTTCTTGATTTGGCACGATGTTGATGTATCGCGAGCTTTGCTATTATAGTTGGATCTTATGATGTTTCTCCCCCTCTACTCTCTTGTAATGGATTGAGTTTTCCTTTTAAAGTTATCTTATCGTATTGAGTCTTTAAGGATTTGAGAACACTTGATGTATGTCTTGCACGTGCTTATCTGTGGTGACAATGGGATATCACGTCATCCACTTGATGCATGTTTTGGTGATCAACTTGCGAGTTCGGTGACCTCGTGAACTTATGCATAGTGGTTGGCACACGTTTTCGTCTTGACTCTCCGGTAGAAACTTTGGGGCACTCTTTGAAGTTCTTTGTGTTGGTTGAATAGATTAATCTGAGATTGTGTGATGCATATCGTATAATCATACCCACGGATACTTTAGGTGACATTAGGGTTTTGGTTGATTTGCGTCTTAAGTTGTTATTCTAGTACGAACTCTAGGATAGATTGAACGGAAAGAATAGCTTCGTGTGATTTTACTATGGACTCTTGAATAGATCGATCAGAAAAGGATAACTTTGAGGTGGTTTTGTACCCTACAATAATCTCTTCATTTATTCTCCGCTGTTAGTGACTTTGGAGTGACTCTTTGTTGCATGTTGAGGGATTATTATATGATCCAATTATGTTATTATTGTTGAGAGAACTTGCACTAGTGAAAGTATGAACCCTAGGCCTTGTTTCCTAGCATTGCAATACCGTTTTCGCTCACTTTTATCATTACTTACCTTGCTGTTTTTATATTTTCAGATTACAAAAACCTATATCTACCATCCATATTGCACTTGTATCAAGATCTCTTCGCCGAACTAGTGCACCTATACAATTTACCATTGTATTGGGTGTGTTGGGGACACAAGAGACTCTTTGTTATTTTGTTGCAGGGTTGTTTGAGAGAGACCATCTTCATCCTACGCCTCCCACAGATTGACAAACCTTAGGTCATCCACTTGAGGGAAATTTGCTACTGTCCTACAAACCTCTGCACTTGGAGCCCCAACAACGTCTACAAGAAGAAGGTTGTGTAGTAGACATCAGTAAGTAATTTGGCAGGTGAGGGAGTCCTGGATTAGAGGGTCCCCGGGCGTCCGGGCTATGTGACATGGGCCGGACTCATGGGCCGTGAAGATACAAGATGGAAGGCCTTCCCCCGTGTCTGGATGGGACTCTCCTTTGCATGGATGGCAAGCTTTGGCGTTCGGTTATGAAGTTTCCTTTCTCTGTAAACCAACTCGGTGCAACCCTAGGCCCCTCCGGTGTCTATATAAACTGGAGGGTTTAGTCCGTAGAGGCGAGCATAATCATACAGGCTAGATATCTAGGGTTTAGCCATAACGATCTTGAGGTAGATCAACTCTTGTAACCCATATACTCATCAAAGTCAATCAAGCGGGAAGTAGGGTATTACCTCCATTAAGAGGGCCCGAACCTGGGTAAACATCGTGTCCCCTGCCTCCTATTACCTTCGATTCTCAGATGCACAGTTCGGGACCCCCTATCCGAGATCCGCCGATTTTGACACCGACATTGGCGCTTTCATTGAGAGTTCCACTGTGCCATCAACAGAAGGCTCGATGGCTCGTTCGATCATCTACAACGATGCCGTCTTCGGGGAAGCTAACCTCCACGGACAGATTTTTGTATTCGATGGCTTTGTTCTGCGTGCCAACTCGATTGGCCACCTCGAACAGATCAACAGCTACGCCCCTGGTCATCAGATCAGTTTTGGGAACCTGAACTATGTCGCTGATATCCGAGGAGACTTGATCTTCGAAGGGTTCGCGGCCCCGATCACAGCTCTAGCCTTAGATCCGGAGCAAACCATCAGGTCCAAAGATGGGAGTTTGGAGCCCACCGGACTCTCTGCCGCGAACCACATTACTGAGGATCTGGAGGCGATTGTGTCCACGACGAATTCAGGATTAGACCAGATTCCCCCTATCATTGAAAGGCAGGACTCTCCCCCGGATTCCGAATCTTAGCTCTCGAAGTCCGCGCCAAGCATGCATGGCCAGGAGGCCTTCGCCCTGGCCAGCCCCGCGGACTCTCGTTTCCCTATACAAACCTCGCTACTAAGCAAGGCCCTGGATTTAATGCGATCCCTCGCCATGACAGAGGAATCATTTCCGAACTATACCCAGCCTGGACTAGGGGATGAGAGCGGGGAATTTTACGTCCCACCCACCAGCCACTTCATAGCCATTGTCAAAGATTTAACCGACATGCTGGACTACGCCTCCGAAGATATCAACGGCATGGAAGACGAACAAGGCTAGGACCCGCTGATTACTAGATGTTGGACGGCCACCTCCACATATGACGTATACATGATGGACACACCCAAAGAGGATGACAATACAAACAAGAAATATCCGGTAGAGGACAAACCTAATGAGGCACCACCAAAACATCGACGCCAGCGACATCGCTCAAAATCACGCCGTGGCAAAGACAGTAATACTGGCACCGGAGATGATAACACTCAGGAAGGTGCCGAAGAACCCAAAGCCCCCGTCAAGCCCACATCCGAACAAACCGATGTGGGAGAGGGGCAAGTCAACCCTGATAATCCCCAAGTGCAGGGAATCATCGTAGCAATTCCCAAAGGTGGAAGTGATAAGTATGGAGTGTCGAACCCACAAGGAGCTAATGTTGGGGAACGTAGCATAAATTCAAAATTTTCCTACGTGTCACCAAGATCTATCTATGGAGAGACTAGCAACGAGGGGAAGGAGAGTGCATCTACATACCCTTGTAGATCGCTAAGCGGAAGCGTTCAAGTGAACGGGGTTGATGGAGTCGTACTCGTCGTGATTCAAATCACCGATGATCAAGTGCCGAACGCACGGCACCTCCGCGTTCAACACACGTACAGCAGGGAGACGTCTCCCATGCCTTGATCCAGCAAGGAGGAGGGAGAGGTTGATGGAGATCCAGCAGCACGACGGCATGGTGGAAGTAGCGGGATTCCAACAGGGCTTCGCTAAGCGCTGCGGGAGGAGGAAGATGTGTCACGGGAGGGAGAGGGAGGCGCCAGGCCTTAGATTGGTTTGCTCCTCCTTTTTCCCCACTATATATAGGGCCAAGGGAGAGGGGGAGGCGCAGCCCTTGCCCCTTCCTCCAAGGAAGGGTGCGGCCAAGGGTGGGGAGGAGTCCATCCTCCCCAAGGCACCTCGGAGGTGCCTTCCCCCTTTAGGACTCTCCCCTTTTCCCATCTCTTGGCGCATGGGCCTCTTGGGGCTGGTGCCCTTGGCCCATATAGGCCAAGGCACACCCCCTACAGCCCATGTGGCCCCCCGGGGCAGGTGGCCCCACCCGGTGGGCCCCCGGGACCCTTCCGGTGGTCCCGGTACAATACCGATGACCCCGAAACTTGTCCCGATGGCCGAAATGGCACTTCCTATATATAATTCTTTACCTCCGGACCATTCCGGAACTCCTCGTGACGTCCGGGATCTCATCCGGGACTCCGAACAACATTCGGGTTACCGCATACTAATATCTTCATAACCCTAGCGTCACCGAACCTTAAGTGTGTAGACCCTACGGGTTCGGGAGACATGCAGACATGACCGAGACGTTCTCCGGTCAATAACCAACAGCGGGATCTGGATACCCATGATGGCTCCCACATGTTCCACGATGTTCTCATCGGATGAACCACGATGTCAAGGACTTAATCAATCCCGTATTCAATTCCCTTTGTCTATCGGTATGTTACTTGCCCGAGATTCGATCGTCGGTATCCATATACCTTGTTCAATCTCGTTACCGGCAAGTCTCTTTACTCGTTCCGTAACACATCATCCCGTGATCAACTCTTTGGTCACATTGCGCATATGATGATGTCCTACCGAGTGGGCCCAGAGATACCTCTCCGCTTACACGGAGTGACAAATCCCAGTCTCGATTCGTGCCAACCCAACAGACACTTTCGGAGATACCTGTAATGCACCTTTATAGTCACCCAGTTACGTTGTGACGTTTGATACACCCAAAGCATTCCTACGGCATCCGGGAGTTGCACAATCTCATGGTCTAAGGAAATGATACTTGACATTAGAAAAGCTATAGCATATGAACTACACGATCTAGTGCTATGCTTAGGATTGGGTCTTGTCCATCACATCATTCTCCTAATGATGTGATCCCGTTATCAACGACATCCAATGTCCATGGTTAGGAAACCGTAACCATCTATTGATCAACGAGCTAGTCAACTAGAGGCTTACTAGGGACATATTATGGTCTATGTATTCACACGTGTATTACGATTTCCGGATAATACAGTTATAGCATGAATAAAGACAATTATCATGAACAAGGAAATATAATAATAACTAATTTATTATTGCCTCTAGGGCATATTTCCAACAGTCTCCCACTTGCACTAGAGTCAATAATCTAGTTCACATCGCCATGTGATTAACACTCACAGGTCACATCGCCATGTGACTAACACCGAAGAGTTTACTAGAGTCAGTAGTCTAGTTCACATCACTATGTGATTAACACTCAATGAGTTTTAGGTTTGATCATGTTGCTTGTGAGAGAGGTTTTAGTCAACGGGTCCGAACCTTTCAGATCCGTGTGTGCTTTACAAATCTCTATGTCATCTCCTAGATGTAGCTACCACGCTCTATTTGGAGCTATTCCAAATAACTGTTCTACTTGGAGCTATTCTAAATTGTTGCTCCATTATATGCATCCGGTATCTCTACTCAGAGCTATCCGGATAGGTGTTAAGCTTGCATCGACGTAACCCTTTACGACAAACTCTTTTACCACCTCCATAATCGAGAAAATTCCTTAGTCCACTAGTTACTAGGGATAACTTTGACCGCTGTCCTATGATCCATTCATGGATCACTCTTGTACCCCTTGACTGACTCATGGCAAGGCACACTTCAGGTGCGGTACACAGCATAGCATACTGTAGAGCCTACGTCTTAAGCATAGGGGACGACCTTCGTCCTTTCTCTCTATTCTGCCGCGGTCGAGCTTTAAGTCTTAACTTCATACCTTACAACTCAGGTAAGAACTCCTTCTTTGACTGATCCATCTTGAACACCTTCAAGATCACGTCAAGGCATGTGCTCATTTGAAAGTACTATTAAGCGTTTTGATCTATCCTTATAGATCTTGATGCTCAATGCTCAAGTAGCTTAATCCAGGTTTTCCATTGAAAAACACTTTCCAATAACCCTATATGCTTTCCAGAAATTCTACATCATTTCTGATCCATAATATGTCAACAACATATACTCATCAGAAATTCTATAGTGCTCCCACTCACTTCTCTGGAAATACAAGTTTCTCATAAACTTTGTATAAACCCAAAATCTTTGATCATCTCATCAAAGCATACATTCCAACTCCGAGATGCTTACTCCAGTCCTCAGAAGGATTACTGGGGCTTTGCATACTTATTAGCAACTTTCAGGTTTGACAAAACCTTCCGGTTGTATCACATACAACCTTTCCTCAAGAAAATCATCGAGGAAACAATGTTTTGACATCCTATCTGCAAGATTTCATAAATAATGCAGTAATCACTAATATAATTCCAACAGACTCTTAGCATCGCTACGAGTGAGAAAGTCTCATCGCAGTCAACTCCTTGAACTTGTCGGAAAGCATCTTAACGACAAGTCGAGCTTTCTTAATGGTGACATTTACCATCATTGTCCGTCTTCCTTTTAAAATCCATCTACACTCAACAGCCTTACGACCATCAAGTAGTTCTTCCAAAGTCTACACTTTGTTTTCATACATGGATCCTCTCTCGGATTATATGGCCTCGAGCCATTTATCGGAATCCGGGCCCACCATCGCTTCTCCATAGCTCGTAGGTTCATTGTTGTCTAGCAACATGACTCCCAAGGCAGGATTACGTACCACTCTGAAGTAGTACGCATCCTTGTCATCCTACGAGGTTTGGGAGTGACTTGATCCGAAGTCTCATGATCAATATCATAAGCTTCCACTTCAATTGGTGTAGGTGCCACAGGAACAACTCTTTGTGCCCTGCTATACACTAGTTGAAGTAACGGTTTAATAACCTCATCAAGTCTCCACCATCCTCCCACTCAATTCTTTCGAGAGAAACTTTTCCTCGAGAAAGGACCCGATTCTAGAAACAATCCCTTATTGCTTTCGAATCTGAGATAGGAGGTATACCCAACTGTTTTGGGTGTCCTATGAAGATGCATTTATCCGCTTTGGGTTCGAGCTTATCAGCCTGAAACTTTTTCACATAAGCATTGCAGTCCCAAACTTTTAAGAAATGACAGCTTAGGTTTCTCTAAACCATAGTTCATACAGTGTCATCTTATCGGAATTACGTGGTGCCCTATTTAAAGTGAATGTGGTTGTCTCTAATGCCTAACCCATAAATTATCGTGGTAATTTGATAAGAGACATCATGGTATGCATCATATCCAATAGGGTGCAGTTATGATGTTCGGACACACCATCACACTATGGTGTTCCAGGCTGTATTAGTTTTGAAACAATTTCCACAATGTCTTAATTCTGTGCCAAACTCGTAATTCAGATATTCATCTCTATGATCATATCATAGATATTTTTATCCTCTTATCACGACGATCTTCCAACTTCACACTGAAATTACTTGAACCTTTCAATAATTCAGACTCGTGATTCATCAAGTAAATATACTCAACATCTACTCAAATCATCTGTGAAGTAAAAACATAACGATATCCACTACATGCCTCAGCACTCATTGGACTGCACACATCAAAATGTATTACTTCCAGCAAGTAGCTTTCTGGTTCCATTTTACTGAAAACGAGGCTTTCAGTCATCTTGCCCATGTGGTATGATTTGCATGTCTCAAGTGATTCAAAATCAAGCGAGTACAAAACGGTCCATTTGCATGGAGTTTCTTCATGCATATACACCAATAGACATGGTTCGCATGTCTCAAACTTTTCAAAAATGAGTGAGCCCAAAGATCCATCAACATGGAGCTTCTTCATGCGTTTTATACCGATATGACTTACGTGGCAGTGCCACAAGTAGGTGGTACTATCATTACTATCTTTTGGCATGAACATGTGTATCACTACGATCGAGATTCAATAAACCATTCATTTTAGGTGCAAGACCATTGAAGGTATTATTCAAATAAACAGAGTAACCATTATTCTCCTTAAATGAATAACCGTATTGCGATAGACATAATCCAATCATGTCTATGCTCAACGCAAACACCAATCTCGATGGTAGAGGGAGCGTGCGACGCTTGATCATATCAACATTGGAAACACTTCCAACACATATCATTAGCTCACCTTTAGCTAGTCTCCGTTTATTCCGTAGCTTTTATTTCGAGTTACTAACACTTAGCAACCGAACCGGTATCTAATACCCTGGTGCTACTAGGAGTACTAGTAAAGTACACATTAACATAATGTATATCCAATATACTTCTATCGACCTTGCCAGCCTTCTAATCTACCAAGTATCTAGGGTAATTCTGCTCCAGTGGTTTGTTCCCCTTATTACAGAAGCACTTAGTCTCGGGTTTGGGTTCAACCTTGGGCTTCTTCACTAGAGCAGCAGCTGAATTGCCGTTTCATGAAGTATCCCTTCTTGCCCTTTCCCTTCTTGAAACTAGTGGTTTCACCAACCATCAACAATTGATGCTCCTTCTTGATTTCTACTTTTGTGGTGTCAAACATCACGATCATCTCAAGGATCATCATACATGTCCCCGATATATTATAGTTCATCACGAAGCTCTAGCAGCTTGGTGGTAATGACTTCGGAGAAACATCACTATCTCATCTGGAAGATCAACTCCCACTTGATTCAAGCGATTGTTGTACTCAGACAATCTGAGCACAAGCTCAACAATTGAGCTTTTCTCCCTTAGTTCGCAGGCTAAGAAAATCGTCGGAGGTCTTATACCTCTTGACATGGGCATGAGCCTGAAATCCCAATTTCAGCCCTCAAAACATCTCATATGTTTCGTGACGTTTCAAAAAACGTCTTTGGTGCCTCAACTCTAAACCATTTAACTGAACTATCACGTAGTTATCAAAACGTGTATGTCAGATGTTCGCAACATCCACAGACAACGTTCGAGGTTCAGCACACTGAGCGGTGCATTAAGGACATAAGCCTTCTATGAAGCAATGAGGACAATCCTCAGTTTACGGACCTAGTCCGCATAATTGCTACTATCAACTTTCAACTAATTTTTCTCTAGGAACATATCTAAACAGTAGAACTGAAACGCGAGCTACGACATAATTTGCAAAATCCTTTTTGACTATGTTCAGGATAATTAAGTTCATCTTATGAACTCCCACTCAGATAGACATCCCTCTAGTCATCTAAGTGATTACATGATCCGAGTGAGCTAGGCCGTGTCCGATTAACACGTGAGACGGACTAGTCAACGTCGGTGAACATCTTCATGTTGATCGTATCTTCTATACGACTCATGCTCGACCTTTTGGTCTCTGTGTTCCGAGGCCATGTCTGTACATGCTAGGCTCGTCAAGTTAACCCTAAGTGTTTTTGCTGTGTAAAACTGTCTTACACCCGTTGTATGTGAACGAAAGGATCTATCACACCCGATTAACACGTGATGCTTCGAAGCGACGAACTGTAGCAACGGTGCACAGTTAGGGGAGAACACTTCTTGAAATTTTAATGAGGGATCATCTTATTTACTACCGTCGTACTAAGCAAATAAGATGTATAAACATGATAAACATCATATGCAATCAAATAATAGTGACATGATATGGCCAATATCATATAGCTCCTTTGATCTCCATCTTGGGGCTCCATGATCATCTTGTCACCGGCATGACACCATGATCTCCATCATCATGATCTCTATCATCGTGTCTTCTTGAAGTTGTCACGTCATCGACATGCAAGTTGTGATTCCCTTGACAAGAACATGATCAATCTCATACATCACATATATCATTCATCACATCCTTTTGGCCATATCACATCACATAGCATACCCTGCAAAAACAAGTTAGACGTCCTCTAATTGTTGTTTGCATGTTTTACGTGGCTGCTATGGGTTTCTAGCAAGAACGTTTCTTACCTACGCAAAACCACAACGTGATATGCCAATTTCTATTTACCCTTCATAAGGACCCTTTTCATCGAATCCGATCCGACTAAAGTAGGAGAGACAGACACCCGCTAGCCACCTTATGCAACTAGTGCATGTTTGTCGGTGGAACCTGTCTCACGTAAGAGTACGTGTAAGGTTGGTCTGGGCCGCTTCATCCCACGATGCCGCCGAATCAAGATAAGACTAGTAACGGCAAGCATATTGAACAAAATCAACGCCCACAACTACTTTGTGTTCTACTCGTGCATAGAAACTACGCAATAGACCTAGCTCTGAAACCACTGTTGGGGAACGTAGCATAAATTCAAAATTTTCCTACGTGTCACCAAGATCTATCTATGGAGAGACTAGCAACGAGGGGAAGGAGAGTGCATCTACATACCCTTGTAGATCGCTAAGCGGAAGCGTTCAAGTGAACGGGGTTGATGGAGTCGTACTCGTCGTGATTCAAATCACCGATGATCAAGTGCCGAACGCACGGCACCTCCGCGTTCAACACACGTACAGCAGGGAGACGTCTCCCATGCCTTGATCCAGCAAGGAGGAGGGAGAGGTTGATGGAGATCCAACAGCACGACGGCATGGTGGAAGTAGCGGGATTCCAACAGGGCTTCGCTAAGCGCTGCGGGAGGAGGAAGATGTGTCACGGGAGGGAGAGGGAGGCGCCAGGCCTTAGATTGGTTTGCTCCTCCTTTTTCCCCACTATATATAGGGCCAAGGGAGAGGGGGAGGCGCAGCCCTTGCCCCTTCCTCCAAGGAAGGGTGCGGCCAAGGGTGGGGAGGAGTCCATCCTCCCCAAGGCACCTCGGAGGTGCCTTCCCCCTTTAGGACTCTCCCCTTTTCCCATCTCTTGGCGCATGGGCCTCTTGGGGCTGGTGCCCTTGGCCCATATAGGCCAAGGCACACCCCCTACAGCCCATGTGGCCCCCCGGGGCAGGTGGCCCCACCCGGTGGGCCCCCGGGACCCTTCCGGTGGTCCCGGTACAATACCGATGACCCCGAAACTTGTCCCGATGGCCGAAATGGCACTTCCTATATATAATTCTTTACCTCCGGACCATTCCGGAACTCCTCGTGACGTCCGGGATCTCATCCGGGACTCCAAACAACATTCGGGTTACCGCATACTAATATCTTCATAACCCTAGCGTCACCGAACCTTAAGTGTGTAGACCCTACGGGTTCGGGAGACATGCAGACATGACCGAGACGTTCTCCGGTCAATAACCAACAGCGGGATCTGGATACCCATGATGGCTCCCACATGTTCCACGATGTTCTCATCGGATGAACCACGATGTCAAGGACTTAATCAATCCCGTATTCAATTCCCTTTGTCTATCGGTATGTTACTTGCCCGAGATTCGATCGTCGGTATCCATATACCTTGTTCAATCTCGTTACCGGCAAGTCTCTTTACTCGTTCCGTAACACATCATCCCATGATCAACTCTTTGGTCACATTGCGCATATGATGATGTCCTACCGAGTGGGCCCAGAGATACCTCTCCGCTTACACGGAGTGACAAATCCCAGTCTCGATTCGTGCCAACCCAACAGACACTTTCGGAGATACCTGTAATGCACCTTTATAGTCACCCAGTTACGTTGTGACGTTTGATACACCCAAAGCATTCCTACGGCATCCGGGAGTTGCACAATCTCATGGTCTAAGGAAATGATACTTGACATTAGAAAAGCTATATCATATGAACTACACGATCTAGTGCTATGCTTAGGATTGGGTCTTGTCCATCACATCATTCTCCTAATGATGTGATCCCGTTATCAATGACATCCAATGTCCATGGTTAGGAAACCGTAACCATCTATTGATCAACGAGCTAGTCAACTAGAGGCTTACTAGGGACATATTATGGTCTATGTATTCACACGTGTATTACGATTTCCGGATAATACCGTTATAGCATGAATAAAGACAATTATCATGAACAAGGAAATATAATAATAACTAATTTATTATTGCCTCTAGGGCATATTTCCAACAGCTAAAGGTAAGATCAATATTCTCTCAAGTCCTATCTGCCAGTGATACGACTCTACGTACACCGAACGTTTGCTTCCAACTAGAAACGAGAAATAAAACTACGTTGTGGGTATGAAGAGGATAACTTTGCATGGTATCGGAGAGCTAAAATATGAAAGTAGGTGTTGTTATCATAAAGTTAGAATATATTACTAAATATTATAGATAGCGAGTGTGGAATAATGATGGGTCGGTGTGTGGAATCGTCCTAGGCAATTGTTAACCAGACCGATAGTCATCATTGCAATTTCATATGAGGGAGATGCATAAGCTAACATACTTTCTCTTCTTGGATCATATGCACTTATGATTGGAACTCTAGCAAGCATCCAAAACTACTAAAGATCATTTAGGTAAAACCCAACCATAGCATTAAAGCATCAAGTCCCCTTTATCCCATACGCAACAACACCCTTACTCGGGTTTATGCTTCCATCACTCAAGCAACCCACTATAAGCGAATCATGAACGTATTGCAACACCCTACAGCGGGAATCCCTCACGCTTGTGCGACACGGAGGGCACAATAGGATAGCACCAAAATAAAACATACAACTCGTACCAATCTAGATCATCAGTCAACCCAAAGACAAAGGATATCTACTCAAAACATCATAGGATGGCAACACATCATTGGATCATAATATGTTGCATAAAGCACCATGTTCAAGTAAGGATTATAGCGGGGTGCGGGAGAGTGGACCGCGTGAAAGAGATGAGGATGGTGATGATGATGGTGATGTTGATGAAGACAATCACCGCGGCGATGATTCCCCTCATGATGGCACTCCGGCACCACCGAGAGAGAGGAGGAGAGGTTCTCCCCCTTGTGCTTCCTCCTCCATGGCCTCCCCCATGGATGGGGAGAGGTTCCCCCTCTGGTCCTTGGCCTTCATGGTGATGATGGCCCCTCCGGGATCCTCCTCCATGCCCTCTGGTGATGATGGCCCCCTCCGGCAGGGTGCCAGAGAGGGCCTAGATTGATTTCTCGTGGCTACAGAGGCTTGCGGCGGCGGAACTTCCGATCTAGGTTATTTTCTGTGGGTTTCTGTATTTATAGGAATTTTTGGCATCGGTTTCATGTCAGGGGGGTCTCAGAATCGTCCACGAGATAGGGGCCCATGCCCAGAGGGTAGGACGCCCCCCTCCCTCGTGGACAGCTCGGGACTCTTCTGGCCCAACTCTTTCACTCCGGGGGCTTCTTTTGGTCCATAAAAAATAATCAAAAATTGGCACGTTAATTGGACTCCGTTTGGTATTCCTTTTCTGTAAAACTCAAAAACAAGATGGAGGATAACAAGATGGGAGAAGTGCTTAGCTTTGTATTGTTTCCATCAAGGATAACAAGATGGAGTTTTCATCATATTGCATGATTTTATCCCTCTACATCATGTCATATTGCTTAAGGTGTTACTCTGTTCTTATGAACATAATACTCTAGATGCATGCTGGATAGCGGTCGATGTGTGGAGTAATAGTAGTAGATGCAGGCAGGAATCGGTCTACTTGTCTTGGACGTGATGCCTATATACATGATCATACCTAGATATTCTCATAACTATGCTCAATTCTGTTAATTGCTCAACAGTAGTTTGTTCACCCACCGTAAAATACATATGCTCTTGAGAGAAGCCACTAGTGAAACCTATGGCCCCCGGGTCTATCTTCATCATATTAATCTTCCAATACTTATTTATTTTCATTGCCTTTTATTTTACTTTGCATCTTTATCATAAAAATACCAAAAATATTATCTTATCATATCTAACAGATCTCACTCTCGTAAGTGACCGTGTAGGGATTGACAACCCCTTATCGTGTTGGTTGCGAGGATTTATTTGTTTTGTGTAGGTGCGAGGGACTCGCGCGTAGCCTCCTACTGGATTGATACATTGGTTCTCAAAAACTGAGGGAAATACTTACGCTACTTTGCTGCACCACCCTTTCCTCTTCAAGGGA
The DNA here is from genome assembly GCF_056163025.1 of Triticum urartu. Lineage (NCBI taxonomy): Eukaryota > Viridiplantae > Streptophyta > Magnoliopsida > Poales > Poaceae > Triticum > Triticum urartu. The sequence continues at coordinate 23,172,930 of NC_141879.1, forward strand.
AAACCAACGCAAGTGCTCAAGAGGTAGCAAGAAGGATTTCTGGCGCCGTTGCCGGGGAGGTCTACGCAAAAGTCAACATACCAAGTACCCATCACAAACCCTTATCTCCTGCATTACATTATTTGCCATTTGCCTCTCGTTTTCCTCTCCCCCACTTCACCCTTGCCGTCTTATTCGCCCTCTCTCTCCGTCCTCCTTCTCTTTCCCTATTTGCCTCTTTTGCCCGTTTCTTGTTTGCTTGTGTGGTTGGAATAGTTGTTTATTTATTACTAAACAAAGAACCTAAGATCTATGGATCCTCATCCACTTGCTAATCTTTTTAAGAGATCCAATTATGATGAACCAATTGCTAGTGAGTTTTGTGCACTAGATTATCTTTATGAAGTTTTGCTTGAAATTCGTGAATCTGAAAATTGTGATGAAGTATTTTGTGAAGTGATTGACGATAGATCTTTGAATAAAAAGAATGATTGCAATGATGCTATTATAAATTCTATTAATGTCAATTTTTCTAATAATATGCAAAACCTTAAGCTTGGGGATGCTAGTTTTTCTATGTCCTCTACTTGTTGCAATGATCATGATTGGGGTGATTCTTCTTTTGATCTTGAAAATTTATTTAAACCCCATGATGAATATGAGATTGATTATAATGTTTGCAATAATATTTAAAGTGGGTTTGGAATAGTTTCAACTTTAGATCCCACATATTTGGAAAATGTTCAATCTTATGAAATCTTTGATAAAAGTGGGTTTGGAGAGGTCATGACTTTAGTTAATGTTAATCCCACTATTTTGGAAGAATGTCAACTTTGCATGCATGTGGATCGTGTTGAAAGTATTTCATGTGATAGATATTTTGTTGAATTTTCTTATGATCCTACATGTAATTATTATGAGAGAGGAAAATATGGTGGTAGAAATTTTCATGTTACTAAACTACCTCTCGTTATGTTGAGATTGCTATTGTTTCTTTCCTCTTTCTTGCATATGCTAGTTTTTGCTTGCCATGATAATTTGTTTGCCTATAAGGTGCCTATGCATAGGAAGTATGTTAGACTTATATGTGTATGTCACATGCTTTATGATGCTCCTTTTGTGCTTCAATTCTTGTCTTTCATGTGAGCATCATAAAATTATCAATGCCTAGCTATAAGGCTTTAAAGAAAAGCGCTTGTTGGGAGACAACCCAATATTTTTCCTTGCTGTTATTCAATAAATAATTTATCTAGCCTCTGTTTTGGTTGTGTTTTTTTGTGTTTAATTAGTGTTTGTCCCAAGTAGAACCGTTGGGAAGACTTGGAGAAAGTCTTGTTAATCTTGCTGTAAAAAACAGAAACTTTAGCGCTCACGAGAACTTCTGTCATTTTTATTTGGAAAGTGCTATTTAGTTATTTATTTTTGAATATGATTAATAGATAAATGACTCACGTCCAGCAATTTATTTTAGAATTTTGGGGGTTCCATATCTTGTGCTAGCTACAGATTACGACAGACTGTTCTGTTTTTGACAGATTCTGTTTTTCGTGTGTTGTTTGCTTATTTTGATGAATCTATGGCTAGTAAAATAGTTTATAAACCATAGAGAAGTTGGAATACAGTAGGTTTAACACCAATATAAATAAATAATGATTTAATTACAGTACCTTGAAGTGGTATTTTGTTTTCTTTCGCTAACGGAGCTCACGAGATTTTCTACTTTAAGTTTTGTGTTGTGAAGTTTTCAAGTTTTGGGTAAAGATTTGCTGGATTATGGAACAAGGAGTGGCAAGAGCCTAAGCTTGGGGATGCCCATGGCACCCCCAAGATAATCTAAGGACACCTAAAATCCAAAGCTTGGGGATGCCCCGGAAGGCATCCCCTCTTTCGTCTACTTCTATCGGTAACTTTACTTGGAGCTATATTTTTATTCACCACATGGTATGTGTTTTGCTTGGAGAGTCTGGTATTATTTGAGTCTTTGCTTTTTAGTTTACCAAAATCATACTTGCTGTACACACCTTTTGAGAGAGACACACATGATTCGGAAATTATTAGAATACTCTATGTGCTTCACTTATATCTTTTGAGTTGTACAGTTTTGCTCTAGTACTTCACTTATATCTTTTAGAGCACGGTGGTGGATTTGTTTTATAGAAACTATTGATCTCTCATGCTTCACTTAGATTATTTTGAGAGTCTTAAATAGCATGGTAACTTGCTTAAATAATCCTAATATGCTAGGTATACAAGATTAATAATAAAATTCTCTTATGAGTGTGTTGAATACTATGAGAAGTTTGATACTTGATAATTGTTTTGAGATATGGAGATGGTGATATTAGAGTCATGCTAGTTGAGTAGTTGTGAATTTGAGAAATACTTGTGTTAAAGTTTGTGATTCCCGTAGCATGCACGTATGGTGAACTGTTATGTGATGAAGTCGGAGCATGATTATTTATTGATTGTCTTCCTTATGAGTGGCGGTCGGGGACGAGCGATGGTCTTTTCCTACCAATCTATCCCCCTAGGATCATGCGCGTAATACTTTGCTTTGATAACTTGTAGATTTTTGCAATAAGTATATGAGTTCTTTATGACTAATGTTGAGTCCATGGATCATACGCACTCTCACCCTTCCACCATTGCTAGCCTCTCTATTATTGCGCACCTTTCACCGGTATCATACACCCGCCATATACCTTCCTCAAAACAGCCACCATACCTACCTATCATGGCATTTCCATAGCCATTCCGAGATATATTTCCATGCAACTTTCCATCGTTCCATTTACTATTACACGCTCCATCATTGTCATATTGCTTTGCATGATCATGTAGTTGACATTGTATTTGTGGCAAAGCCGCCGTTCATAATTCTTTCATACATGTCACTCATGAGTCATTGCATATCCCGGTACACCGCCGGAGGCATTCACATAGAGTCATATTTTGTTCTAAGTATCGAGTTGTAATTCTTGAGTTGTAAGAAAATAAAAGTGTGATGATCATCATTATTAGAGCATTGTCCCAGTGAGGAAAGGATGATGGAGACTATGATTCCCCCACAATTCAGGATGAGACTCCGGATTAAAAAAACAGGCCATAAAAAAAGAAGAGAAAAGGCCCAAATAAAAAATGAGAGAAAAAGAGAGAAGGGACAATGCTACTATCCTTTTACCACACTTGTGCTTCAAAGTAGCACCATGATCTTCATGATAGAGAGTCTCCTATGTTATCACTTTCATATACTAGTGGGAATTTTTCATTATAAAACTTGGCTTGTATATTCCAATGATGGGCTTCCTCAAATTGCCCTAGGTCTTCGTGAGCAAGCAAGTTGCATGCACACCCACTTAGTTTCTTTTTGAGCTTTCATATACTTATAACTCTAGTGCATCCGTTGCATGGCAATCCCTACTCACTCACATTGATATCTATTGATGGGCTTCTCCATAGCCCGTTGATACGCCTAGTCGATGTGAGACTATCTTCTCCTTTTTGTCTCCTCCACAACCACCATCCTATTCCACCTATAGTGCTATGTCCATGGCTCACGCTCATGTATTGCGTGAAGATTGAAAAAGTTTTGAGAATGTCAAAAGCATGAAACAATTGCTTGGCTTGTCATCAGGGTTGTGCATGATTTAAATACTTTGTGTGGTGAAGATAGAGCATAGCTAGACTATATGATTTTGTAGGGATAACTTTCTTTGGCCATGTTATTTTGAGAAGACATAATTGCTTAGTTAGTATGCTTGAAGTATTATTATTTCTATGTCAATATTGAACTTTTGTCTTGAATCTTTCGGATCTGAATATTCATACCACAATTATGAAGAATTACATTGAAATTATGCCAAGTAACATTCCACATCCAAAATTCTGTTTTTATCATTTACCTACTCGAGGACGAGCAGGAATTAAGCTTGGGGATGCTTGATACGTCTCCAATGTATCTATAATTTTGGATTTCTCCATGCTATATTATCTACTGTTTTGGACATTATTGGGCTTTATTATCCACTTTTATATTATTTTTGGGACTAACCTATTAACCGGAGGCCCAGCCCAGAATTGCTGTTTTTGTGTGTGCCTATTTTAGGGTTTCGAAGAAAAGGAATATCAAACGGAGTCCAAACGGAATGAAACCTTCGGGAACGTGATTTTCTCAACGAACAAGACCCAGGAGACTTGGACCCTACGTCAAGAAACCATCAGGGAGGCCACGAGGTAGGGGGCGCGCCTACCCCCCCCCCCCCCCAGGTGCGCCCTCCACCCTCATGGGCCCCCTGTTGCTCAACCGACGTACTTCTTCCTCCTATATATACCTACGTACCCCCAAATGATCAGATACGGAGCCAAAACCCTAATTCCACCACAGTAACTTTATGTATCCATGAGATCCCATCTTGGGGCCTGTTCCGGAGCTCCGCCGGAGGGGGCATCGATCACGAAGGGCTTCTACATCAACACTATAGCCTCTCCGATGAAGTGTGAGTAGTTTACCTCAGACCTACGGGTCCATAGTTATTAGCTAGATGGCTTCTTCTCTCTTTTTGGATCTCAATACAAAGTTCTCCCCCTCTCTTGTGGAGATCTATTCGATGTAATCTTCTTTTGCGGTGTGTTTGTTGAGACCGATGAATTGTGGGTTTATGATCAAGTTTATCTATGAACAATATTTGAATCTTCTCTGAATTCTTTTATGTATGATTGGTTATCTTTGCAAGTCTCTTCAAATTATCAGTTTGGTTTGGCCTACTAGATTGATCTTTCTTGCAATGGGAGAAGTGCTTAGCTTTGGGTTCAATCTTGTAGTGTCGTTTCCCAGTGACAGTAGGGGTAGCAAGGCACGTATTGTATTGTTGCCATCGAGGATAACAAGATGGGGTTTTCATCATATTGCATGAGTTTACCCCTCTACATCATGTCATCTTGCTTAAGGCGTTACTCTGTTCTTATGAACTTAATACTCTAGATGCATGCTGGATAGCGGTCGATGTGTGGAGTAATAGTAGTAGATGCAGGCAGGACTTGGTCTACTTGTCTTGGACATGATGCCTATATACATGATCATACCTAGATATTCTCATAACTATGCTCAATTCTGTCAATTGCTCAAGAGTAATTTGTTCACCCACCGTAAAATACCTATGCTCTTGAGAGAAGCCACTAGTGAAACCTATGGCCCCCGGGTCTATCTTCATCATATTAATCTTCCAATACTTACTTATTTTCATTGCCTTTTATTTTACTTTGCATATTTATCATAAAAATACCAAAAATACTATCTTATCATATCTATCAGATCTCACTCTCGTAAGTGACCGTGTAGGGATTGACAACACCTTATCGCATTGGTTGCGAGGATTTATTTGTTTTGTGTAGGTGCGAGGGACTCGCGCGTAGCCTCCTACTGGATTGATACCTTGGTTCTCAAAAACTGAGGGAAATACTTACGTTACTTTGCTGCACCACCCTTTCCTCTTAAAGGGAAAACCAACGCAAGTGCTTAAGAGGTAGCAATCACCGCGATGATGATTCCCCTCCCGATGGCACTCCGGCGCCACCGAGAGAGAGGAGGAGAAGTTCTCCCCCTTGTGCTTCCTCCTCCATGGACTCACCCCTGGATGGGGAGAGGTCCCCCTCTAGTCCTGGGCCTACATGGTGATGATGGCCCCTTCGGGATCCTCCTCCATGCCCTTCGGTGATGATGGCCCCCTCCGGCAGGGTGCCAGAGAGGGCCTAGATTGATTTCTCGTGGCTACAGAGGCTTGCACGGCGGAACTTCCGATCTAGGTTACTTTCTGGGGGTTTCTGTATTTATAGGAATTTTTGGCGTCGGTTTCACGTCTGGGGGGTCTCCGAATCGTCCACAAGATAGGGGCCCATGCCCAGGGGGGTATGGCACGCCCCCACCCTCGTGGACAGCCCGGGACTCTTCTGGCCCAACTCTTTTACTCCGGGGGCTTCTTTTGGTCCATAAAAAATCGTCAAAAATTGGCACATCAATTGGACTCCGTTTGGTATTCCTTTTCTGTAAAACTCAAAAACAAGGAAAAAACAGAAACTGGCACTAGGCTCTAGGTTAATAGGTTAGTCCCAAAAATCATATAAAATAGCATATAAATGCATATAAAACATCTAAGATGGATAATATAATAGCATGAATACTTCATAAATTATAGATATGTTGGAGACGTATCAAACCCTGACGATCCGGTCGGTAATGGGGACTCGGAAGATAGTAATTATCTACCGCTCTCGAAAGATGATGTGAGCCTCGGCGACGAAGACTTCATCATGCCAGGGGAACCACTCGAACAGGAGCACTTTAAGCGCCAGCTAATCGCCACTGCGAGAAGTCCAAAAAAGCAGCAACAGCAGCAGCTCTAAGCCGAACATGATACACTCAATGACAGGTGGACCAAAGTCCTAGCCGCCGAAGAGTATGGCCTTCAACACCCAACAAAGATTTGTCCCAAGCGTTAGCTACTACCACAATTTGACGATGAAGCCCTCGAGCCCATACCATCAAGACATGACCGTGCCGATGAACCAGACCGGCCACCACGCGGGCGAGATAAAGCGGCCACCTACGCTGAACACCAACCCGCACCACCTCACTGTAGAGGCAGAGAGACAACAGCTCCAGGATACACCTACGACCTTCGTCAAGACCTGGGCAATAGAGCAGGCCAAACAAGATCAATCTATGGATCAAGGGGGCGCGCCCCAACGCGAGAAGACGACCGTCAGGCTTGGCCCGACAGGCATAACCTCACCAGGGCCGAAAACCGCATACGGACTTCATCCGTAATGCACCGTGACGTCACCCGATACAGAGGCGCCACACACCCCTTATGCTTTACAGATGAGGTAATGGAGCACCAGTTCCCAGAATGGTTTAAACCCATGAACATTGCAGAATGGTTTAAACCCGTGAACATTGAATCATACGATGGCACGACGGATCCCGCAGTATGGATCGAAGATTTCCTTCTCCACATTCACATGGCTCGCGGTGACGATCTTCACGCCATCAAGTTCCTCCCCCTAAAACTCAAGGGACCAGCACGACACTGGTTAAACAGCCTACCAGAAAACTCTATTGGTAGCTGGGAAGATTTGGAAGATGCCTTCAGAGACAACTTCCAAGGCACCTATGTTCGGCCTCCAGATGCCGATGACCTTAGTCACATTGTCCAGCAACCCAGAGAGTCAGCCCGGAAACTCTGGACCAGGTTCTTAATTAAAAAGAACCAAATTGTCGATTGTTCGGACGCCGAAGCCCTCATGGCCTTTAAACACAGCGTCCATGATGAGTAGCTCGCCTGACACCTCAGCCAAGAAAAGGCAAGGTCCATGGCAGCCCTCACCGCACTCATGACCGGCTTTTGCACGGGAGAAGATAGCTGTCTAGCTCATAGAAGCAATGGCACCAGTGATGTTGGCACCTTCGAAGTCAGAGACGGCAACGGCAAGCCACGACACAATAAACATAAGCGTCGAAGCAATAACGACAATACTGAAGATACGGCGGTCAACGCCGGATTCAGCGGCTCTAAACCCGGTCAGCGGAAGAAGCCATTCAAAGGAAGCAAAGATGGTCCATCTAGTCTGGACCGAATACTAGCTCGGCCTTGCCAGATCCATGGCACCCCGAACAAGCCTGCCAATCATACCAACAGAAATTGTTGGGTCTTTAAACATGCCGGTAAAATAAACACCAAACATAAGGGGAGAGAGCCGCCTAGCGAGGATTGTGACGATCCTTGTTCATCAAACACGGGGGGGGGGGGCAAAAGAAATTTCCCCCTGAGTTAAACATAGTGAACATGATCTATGTCACTCATATCCCCAAGCGGGAGGCGGGAGCGCAAGTGCGCACTCAGGGAAGTTTACGCCATAGAGCCAGTCGCCCGAAAATTCAACCCATGGTCAGCTTGGCCAATCACCTTTGATCGCAGAGACCACCCGACTATTGGGGAACGTAGTAATTTCAAAAATTTCCTACGCACACGCAAGATCATGGTGATGCATAGCAACTAGAGGGAAGAGTATCGTCCACGTACCCTCGTAGACCGTAAGCGGAAGCGTTATGAGAACGCGGTTGATGTAGTCAAACGTCTTCACAATCCGACCGATCCAAGTACCGAACACACGGCACCTCCGAGTTTAGCACACGTTCAGCTCGATGACGTCCCACAAACTCCGATCTAGCAGAGCTTCACAGGAGAGTTCCATCAGCACGACGGCGTGTTGACGGTGATGATGTTGCTACCGACGCAGGGCTTCGCCTAAGCACCGCTATGATATGATCGAGGTGGATTATGGTGGAGGGGGGCACCACACACAGCTAAGGGATCAATGATCAACTTGTGTTTATGGGGTGCCCCCTGCCCCCGTATATAAAGGAGCAACGGGGAGGAGGCGGCCGGCCAAGGAGGGCGTGCCAAGGGGGGAGTCCTACTCCCACTAGGAGTAGGACTCCTCCTTTTCCTATTAGGAGTAGGAGAGGGGGAAGGAAAGGGAGAGGAGGAGAAGGAAAGAGGGGGCCAACCCCCCTTGCCCTAAACCAATTCGGTTTCGGCCTTGGGGTGGCGCGCCCCACACTCCCCTTGCTGCCCTCTATTTCCACTAAGGCCCGTGTAGGCCCATGAAGCCCCCCCCGGGGGGGGGGGGTTCCGGTAACCCCCGGTACTCCAGTATATGTCTTAAACCTTCTGGAACCTTTCCGATGTCTGAACATAGTCGTCCAATATATCGATCTTTACGTCTCGACCATTTCGAGACTCCTCAACTGTCCATGATCATATTCGGGACTCTGAACTACCTTCGGTACATCAAAACACAAAAACTCATAATACCGATCGTCACCGAACTTTAAGCGTGCAGACCCTACTGGTTCGAGAACTATCTAGACATGACGAGACACGTCTCCGGTCAATAACCAATAGCGGAACCTGGATGTTCATATTGGCTCCCACATATTCTATGAAGATCTTTATCGGTCAAACCGCATAACAACATACGTTGTTCCCTTTGTCATCGGTATGTTACTTGCTCCAGATTCGATCGTCGGTATCTCAATACCTAGTTCAATCTCGTTACCGGCAAGTCTCTTTAATTGTTCTGTAATACATCACCCCGCAATTAAATCATTAGTTGCAATGCTTGCAAGGCTTATAGTGATGTGAATTACCGAGTGGGCCCAGAGATACCTCTCCAACAATCGGAGTGACAAATCCTAATCTCGAAATATGCCAACTCAACATGTACCTTCGGAGACACCTGTAGAGCACCTTTATAATCACCCAGTTACATTGTGATGTTTGGTAGCACACAAAGTGTTCCTCCGATAAACTGGAGTTGCATAATCTCATAGTCATAGGAACGCGTATAAGTCATGAAGAAAGCAATAGCAACATACTAAACGATCAAGTGCTAAGCTAACGGAATGGGTCAAGTCAATCACATCATTCTCCTAGTGATGTGATCCCGTTAATCAAATGACAACTCATGTCTATGGTTAGGAAACTTAACCATCTTTGATTAACGAGCTAGTCAAGTAGAGGCATACTAGTGACACTATGTTTGTCTATGTATTCACACATGTATTATGTTCCGATTAATACAATTCTAGCAAGAATAATAAACATTTATCATGAAATAAGGAAATAAATAATAACTTTATTATTGCCTCTAGTGCATATTTCCTTCACCGATCAGTATCCGTCACGGAGGTCCGGCAGCACTGGTCCTCGATCCAATCATCGACAGATTCCATCTCACGTGAGTCCTTATGGACGGCGGCAGCATCCTTAACCTGCTTTATCAGGACACTGTCCGAAAAATGGGTATTGATCTGTCAAGGATCAAGCCCACTAAAACAACCTTTAAAGGAGTATACCCGGCGTCGAGGTCTGTTGTACAGGGTCCATCACACTGGAAGTACTCTTCGGTTCACCGGATAATTTCTGCAACGAAGACTTGATCTTCGACATCGTCCCCTTCCACAGTGGCTATCATGCGCTACTCGGACGAACCGCTTTCGCCCGCTTCAATGCGGCCCCGGATTATGCTTAATTAAAGCTCAAAATGCCCGGACCCCGTGGCATTATAACAGTCAATGGAAACATGGAGTGCTCCCTCCGTACTGAGGAGCACACTGTGGCCCTCACAGCGGAGTACAGGGTGGCCTTAGCAAGCCGAATACTACATCGGCAGTCAAGCCACTGGACACTGTCAAACGAGTCCGGTCTACCCTGCATAATGACAGTCCGGCTTGTCAAGAGCTAGACTAGCAATTCAGCCTCCGTCACAGCCCCAACTGGATTGCGGCATATGTACCGCGCGTACATAGCTACGCACTAAAGATACCATAGGCAAGGACGGAGGCATATTAAAGTCCACAATACGGCTCGGTCCTACCTGGACCCTCATATTCTTCCTTTCTTTTTCCTATTTTTATTTTTCCAGGTTCTTTACAACCCACATCACTTTTCAATGGTACCAAGGGACCTTTTCCAGGCCCCTTAAGTGTACTCGATCGTCCATCCTCTCAAAGGATCACACATCAAGGCGAAAAGCAGCACAGACGTGTGGCAGAGTATCCAAAGGATCTTCAAGATCACCTTTTCATTTTTTAGGACATGTATACAGCTTTCCCTTGTTATCGGCATGTAAAATAGCCTTGAGGCCTATGGCATCTTCTGTAAAAAATACATCTTGACGTATCAATCAGACTATAATGGAAACAGTTTTCGCCCAACCTATTCGGTCTTGGCTTATCTCCTAATCTGCATTCCCTCTTTTCGTCCGATTGACTTATACACCTTGGCACGACTTAAATTGCCAGGGGCCCTACCCAGCCGCACATATTTTTCAAAAAAGAAGTCCGAACACTTTTACAGTACACTTCGGCGTCCCGAATATAGCATTATATGCATCGGCTCCGAATCATGTCTTTGTTCAATAGTTGGGTTGCCCGGCTCCTATGGTTACTACCTTATGTTTCGCCCGTTCGGCTAGGGTAGTAAAGGGAGAACTACTGCGATTGTGTTCCCGGCTCGTCCGGTCAAACACCTCAGTAGAGAAAGCCGAAAACTGACTGTCATGATGTGGCGAGAGCTGGTCAGCTATTCGGTGACTTAATATAAATCTTTTGCGATTTTTTCCATATTACACGAAGGACTGGCTTCGGCTCGGTCGCGCGCCTAAGGCATCCCAGTTCGGACAGCCGCATGCGCACCCGGGGCTAGTACTTAACCCCCTCCCCCCTGGTCAAACTCCTATGGCTAAGTGAAGGTACTAAAGCCGCATAGTTTGATTGCCTGGTTCGCTACGTCAATCACCTCCTTTATGGATCAAGAGGTTGGGTCAAGAGTGATTACACGTCATTCCGAACACCCCCGTAGTATCTACATGGGGGCTGAAGCCGACGACTGGCAAACTTTCAGAATAATAACATACGACCGCACAGGAGGAAATTAGTTTGGATGCAAGCATAGATATATTGCAAAAGCCTTGGTTTAGTCTGGGCAGCTCAGGTACATTCACCCGAGCATAATATCCTTCGAGCATTGACCCTCTATCAAACGGGCACCCTCTAAAACATCCTCAAAATAGCGCTCCGGCTTGCGGTGGTCCTTGCCTCCGGGCAGACCCTCAACTGCCACGACAGCGGCCTTCATTTTTGCCCAGTGCATCTTGACACGAGCAAAGGCCATCCACGCACCTTCTATACATACTGACCGCTTGACCGCGTCAATTCGGGGCAGCACGTCGACGAGTCGTTGCACCAGGTCGAAGTAGCTGCTCGGAATGGGTTTGGTTGGCCACAGCCGGACCATGACGTCCCTCATGGCCAACCTGGACATCCTATGCAGCTCGGCCCACTGCATCATCTGGTCGTTAAACAACGCTGGGCGCTCCCGCGTCGCGAATTGTGACCAGAAGAGCTTCTTCGTTGCATGTCCCTCCTGGGCCTCGAAGTACTGCTCGGCGTCGGTGGCGCTCTTCGGGAGATCCGCAAAGGCGTCTGGAGCACTCCAAAGTTGAGTGAGCAAGGCATACTTCTGATTGCCGAATTTACTCTGTAAAAGAAAGGGCTTACCAGCCGCTATCTGTTTGACATGCTTCTCCTCGCGCGCCGCACGGGACTCTGTCCGCGCCTCCTTGGCCCCCTGGAGAGCCTTGGCTAGTTCGACCTCTTGGGCCTTATTCTCCTCTTCCAAAGACTCGCACTTGCCGGCGGTGTCCTTGAGCTCTTGATCTACTTCGGTCACCCGCTCCTCATAGCGGCGGCGGGCAACTTGCTCGGCCTGTAAATCTGCGACCGCTTTGTCAGCAGCCACCTGACTCACCCATACCTGATCCTTGGCTCAGGCAAGTTCGCCTTTTAGGGTCTCGACCGCAGCCGCACTACCTGCAATAATGAATAGGACAACACAGGAGCTTGGACTCCGCATGGGCATACTACTTCGGATGTGCAAACATTCTTTCCACAACATACCTTGCGCCTCATCAAATCTCTTGTTGATGCGGACGAGATCCTCATCGGCCAGCCCCAGCTTCCGCTTGAGCTCGGTTACTTCGGCGGCCTGGGCGGTTGCCGCTAATAGTGAAGCATGTTTCTCAAAATAGACAAGTACATTATCTCCTACAAATATTATCGATCCTCTGTTTGGCCTTTTTTCAAAAGCCGAACAGAGTCTCACGGGCTACTATCTATACACAGGCATATTTATCATATGAAAAACAGCTAAAGACTTTACATTGTATACCTCAAAACCTGTTAACAGGATGGTGAAGGCTTCGTTCAGCCCGCTTTTGGCGGACTGAACCTTCTCAACCACCGTACCCATCAGGGTACGGTGCTCCTCCATGACGGAAGCACGTTGAAGTGCTTCCCTCAAAGTGTCTGGCGCCTCCGGATTGACGGAGGTCGCCGGTGGAGTTGGCACTCCCCCTCCTTTAAAGTGGGTCGCTCGCTCGAGTCCGGGGCCGTATGGGTCTCTAGAGTTGTATCTGGCTGGGGGCCGGACTGGTCCGGTCCCCCGCCATTGGTTTCCATGGGGATTGTGCCCCCCATGTTCTCGGCAGCCGAGGCATTATCCTCTGGCACCGTTTCAGCGGCCTTCCACGTCTCTCCCTGGCCCAGAGAGTCCCTTTTGGATGACACCTCGGTGTCATCTGCGGCACGTGGTGGAGAGGCTCGCGGAGGTGTTTTGCTCTCCATCATCTCCGCTGCCAAAGAATTCCTCAAAGACGATGATTGCGGGGAAGATCACGGGCCAAACTATAATACATAAACAATATGTTATACTACAATCTGTAAAGGGCCAGATATATACATAGTATCTTTAAATACTTACGATTCGGCCAGGGGCTTCGCCCTGGGACGCCACTGTGGGATGGCTTCAGCGTCTGAGTCTGAACCATCTGAGAGGGATATCTTCCCCCTTTTGGATGCCTCCGCCTCTAGGTCAGCAGAGGCCGCTCCCTTTTCTTCTCCTCGAGGGGAGGGTTGCTCTCTTCCTCCCCCTCTTCATCTTCATCTCCCTCATGGGAAGAGGGAGCTTCGGTATCTTCGGACAAAGCGTCCGTGGTACCTTTTCGGCGGAGGCCACCTCTAGCCTCCTTACCCTCCTTCTTGGCCTTTTTCTCCGGTGCCTGGTATGGCGCCGGGACCAGCATCCTCGTTAATAGAGGATCAGCTAGGTTTTCTGGTAGTGGGGCCGAACACCTGATCCGCTCCGCCCTTGCTATCCAGCCATGAATCAGGAATTAGTGTCTCAGTATACCCCTTGACTTACGGATCGGGATTATGTTCGAAAGTAAGAAGCTTACCTCAGTCACCGGATGTGCGCTGTCGAGACCAACATCTTCGATCTTCTCCGGCCACGACTTCTAGGTCTTAACTCTTTGTGTGTTTTACTGAAGAAGTGCTGCAGGGTTTGGGGGCCAGCCGGATTAACTCCCACATGCGGAGAGATCGGCGTTGGAATGGGAGGATCCGGCGGAAGAGCATCACCTGAATCACATCAGTGAGACTGGTATTCTTCTTCATCATGCTCTTGATGTGCTTCTGCAGCGTCATCACTTTGTCGGTTGACCCCTAGACCAGACCCTTGTTGGTCCAAGACGCGAGCCACATAGGAGGCCTAGATCTAATTCGGGAGTGGCCGCCCATTTTGTACCACGAGGCTCGGTGATATAAAACCACTCCTGATGCCACACCTTCACGGTCTCCACAAAGGCTCCCTTGGGCCAAGTGGTGTTGGGAAGTCTGCTCACCATGGCGCCGCCGTAGTCGGCGTGCTGTCCGTCGACCACCTTTGGCTTCACATTGAAAACTTTGAGCCATAGGCCGAAGTGAGGTGGAATGCTGAGGAATGCCTCACACACAATGATGAAGTCCGAGATGTGAAGAAAGGAGTTTGGGGCTAGGTCATGGAAATCCAGCCCGTAGTAAAACATGAGTCCGCATACAAAGGGATGAAGTGGAAACCCTAGGCCACGGAGAAAGTGAGGGATAAATACCACCCTCTCGTCGGGCTCTGATGTGGGGATGATTTGCCCCTCCGCTGGGAACCTGTGTGTGATTTCTGCGGTCAAATACTTTGCCTCTCGAAGCTCCTTGATGTCCTTATCTATCACAGAGGAGGCCACCCACTTTCCTTCAGAGCCAGATCCGGACATGGCTATAGTGTTTGGTGTTGATGGGAAAGATTGAAATTTGGGTGCTGGAGCTCGAGGGCGGATGGGCTAAGGAAGAAGAAGGCGTGGGGTAAAAAGATGGATCCTTATCCTCTTATAGAGACAGTGAATATCAAGTGCCCCCCTCATGAGCCTTTAAACTCGCCTATTCCCAAGGGGTCGTGCAAAATGGCACGGTTGGATTACCCAAACCCGTATTGATGAGAATCCCGCAATAAGGGGACACGATCTCTGCTTTGACAAGACGTGGCAATGAAGACCGCGCCTCGAAATGTGAAGCAGGAGGCTAAAAACGGTTCGAAATAATAATAAGGCATGACTATTTTGTTTAAGTATTTCACCCTTGTGGTTCAGGGTTGTAACTATTGTACAGAACCAGATATAGTTCTTTTGTTCAGCTGCTTTGGAATATTTGAAAGAGGAATCCGCCTTGCAATGCCGAAGACAATCTGTGCGCTGGACACATCGTCATTGAAGCCTGGTTCAGGGGCTACTGAGGGAGTCCTGGATTAGGGGGTCCCCGGGCCTCCGGGCTATGTGACATGGGCCGGACTGATGGGCCGTGAAGATACAAGATATAAGGCCTTCCCCGTGTCCGGATGGGACTCTCCTTTGCGTGGATGGCAAGCTTTGGCGTTCAGTTATGAAGTTTCCTTTCTCTGTAAACCGACTCGGTACAACCCTAGGCCCCTCTGGTGTCTATATAAACTGGAGGGTTTAGTCCATAGAGGCGGTCATAATCATACAGGCTAGACATCTAGGGTTTAGCCATTACGATCTCGAGGCAGATCAACTCTTGTAACCCCTATACTCATCAAAGTCAATTAAACAGGAAATAGGCTATTACCTCCATTAAGAGGGTCCGAACCTAGGTAAACATCGTGTCACTGCCTCCTATTACCTTCGATCCTCAGACGCATAGTTCGGGACCCCCTACCCAAGATCGGCCGGTTTTGACACCGACACTAGGGCCTTGGGCCTGGGTGCCTACTGGAGCTAGGTGTGGGCCCAATCCAGTGTGGAGTGCCTGTGTGTATTTATCACCAAATCTAGATCCGCGGTGAGGCGTGAATTGAGTGTTGCCTTGTTCCTCTCATCCCTCTGCTCTCTCTTCCCACCTACTTTCTCTACAAGTCTCGTTCTCATCCCCTTCTCCTTCCCAATTCTGCCCGTACACTAGTAGAAAAAGGGTCAAATGTGCGACACATTAGTCCCGGTTTGTAACAGAGCCGGCACTAATGTGTCCATTAGTGCCGGTTCCAACGGCTAGGCGGGAGGAGCTCTTTAGTACCGGTTCGTGGCGAACCTTTAGCACCGGTTCGTGCCATGAACTGGTCCTAATGAGAGTGGTGGCAGGATGTTGTCAAAGTGGGGCCCCTCCAACACCTTTACTACCAGTTCGTGCCACGAACCGGTACTAAAGGTCGTCCTATATAAACCCTTCATCCACCAGCACTCTGTTCTCTTCCCCCTTTCCCCTCTCCCTCTCCTCTGTTCTTCCCTTCTTCCTCTCGAGTTCATCACAAAATTTGCCCCAAATTTGTCAAGATTTGCAGCCCCCCATCCATTCAAATGATCACAAAGGTTAGCAACTTTGTCCTTTCATCTCTCATTGCTAGATTAGCTCTTGCATTGGTTTATGTAGTGATTAATTGTGGGTTTTAGTAATTTGGGAGGAATTATATGTGGTAGTATTCGATTTATATGCAAATTGAGGTCAAAATAACACTTAGTTTGCATATGTAGGTGTGGTTTACTTAGTGCCTTCTAAATCTCCGTCGTAACCACCGTCGAACGCCCGCACCGTCCCGTCGGTAGCACCACCTTGTGGTAAGCCTCTTGTTCATGAAATTTTATATAAAAAAATTGATGTTTGTGTGATTTGGATATATAGTTACTTGTATAATTATCTTACCCGTACGTTGTTTGTTATACATAGTGCCATGGTTTTGATATCCGTCGCCGTCGACCCTCGCCTTTGTTATGATTCGGATGTGGTATATTCTCTTTTAAAACTATTTGTTGCATTTCGTGTTTATGACAAATTATGCCCATCAAGCTGACATAGATATTTGTATGCAGGAGGTAGTTGAACCGGAAATTCCAACTGACCCTATTGTCGAGAGGTTAAATTTAGTTGAAAGAGAAAACGAGGATTTGAAGGAAAAATTGAAAAGAATTGAGGGGGAGAAGATGGAATTGGAGTTGCATGTTGCCGATGTCGTCGATGATCACAAGATTAAGATGGAGAAAATGCGCTTGAAGTTTAGAAAGATTAGAAAATATGCCTTTCATAGTGAGGCTTGGTATCATTATGCTGTTGGATCAATTGTTACCTTAGTTGCGATCTTGATCGCATTTGTTGTTGCATTTAAATTCTTTAGCTAGAGAGTTATTTGTTTGTTGCATTTAAGTGTTGTATGAACTTTATGTATTGTATTAATTTGGTGTTTTCGGTGCTGTGTATTGAAGATGAGCCGGCAATGGATGTACGATGACCGATGCTCTCCCGAGTTCATTAATGGTGTGCATACTTTTCTGCTTGCGGCTGAGGCAAACAAGCGGGTGGATGGTTTTATGCCTTGTCCATGTGCTTGCTGTAAGAATGGTCACAATTACTCTACGTCAAGAACCATGCACGTCCACCTGTTTGAGTCCGGTTTCATGCCCCACTATAATGTTTGGACTAAGCATGTAGAAAGAGGGGTTATGATGGAAGACAATGAAGAAGAAGGGGATGACGACAGCTATCCTGGCCATGGGTTCCCTGAATACGATGATACAACAATGAGGGAAGAAGCTGAGCTGGTAATCCGGAAGAAGCTGAGTCGGCAATGCGGGAAGAAGCTGAAGAAGAGGCATCGGATGAGCCCGTTGATGATCTAGGTCGGGCCATTGCTGATGCAAAGAGAAACTGAGCAAGTGATTTGGAGAAGAAGAAGTTGCAGCGCATGTTAGAGGATCACAAAAAATTGTTGTATCCGAATTGCGTAGGTGACAAGAAAAAGCTGGGCACCACACTGGAATTGCTACAATGGAAGGCAGAGAATGGTGTATCTGACAAGGGATTTGGAAAGTTGCTGGTAATGAAAAAGAATATGCTTCCAAAGGATAACGAATTGCCCGAGAGTATGTACGAAGCAAAGAAGGCTGTCTGCCCTCAAGGGTTAGAGGTGCAGAAGATACATGCATGCCCTAATGATTGCATCCTCTACCGCGGTGAGTACGAGGATTTGAACGCTTGCCCGGTATGCGGTGCATGACGCCTCTATTGAAGATGACTTGTACTTGCTATCCCAGTTACCATCTTCGAATATAATGACTTCCAAAGGGTACGAGATAAATGGTAATACATTTTACACGATCGCCCAAGATAAGAAGAGCACCAACCAAAACAGTGGTGTCCGCTTTGATGCAGAAACCAAGACGGGAAAGGAAACATATAATGGTTATATACATGACATATGGGAACTTGACTATCGACGTGGTTTGAAGGTCCCTTTGTTTCGGTGAAAATGGGTCAATATGATACGAGGCGGGGTAACGGAAGACCCGCAGTACTGAATGACAACAGTGGATCTCAACAATCTTGCGTATGTAGACGAACCATTCGTCCTAGCCAATGATGTGGCACAGGTTTTCTATGTGAAGGACATGTCTACCAAGCCAAGAAAAAGAAAAGATAAGGAAGCGAATGCATCGTACGATGAGCCAAAGCGACACATAGTTCTTTCTGGGAAGAGAAACATCATGGGAGTGGATGACAAGACAGACATGTCAGGAGATTATGAAAAGTTTGATGAAATTGCTCCATTCACAGTGAATATTGACCCGAGCATCCCGTTAAATGATGAAGATTTTCCATGGTTACGGCGCAAAGGGACACACGCGTAGAAAAAGTTTCACACCCAAAGATCTGGGATGTGATCGGCTTCACTATTATCACTTTCTTCTGTGTTTCACACCCAGGAGGGAATCTCTGTAATAGTTAGGGTAGTTATGTGTTTTGGCATTTGAACGCGAAGAAATTTTATGTGCAAACAAATTCTTTCATGCCTTTACTGACTTTTTCAGCTAAAAAGGCATTTCGTTTTTTAAATAACCTAAGCATTACCAAATTGAATATAATGATAAAACACACTAATATTAAACATAATAAAAAGAATCACTGAAAAATTTATTTTTGAAGTTAAGTTATTCACAAACTAGTGATTCACACAAATTTCAAATAATTCAAAATTTAAATTATTCAAATTTAAAAACTACCGGCACTAACTGAAAGTTTCTAAAAACTATCAAAAATATTCACAAAGAAACTCTAAATACAGCAAAAACAACTAAAAATAAATAAAACAAAATCAATAAAGCAGACAAGAAAAAACTAAATAAAAAAAGCCCATCTACCGGGCCACAGCAGCCTGCATACGACTAGAAACCCAACCTGTTGTTGGGCTAGGATGCAGGCTCGCAAGCCCAATAGGCCCCACATGGCAGAGTAGCAGAGGTAGGCCCAGAAGGCCTGCTTTAGAGAGGAGCTCAAGACAACAGCGGTGGCGGGGCTTATAAGCAGGTGCGAGCGCCCTTCGGCTAGCGAGGTGGGACTAAACTTCTGCGCCCCTCGCCTGGCAGCGCACCCCCTATAGTATCGGGTCGTGGCATCAACCGGTACTAAAGGGGGGGGTCTTTAGTACCGGTTGGAGCCACCACCCGGTACTAAAGGCCTGCCCTTCCCGCCGCTTGGCCTGGCCAAAACAGGCCTTTAGTACCGGTTGGTGGCTCCAACCGGTACTAAAGGTGCCTTATATATATACATCACTTTGAAAAATTTCATTCTCCCTCTGTTTCTTCCTCTGTTTCCCCATTGAAGCACCGCCCGCCCCGATCGATCGACGCCGTCGCCGCCCCCGTCCCCGTCGCTGCCCCCGTCCCGCGCCGCCCCCGTCGCGCGCCGTTGCCGTCGTCGCCACCATCCCCATCGCCGCCCCCATCCCCGTCGCCGCCCTCGTCTCCGTCGCCGCCCGGGGCCCGTCCCCGTCGCGCCGTCCCCGCGTCGCCGCCCCCATCACTCCCCGGCCCGTCGCCTCGCCGTCGTCGTCGCCCCGCTGTGAGCTCTCCCCCTCTAACCCCTCCCCCTCACCCCCGGCGGCCACCATGGGCGCCGCCCCTCCCCGAGCCCATACACACACACAAGCATGATGAACACACACACACACATTTCCTTAAGTTAATTAGTATATATGTATTTTGTATGTTCAATTAGTTTAGATTTTTTAGATTATTATTTTTTCACTAGTATATATGTATGAATGCATGTTAGATGGATATAATTAGTGTTTAATTAGTATGGAATTTTTTAATATAATGTTGTTTTTCTGTTTTTTAATGGATGTATAGAAGTTGTTTTTCTATTTTTAGTGTTAGATGCTAAATTAGTATGAAATAGCATATAGAATTTTGACATATGCAATGATAGCATAATTAGTGTTACATTTGCATATAGTATTTGTTGTCGACGATGCCCGGCCCGCATCCTCGCCGTCGACCCGTTCGTGACGACATCCTGCTTCAGAGGACCCATGTCCGGGACTGGGCTCCGCCGGGCTGGCACTGGGAGGTGCTACCTTCAGGGGCACGACGCTTGGTGAGGAACCCGTCCCCGGGTCCCGTCGTTGACCCTCATCTCCTTCGGTGCGGAGGGAGCCGGCCCCGCCGGAGGTGGTACGCCGCCGTGTCAGGGAGGAGGACGAGCACGTCCATCGCTACATGGCCGCTATGGACGTCAGGTTCTCCAATACCTGGCAGGTTCTTTTGGGAGATCACCCGAGCTATGATCCAGTGATGGTTCCATCACTTTGGTTGTCCACCGCCTAGATTACTCTCTAGTATTTGATCTTTATTAGCTAGCTAGCTAGCTAGTGATGTATTCGATATATAATATACGAGATGATTTATTCAAGATTATATATATTATTCGAGACGATGCATTCGAGATTATATCTATTATTCGAGACGACGTATTCGAGATTATATTCGATGATGCTTCTTATGTACTATGATTGATTCAGTTTTTCCTTATTAATTGATTGCATCCATGCATTGTAATTTGAATATATTTCTTTTCGATTAGTTAAATAAAACCTATGGCGGACAATACCGGCATAGAGGGAGAAGAGGCCCTGTTCAATATCATACGCAATCCTCGCGGGCCAGATGATGATTAGAATGAGGAAGATCATGACGGCTCCGAATATCTAAACAACACCGGGGAGGGTGATATGATATTCGATTGCGATGACCGAATTGATGAAGTCATGAACTATGAACATGACAAAGAAAATGTTGATCTTGAAACAACAAAGACCGGCGAGGTATATTTATATAAGCAGGCATCTGGTGATCATCACATGTTTTAAATGACTTGAAGATATATATTAACGAATCGATCTTTCTTCTTTCAGCCATCCGGATCGGGCAAATCTTCAGGCAGCAGGACAGTACGAGGCCCGGACAAAAAGTTGAAGGAGGGCGTAAAGTACAATATCGAGGCCATCAAACCTAATGGCGAACCATTAGCGCCTAAGAAGATTGCGGACAAGTTCATTCGTCAGTGCGGAGTTCTTGTGAAGGACCAACTCCCGATCTCCCTTCAAGAATGGAGAGAGCCAGCAAAGCCACGTCCAGATCTTACTTTTGTCGACGACAGACAAAAACTTCTGCTTTGGGAAACGCTCATGGAACATTTCACCCTACCAGATCATTTCACAGATGCAGATGTGGAGAAAGTCAAGGACGCTGCTCTTAGGAAGATGGCGGTTGCATTCAACAACCACAAGAATCGTGTATGGGACCAGTACGTCAAGGGAGGAAAGAAGACTCAAGTATTCAAGGGAACACTAGAGAAGCAAAGTGCTCATTGGGACGATTTCATGAAATTCAAGGAATCGGAATTATCTAAGGAACGGTCGAGAATAAACAAGGCCAATGCCACAAAAAATGATAAGTTCCATAAGCTGGGGCCAGGTGGCTATGCGGTGGGAATGCCTAAGTGGGATAAGTATGAGAAAGAGATGGAGGATGCAGGTGTCACAACGGAAACATTGAGCTGCCCCCCAGGTGTAGGACTTGGTTCTATGCGCATGGGGGGAGTTAGACCCGAAGACAGGCAAAGTTTCGAAGAAGGCATGTCTGGACGGAGCCGAAGATAAGCTACTTGTTGCAATAGAAGAGGCTCGATCGGGAGTGTTCGAGCCCAACAGAGAGAACGACGAGCTTACGCGTGCCCTGGGAAATCCTGAACACCCGGGAAGAACACGAGGCAAGGGCGCTATTCCGTGGTATGAGGGGTTTTCGGACTGGAACGCCGACTACAGAACCCGTGCGAGAAAGAAGATTGCGGAGGAGAAAAAGAGGAAGATGGAGGAGGAGCAGAGGAAGCTGGACTATGAACGCCTTCAAGGCCTAGAATCAGCGCATGCAGACTTGGCAGTCAAATTCTAGCGGCAGCAGGAGCAGATCGACTCACTTAGCCAGCAAAGGGGGTCTCAGTAGCTGCAGCAGCTAGCGGATGATCCAACATTGGATAGCACCGTCCCATCCATGCCGAGAAGCAGCGTGGGTTCCGCCCGGGCGACGCATTGCTGGATAGCTACCCAGTGGATGACATCATGGAGAACACTAACTGCGAGGTACACTTCAAAATGAAGAACATATCCATGAAAGTGGCGGACGCCGTTGCTTTTACAAATCCCCCCGAGGCAACCTTCCATTGCAACCCGATTCCAGCGGGCTATGCTCGTGTCTTGGTTGATGAGGTGGTGGACCAATATTCGGGGCTAGAGCTTGACATTCCTGGAGGTGACGAGGAGCACACACTGGGAGAGGCCAACCATCGTATCATCCTATGGAGAAAGGATGGCATCATCTTTCGAAGGCCACCGACACCGCGTCATCCGACTCCTCGTCGAAGTCCGCCACCGAGTCAGCAGAGTCCCGCTCCTCCAAGTCCACCAACGCGTCAGGCCACTCCTCCTCCAAGTCCGGCACAACTTCAGGCCACTCCTCCTCCTCCAAGTCCGGCAAAGCGTCAGGCCACTACTCCTCCAAGTCCGGCACAGCTTCAGGCCACTCCTCCTCCTCCAACTCAGCCACGTCAGCCGTCTTCGCCGCCTCAGCAATCACGGAAGAGAGCCGCCTCAGCTATGGTGCGTAGCGGTACAAGTCGAGGTAGTACTGGAGGTACAGGCGGAGGCAAGCGATTTCAATATGGTCCAAGCAGCCTCGCGCCTCTTCCACAGAGGCCTTACGACAAGTCCGAGGAGGAAAATGCAGCTATATCGAAGGCCGAGGTGGAAGCCCATTTTGCACCGAAACCGCCACGCCGCCAAGTGAGAAAGTGCCTGAGGAAAAGATTGACCACTTCATTCGTATGGCTAGAGAACCAGCTCCCAAGCCTGTTGACACAGACTATGAGCGCCACCTCAGGAAGTTAAATCGAGCACGTCTACAGAAAGAGGCGAGCTCAAGCACGAGCAAATCAGCTGGCAAAAGGAGCGGTAAAACCGTTCCCTAGCTGGGAGAACAGGCGGCGCAATCAATCCCCCCGCTTGTTGTGCCAACAACACACGAGAGTACGCGCGCCCAATATTATTGTGGGCAAACCGTTAACGTTCCCAGGCTGGGCGATGTGGTAATAACCGAGGAGCATATTGAGCAGGCTAAAAGGCTCATGATCACTATTGGACAACTCCTCGATATCGAGCCCATGTCTTTGATTAGAGAGGGGGAAATAAAACGGAAATATGTTCGGGGCCAACTTTTGGTCGAGCCAGACGAGGTCAAGAAGCTCCCAACGAGAATGTATGAATTGCATCAATGGTACATGGACATTACCAAGATTTCCAATCGAGAGTCCCTCATGGTGAATGTCAAGAAGGATCATTACTACCATGAGAAAGCTATGTCCGTTGAGTATTCAGAACTATTTCAGTTATATAATCAAGACACACTCGACAAATCTATCGTCAGTTGCTATTGTCTGTAAGTGATTTCTTTCTGTAATTTAAGTCTCAAACTAGCTGTAGTGATCATTTTGATCAATCATTACCTGTAATTATCCTCACTATATTCTTTTCTGTGGTATTATGCAGGATGAAGATTTATGAAATGAAAAAATGTGGACGCTATGGCATTGGGTTCATTGACCCAAATACCATTAATGAATACACATGGAAATTAGATCCATATTATGAAAAAAGTGTAGAGGAAAGCATGCTAGAGTTCTTCAAGTGCCTCAATACCAATGAAGATATACTACTTCCTTACAACTTCGAGTGAGTCACACTGTCCTGTACTACAAATTCTGTTTTTGCCTACTAGCTAGCTACATGTTTTTGCTTACATACGCCCGCTTAATTAAGACATGCAAACGTGTGTGCATGCAGATTTCACTGGATCTTGTTAATCATTAAAGTTGATGAAGGAACAGTTGAAATACTGGACTCACTACTTAAAAAAGCAAGTGACTACACCATCTTGTTTGGGATAGTCAACATGTAATTTCAATCATTATTAACTATATCGGCCTATTTAGTTCGTCATTTCCTGATATGAACTATTTAATAACCCCTTTATTCATTTTCTTTGTCGGCGAGCAGGGCTTGGGCAAAGTTCATCAGCGTCACTCCAGGCCAATGGAAACGAAAGCTGAAATGGTATCAACCCAAGGTAAGTAATTAAGTAGTACTAACTAGCTAGCTGCCATCACTTTAATTATCATGCTTGATTAATTATTATCTGATCAAATTCCATTCTCGTAAATGCCCTGAAGAAGGCGCCGGGGAATAATCTGTGTGCATACTACGTGCGAGAACATTCGCATGATGGCGTCCGAAAGGAGCATATCTCAAAGACAGGAGTGGGTACGTTTGTCAGAACACTGTTCACAATTTTTACACCATTATCGATATCTAGTCACACAACTAATACACATGCATATTGATCTCCTTAACAGTTCAAAGAGGTGCGGAAGCAGCTCCTAGCAGAGGACCGCATAGAAGCAATTCAAGAGAAAATAGCGGGATTTTTGCTCGACCAGGTCATAGATCCCAAAGGAGAATACTTTTACCCGCTACCGCCCCCATGAACCACTTCCAATTGTCATCGTGCTCCGAAGGCACCAATTAGGCTAATGCCACTGGTTCCGAAGGCACCAATTAGGAGAAATTGTATATAGCTACCTAATTGTATACATATATACATGTGTGTATATATGTGTGAATTAATGGTGGTTGTGAGACATTCGATGATATATATATATATATATATATATATATATATATATATATATATATATATATATATATATATATATATATATAGTGTTACTATTCATCATCCAGGATGCATAATAAGTTATTCTTCATCTGAGTTAATCTTACGACCGCTTTCTAAATAAATTGTGTTTAGAATTTAAATAATTACATGTATATTGATTCAATATGTAAAATTTGGTATAAAAAATAAAAATATAGGTTATAAGACCAGAAAAATCACATTTTATGTATGTTTTACACTGTGTTTTACATTCGTAATTTTACGTAACATGAAATATTTTTTACGGTGAGTACATATTTTTTTACGTTCTCTTTTTATGTATGAAATAAGAAAAAATTTACGAAACGTAAAAATACGGCGAATTGATGTCAAAATAGTTATTCTTCACCCCCTCTTTTTTACCATCAATGCACCGTAATTTTACGTTTCGTAAGTTTTGTCTTATTTCCGACACAAAAAGGGACCGTAAGAAAAAATATATAAATGCCGTAAAAAATATTTTATGTTATGTAAAATTACAAACGTAAAAACATAGTCTAAAATACACATAAACTGCAAATTTTCTTGTCTTATGACCTATATTTTTATTTTTTATGTCAAATTTTACGTAGTGAATCAATAGGAATGTAACTATTTGAATTCCAAACGTAATTTAATTATGAAATGATCGTAAGATTACCTCGGGTGAAGAATAACTTATTCTGGACCCTGGGCGATCAATAGTAACACTATATATATATATATATATATATATATATATATATATATATCGGTTCTACTAGAAATTCTATTTATATATATGGATAACGTGTACAATATGTAGCATCGTAAAATACCAGTAAACAAAAAAGAATTAAATGGAAAACATAAAATTAAGTGAAAAAGAAATCATAAACCCAAAACCTCCCCCCCCCCCCCAACCTTTTAATACCGGTTGGTGTCACCAACCGATACTAAAGGGCTCCCTGCCCCCGGAGCTGGCTCGTGCCACGTGGTTGCCCTTTAGCACCGGTTCGTGCTGAACCGGTACTAAAGGGGAGGGGGGGGGGGGGGGGGACCTTTAGTGCCCACACTTAGTGCCGGTTACCGAACCGGGACTAAAGGGCCTTATGAACCGGTGCTATTGCCCGGTTCTGCACTAGTGGTACGATCCCAGTCGAGAGCCGGGTTCGTTACATGTCATGACTTACTGCTATACTCGGCTAGTCAGCTAACAACATATATACAAGTACATTCGAATGATATCATCTAATAATCCTCAGACCTTAAACACAGGAAAACATAATGATAAGGTAGATAATATTAATAAAACACATAACATTATGGGAGCTGGAAGTGTGCAATTGTTGTTCTTATTTTTTTACACTTGTGCTGAGATTTGATACCATTGTCATTAGCTTCAGTTTTCTGGTTCAGTGCTGAACATGGTCTATAGGCTAGCCAACGACGTGAAATATACACTAACATGCTTAACTTGTATGGAAAAGCTTGTCAGTTTCTTCCACCTTGTGTAGGCGATTGAAACAAGATTACTTTTCTACCATCTACAAGTTCCCCCTACTCATTCATGCTATTTCGCTCAATTTCTTAAGAGAGGCATCTTTATTGTTCAACAGAATGAAGGAACAAGGTATCATGCCTGTAATGGTTTGCTTCCATTGGCGTTTGACTTCAGAAATTACGGTTACCTTCCTTGAGGTCAACCAATGTGACCTAACTTAACAGTTAGTTATAACTAAGCCTCACCAATAATCGCAACCACATCATGCAGTTACATTCTTTTGCATGAAGTTGTGAACAAACAAGTAGAACAAAAACCACTGGTATCAATTGGCAACGAAGGAGTGCATTACCAGCTAGAGCATTGAACTACTAAAGAAATAATAATATCACATCTCAAAGTTTCTAACAGATGATCAAAGCACATCTTGTAAGGCGAAATGCCATAGATCAAAATCATGCATGAATACTAAGGAACCCTAAAACTTAGCAGTTGTTGCAAAACAAGAAGAAGCTATAAGTAGCTAAACGGCTCACACATCCATCTAGTGCAACATTAAACAACACTTATAACAACACACTTTCGAAGGCTTGAGTGTAGCTAACAAGCTCTGAGCACTAACTAATACCACCTCCACCATGAACATCTGTTACCAAGATCTATCCAGGTTGCAAAAGGATAACAAAAGCTATCGTTCTACACAATGATCACTGGCCCCATCTGAATAGAGCATGCTTGGATACACCCAGAGGGGCTTCATGTAGTGGCCCCAATATATTACGCACTGCCTGATGGAAGCGTCCCAAGGATCATGTGCGCTGTCCAGCTCGTGTACTCTCCAAGGTGGAGAACTCTCGGCGTAATACAATGAATTGCTCCTCCCTCCCCATCGTTCTGGGTTCATATTAGATGATGGCATGTTCTTCATATCACATCCTGCAAAGACTGCCCAGCTGCCCAACTTTTTCTTGACAACCCATTTTGCAGGTTTGCTTGACATGTCGAGGTGAAGTGTACAAACCTTTTTCAAAATACCACCATCCTTAATACGTCTGCTCCAATGGTCAACCGTGATGAACATGAGGAGCATGTCACCAGAAACCACTAGCCATGATGTTTGGTATGGAGTTCTGATCAAGTGGGGAGACCACTCAGTTATTATCTCTTGTAGGCCAAGCTGGGGCGCTAACTCGAAAGAGTAGATCCTTCTATGG
This sequence comes from Triticum urartu, assembly GCF_056163025.1. Taxonomy (NCBI): domain Eukaryota; kingdom Viridiplantae; phylum Streptophyta; class Magnoliopsida; order Poales; family Poaceae; genus Triticum; species Triticum urartu. Next base: position 23,200,683 of record NC_141879.1, read on the forward strand.
TAATCCATGGCAATAAACTGACCCTTGAATTCCACGATTTGAGTTATCTGTGCACCAGAAGGAAGTTTGAGTTCTGACCAAGAGTCGCTTCCAACTGGCCAATCAAATAGAGAGAATCGAGTGCCCACAAGGAGATGTGAATTGGGTGATGTAATGGGAGCTGTTAGAACACCGAAGAAGTACAACTCTGCAATCTCTGAATGTTGAGCATGTATTTTGGTAGGACTAACCCGCTCGCAGCCACTGATTGGAAGACATGGGGGTGAAACTTTGGAACCACTGAAAGGGTCAACAACAAGACAATATCCACGGGAGCAAAAGAAGATGAGATGACCATAGGAAGGGCCAACACAATACATCTTTTGTAGAATTTCTTCATCAATCTGGCAGCGAAGAGTGATGTTTTGGTTGGATGGGTCAATGACCTTACAGGTGCGCAACTTGCAATGAATATCGTTAGATGGAACATGAGGAGCGTCAACACGGATGTTGGTTTGGATGAGGAGAGGGGGGAACAGGGTGCAGAGGGTAGATTTGGATGGGTATGACAAGAATGCAACACGCCAAGAGCGGCATGTTGCAGAAAAGGCAAGAAGATCACGTACAGAGCCTAAGAGATGAAGAATAGTGTGCAACAAACCATCTGGGAGGTCTGCCCACTCTTGGAGTCCAGATAGAGTAGTACGTGCGGAGACACACAGTTTGCTGTGCGTTTGCATGATGAAACACTCTGCAAAAATACAACAATTCAGGGGGAAAAATTCAGAAAATAGCATGCTATAACCATGTATACGCATAATAACTTGATCTTCAGATTTAATGAATAATATATGTATATCAATAAACTTGTTATACATAAGTGTTGAGAAATAATGTTTTCAGAGTACACTTTGGTGGGTTCTCATGTTTAATATAAGCATATAAAATTCAACAAAACAAGATTTGCTTTTGGCGAATGTCTCAGGCCCTCCAGTTAAAACTTGAGACTTATCCATGATTGCATCTTCTACATTCAGAACATTTTTTTGTGACTGGTATTCTTGTGTTCGGGGCAAGATAAATAGATAATAACATGTGAAAAAGGTGTCAAATCTGTCACGGTAGTTAAAACTTCTTTGTGGAACCTACATTTATCTTTGGAACATGAGAATAAAATGGTGATGGATCCTATTCCCTTTAAGAAGAGACAATGCGCCATAAGTGACAACAATGCACAACCAATATGGAAATACTACCCAATATTGGGACAATGGAATATTTATTTATGTTTGATGCTTCTTTCCAATTCCAGATCACTATTTTCATAAATTATTACCAAAATGAAACTATTACTATTATCTTATCCTATGTTCAAGTGCTCATGTTCCTCACCAAATTGTAAAACCCGTAATTGATGGTAAAACCGTTAATATATGGCAGATAGTTGCAGCTTAAATCATGTCAGCGACGGAGCTCCTCTACTATGGTGCATATTTTATCTCCTACTTGCAGCCCATGGGCATCCTACCTTGATTTAATTGTTCCTAATTCTCTCCCGCTATTAGTAGTGTTGCAGAAAAACATATAGTTCAGCGGAAAAGTCCATTGGTCACACCTGACTACAGGCGGCGGGATTTGCAGTCCCAGATGAAGTGGTAGAAATGTATACCCAAATACCCAATAATGGACTGGACTTTTTATTTACGTTGTGACGAGTCTTGTTTCAATTTACACCAGACTCAAATTAAATCAGAGCTGATTTTGTTGTAGTTTTCACTCCACTGAAATTGACGAGGTTGAAACCAACTACATTTGTCTGTTCTAGGATTAGCTCATCAACTTGTTTGGTTAGTGACAGTAACACATCTTACTTACCCTATTACCAGCGTGATCCGAGCTCTTGTGATGAGACCAACCAAGCGGAAATTCTAATTAGAACACACATCCACGCCATATGATGAACCTGGATAACACAATAACTAGGGTTTAAATGCATTCACATACGTGAGAGAGGGAGAGGAAGAAAGGAGGAAGGGGAGGGGAGAGCAGACCTTGCAGAGGTGATGATGTAGTGCCACATTCAATGTACTCGTAGGAGCGATATCTGGTGAGACATGGACTAGGTATAGAAGTGGGCAGCCATGGAGGAGGGGCGGCGGTGGCGGAGGAGGAGGATCGGTTAGGGTTAGGGTGTAAGGAGGAGAAGGAAGGAAGCATTTTATATGGCCCGATGACATGGGATGAACGGCAGGATGGTGTCACTTTTAGATCTAACGGTGGGATGGTGCCGCTTTTAGGAAAGGGCCCATGTCGCTGCACCACTCGGTTGCTATCTCCTGCGGGCCCATTCGAGGGTCCAACCGCAAAGTTTAGATCACCCTATCATAGTCCATGGCAATGAACAAACCGTTGAATTGTACCATCTGTTGTATTCATCCATGAGGAAGCTTGTGTTCATGCCAAGTGTCACTTCCAACGGGCCAAACAAATAGGAAGGACAGAGTGGTGACAAGGAGATGTGAGTTGGGCAATGTAGGTGGAGCTGTCAGAGTGTGAGCATAATAGTACTCCTTCGTGACAGGTAGCAAAAAAGGCAACAAGATCAAAGAATTAGATCAGGGCCAGTCGAGAAATGATAGAGTCCAGCAGACCCTCCGCGAGGTAAAACTGTAAAAGGCATGTATTAGTAGAATGGACTAGAATACAAAAAACTAATAGAGTGACCAACACAAAATTCTTGATATGCTAGCTGTAATATACAATCTAACATTGCATTTGCATCTCATACATCTAACGTTGCTGCTAATGTGACCTGCATAACAATAATAAACAAATGCAATAGTACTTCTGAAACAGCCTCCTCCAGGCTCCACTGCAGCCTAAACCTTTAAACACTCCATGAACTCAGACTAATTGCCTACTGATGTTGTACTAGCACAGGTGAAACATGGCATGGACAAATGCATTCGGGTTGCACTTAAGTACGGCTGTGTTAGAATGGAAGGAACAAAAAGAATGCATGTGATCGAAGAAGAAATATCGAAGCTGTTGCGAACTAAGTGGAGATACACAGTGAATTGTTCAGGCACGGCACGAAGAATTCAGACGGAAGATATCTGAACAGATGACTTGTCTCTGTTGCTGTAGCCAGCGATTTAGTTGAACAGCATGTGTAAGGGGTGGTCTGGCCTAATCGGATCAATCTCCATTTGTGATCCCAAGTCTTGCCTTTCTGATCAACACACCCTGTATAATGTTTCTGCTTGGTGCTTGGTGTTCTGCGGCTACTTAATGTTTCTCTTCCAAACTCACCTAAGGGTTCTTGCACTGGTGAGTTCAGAGAAGCCATGGAAGTACATGGTCGGACAGGGAGAAAAAGGCATGATTCGATAGGGAAAGCTAGGAAGGATGTATATTTATGTATACCTGGCAGACAGCGAGTGGAAATAGAGGTGCTGATTGTAGTTGTGTCACAACAACAGTTATTTGACTTGACATAAATACATACATAGCATCCCTACAGATAGCAGCAGGCTTATTGGAAGAGCAACTCGCATGGAAGATCTACTACTTGGTTGAGAAAACACAAGTTGTCTCAAAGGTAAACACCAACTTAGCAAAGAAAAATGATTCACTACATGCACATCCATGAAAATAGCACAGGATGAATATCAGTGCGATGGATGCAGAAGCAGGATGTTCATAGCCAACATCTTAATATAGATCGACGACAGTTACAAACGGTTGGGAGATTCTTACACATGCTTGGAATTACAGAATCTGCTCCAATTAAGATATATCAGGAATACAACACGTTCATCATCATCAGCGGTGCAGAGAGAGCATGCTGGGGAAAAACCACATAGGTTGCACCCTTCTGTCACAGTCACCGGTAACATACCCATATATGTGCCCCGGCATGCCCAACTCGAAAGCGATCCAACGTTTAGACCATCGGTCATAGAAATATATGCAATTGCTCCGTCCTCCCCATTTCTTTGGGTTCATGCAAGACAATGCCTGACTTCTCTTGTCATGGCTGATGAATATCGCCCAATGCAATAACCTCTCCACCTTCAGCCACAATGCAGGCTCAGTCGATAGGTCAAGGTGGAACACTTCAAAGGTTAGTAAAGTATCTCCCCACATGGCCACCAAGAGAAGCATATCGCCACATGCCACCAGCAATGCGTCAGAAAGATGCCATTTAGCGATCATGATTGACTCAGTAACTGGAAGTTCGTTCTTATATGCTTATCTTGGGTGTCAGGTGCACTTTGAAGAGCCTACGATCAGAATCCATGCCAAAGACTTGCCCTTGGAATACCACGATTTGCTTGATTGGTCCATGACGAAGAGAATGTGCCACCCAAGATTGGCTACCAACACGCCAAAACAGGTTTTGTGACCAGTCTTCAATAATGATGTTAGAGTTGTGTCGAATATTGTGTACAAGTTAGGTTACAGTTAGACTCTGAGTTGTATTGTGTTTAGATAGGATATGGAGTCGTGTCCTAGTAGGACACTTGTATCCTAGGCCTTTCATATATAGCGGGGCTAGACACACGATGTAACCTATGCCAACATAATAGCACCGGAACGCAGGGGAAGCCGGCGGCATGTGCCGGTGTCCAGGGCGACCGGGTGCGGTATTGTGACGGTGTCACGGGGAGGAGCGCCCGTAGTCAAGCTACGGGGATGTAGCCATATCGGTGAACCTCGTTAACAAATCTCGATGTCGTGCTTGTGTGATTGCTTGGTCCTCAGATGATCAACAGTATGCCTCGAACTTATTGTAACAAGTGGTATCATGAGCTAGGTTGTTCGCAGGCGGCGAGAGTTGATCTAGAGGAGGCTGAGTGCTGATTTTGTCCGTCACGAGAGGCGATCGTGGTATCAGCTTGACACAAAGCAAATTGAGTCGAGGCCGAATTCTCGAGAGGATCGGACAGCAGCAGACGGCGGCGGCATATGGTGCAAACAGCAGTGGATCGATCGGCGCGGTACCTGGAAGCGGCTCGGTTGGGTGCGCATTTGGTTCAGCGATCGCGCAGCGGCCTTGGCCGGAGGCGCCTGTAGCACGTGTGTGTGGCTGCTGGTCAACGCAGCTGGATCAGGAAGAGACCCGATGGGACGCACGGGCTGGACGAGGTTCAGGCCGTTGGCAAGCGGTCCATGCGGGGGTTTTCTGCGTTCGAGGGAGCTTGGAGACTGACGATGTTGGAGATTTGTTTGACAAAAAAAATCAACACATGGCAGACCCAATCGGCGGAGAAGGCATCCATTGATACGGATCCATAGTGCAAGGATATGACAAAGCAAATAGCTAGCATCGGGAGGTTTAGCCAAGACAGGGATCCAAATTTCACATGAAGACCAACTAGTTGGAATTATTAGTAGTACGCGGTATTTGTGTACTTGGAGCATCGTGTGGAAAGCTCATATAATTTTTCACATGGTCAGTTGTACAAAGAACTATGGCGTCAACGGGTACCAAGTTTGAGGTGGAGAAGTTCATCGGAACTCTTGGGTTATGGCAGACATAGGTGAAAGATTATTGGCACAACAAAGATGCTTGACGGCGTTGCAGGAAGTCATGTCAGCTAAGATGGAATTATGTGTGATGGATGGAAATTCTCGGAAGACGATTTGGGAGCCTCAAGCGTGTCATGCAGTCGAAGAAGTTCGGCTTGGTTGGACTAGATAGTCTGACGGATCGACGTGAGTCGGTTGGTACAGAAGACGGTGATGAGATCGGTGACAACGACATAGGAGCGTGATGCTGATGGTGACTGACTTCTGGGGCGTGGAAACACGTGGCGCATGCCTGAGGGCTTGTGTGGCTTCGACAAGACTATGTCGCGGGGTTGATTCAAGGTGATGTACACATGGAGCTTGAAGTCGACGGGGCGTGAGGGTGGACTGATCATGTACCATGGAGTCATGTTGAAGGTGGAGCTGGATTGAGGGGCTACGATGTAAGGATCCAGGGAATCGAAGCCTATTTAGCAAGGGGGAAAAAGCGAGTGACATGCAGTTCGGACTGGAGCCCAGTGGTCTGATGGAAGCTTGAAACTCGTCATCGGTCGGTGATGATCGATGGTACTCTGCAGTGGAGGTTGAGTCACTACTAGGGAAAAGCCTAGCAGTAGCACGGGTTTTGGGTGTATCAGTAGCGCGGGCGCCCGCGCTACTGATACGGCGCCACAGCTAACTTGTAGCAGCAGCGCGTGTTGACACGCGCTACTGCTATACATGGTTAGCTGTAGCGTGCATTGCAGTACAACGCTACTGCTAATTATCTGTAGCGGGTCTTATACCCCGCGCTACTACTATTACTTTCAAAAGTAAAAAAAATATCTCGATCCCGTGCATGTTGTCAATGGCAGTAGTTGTTCGATCCAGCAATGGTTAGGGTCGCCGGAGGCATGAACGAGCCGCGGTAGACCAGATCCGGCGGTGGCTGTTGGAGGAGGGCCTGTTTCCATGGAAGAGCAAGGCAGCGGCGTGGGGATCCTCTTCCCGACCATGCCAGATATGGTCGTCCATGGCGACTACCTGCACGGGCATGGACATGGGATTGTGAGTCAAACCAGAGGGGGAGAGAGAGAGAAAGAAAGAAAACCGAGGGAGAGAGGAAGGAGATGGAGGGAGTAGCGGGGCTGGTCACCGGTGGTTAGGTCGGCGTGGTGGCGTGAGGCGGCGGCCTCCTAGACGTCGGTGGAAGACCGGCAAGCTCCTAGACGCCGGTGGCGCGAGGCGGCGCCCTCTTTCGGTGCCATGGAGGAGGAGGGGCGCATGGGCAAGAGGTCAATGTGAGAACGTATGGAGAGAGAGGAGGGAGTGGCGGAAGAGAGGAGGGATTTGGGGGAGGGGGAGGACGGGTGGGGAAAAGGTGGTGGGTGCGGATTAGCAGTAGCGCGGTACGTAAAACGCGCTGCTGCTAAGAAAGTAGCAGCAACGCGCTTTCGGTACAAGCACTGCTGCTTACCGGGACCAAAAGTGTGCCCGATTTGAAAATTAGCAGCAGCAACCTCAGAAAAACCGCGCTACTGCTACAGCTATAGCAGTAGCGCGGCTCGCGGCACCGCGCTGCTGCTAAATGGAGTTGGGTGGGCACTATCGGTCAATATTTGTAGTAGCGCGGGTTACGCCGAGCGCGCTACTGCTAAGAACTTGTCAGTAGCGGGTTTTCCACACCCGCGCTACTGCTAATTAGCAGCAGCGCTCCTTTTTGAGCCATGCTGCTGCTAAGATTCTGTGTATAGGGTTTTCCCTAGTAGTGAGTGGTGTGGGTTTGCGACCCTTGAGACTCGACCAGGATAGCGGAGGTTCGACGCAGTAATAGCGGCGAGGCATGCGGCATGCACGGGACATGGAGACGGGTCAGGGCTCTGGTGGTCATACATGTGGTGAGACAACTGCGAATTTGACTCGGGATGACTACAAGCAATGATGAAATTTCTTCAAGTTTCAGACAGACTGTCAAGAAAGGAGCGGTGATGTTGAGTTCAGGTAACTCTTATGTGTGACATCCAATATGTGAGTTGTTCACTTTCACGCAGATCAGTGATCAATGTGTGATGGCGTTGGACGAATACTCTGGAAGTTGGGAGCGCAAACTAGAGTAATGTGGAACTTAATTTCGTTCGAGTGTTGACTCTGGTCAAGAAAAGAAGAGACTACAAGTTGCAGGTGGAGTCACATGGAGTCTTTGGAGTAGCAGCGGTACTCATGGGATAAGCTCAAGTCCAATGTACATGGAAGTTTGACACATTGACGAATTCAAGGTGGTGGAGAATATTCGTCAAGGTGGAGTTTGTTAGAGTTGTGTCGAATATTGTGTACAAGTTAGGTTACATTTGGACTCTGAGTTGTATTGTGTTTAGATAGGATATGGAGTCGTGTCCTAGTAGGACACTTGTATCCTAGGCCTCTCATATATAGCGGGGCTAGACACACTATGTAACCTATGCCAACATAATAGTACCAGAACGCAGGGGAAGCCGGCGGCATGTGCCGGTGTCCAGAGCGACCGGGTGCAGTATTGTGACGGTGTCACGGGGAGAAGCATCCGTAGTCAAGCCCCCAACTTCGTTAACAAACTCGATGTCGTATTTGTGTGATTGCTTGGTTCTCAAATGATCAACGTGCCTCGAATTTATTTAAATGAGATATGAGTTCGCTGATCCTGGAGGAGCGGTGAGCGCACCATAGATGGGGCCACCGACTCCCAATACCGGCAGTTGTGGAGATGAGGTAGTCACACCTGTGAACACATCAAAAAGTACACATGATTTATTGTTGGAAAAAATAACATGACCGTAGGAAGCCCCAATGAAGCAAAAGTTTTCCAGAGGACTTGGCAGGGCTTTCTTTCCACGAGGAATCCAAAATATGGGAATCTCAAAGCACTGGCGAGTGGTGTCTCGGTTGGCTATATCAGTGATCTGACATGGGCGTGTGGGCACCAGGCTCTTTCTGAAGGTGGGAGAACGAGGAGAGCACAAAGAGATATCAGATTGAAGAAGAAGAGGTGGGAAGCCTGCTGGACATGAAGAAAACGCGGCACGCCAAGAATGGCAGGTGGCTTCGAACGCAAAAAGATCATGGGAAGCGCCAAGCCGAGCAATGATAGAGTCCAACAGTCCGTCCGGAAGGTCTGCCCAGCCACAAAATCCGTCAGACATGGCAGAGACACAGATATATCAGGTCTTGCTCTTGCAAATAACTGTAGCTCCTCTGTAACACAACAATAAAATAAAAGACACGCATTAGAAGAATGAACTGGACAACACAAAATAAGTAACTGAGGTGTGGATATAAAGCCCTAAGCGCACGCGCGCGCGCACACAGAGAGAGAGAGAGAGCTGCCGGATTCCAACATACAGAACTGATCGTTAACACTGGATCAACATACAGTATAAGTGTTACAGCTACGTAAAGGTGTGGCTACACTCGGGTGTAAGATATCGATAATCAGATGCAACTCAAGATAGCAACGGGGCCCCGAAACCCGCGTCCCCTCGGGTTTTTACCCCATTAGGAGACGGGAATGGGCATCTTTTCATCCCCGCGGAGCTGTTGTTGGGCGCATTATACAACCCGACACGTTTCATGGGTTTGCACCCGTTTCGGTAGTCCCTGAAGCCGAAACCCGGCAAACCCGGCAAAATACATTTTTTTACTGAAATATGCTCCTGTTTGTTGCTGAAATATACTTATCTTCGTTGTTGAAATGGGCTATAGTTGTGCTGAAATAGGCTTCTTTTAGCTGATGTTATTCGTGAGTATTGTGCTGAAATTTGCAGTTGTTTTGCTGCTGAAATATACTATGTTGCTGCTGAAATGATATCATTGTTGCTACTATGTTATGTTTGCTGCCTCCGAAATATACTATGTATGTTGTTTAAATATGCTAAAATACACTCTATATAGCTGTTGAACCATCTATTATTGTTTTTTGTTGAAATTTGCTCTAGTTATGCTGCTGAAATGTGCTTGTTTTGCTATTCAAATGTTATTCTTTGTTGCCACTATGTTTGTTTAAATATTTTTATTTTCTCATGGGTTCCCCGTGGGTTCCCCGAAATCCGATGGGTTTAGGGGACGGGCGAAAAACTAGCCCCGCACACGGTGATGGGGACGGGGATGAATTTGTGATTTTCTCGTGGGGATGAGTTTGGGAAGACAAACCCGATGGGTTTCGTCCCCGTTGCCATCTGAAGATGCAACCGTATTTCTGAGAGTGCCAACGGCCTGAACTTTAAAACTGAGCGTCGCAAGGTCTCATCGACGATACTCGGCAACTTCTACCCGGCTAAATTCTAGCCCTCGTCCTAGCCTAGAGGGAGGGTAGCCCTAGTTATGTACGCAGATAAGAGACGACATGCCTGAGCTATGGACAGAAGGGACCATGATTAGGACGGGGCGCGCGTACGTGCAGGCGAGACGACGGCGACCGTGATGATGCGGCGGAAGTGGCGGCGGCCTCCGGCTCAGGCTCCACTGCGTTTTCTTTTTGGTAGGAACAGCAGCGACATATACATAGGCCAAGGTGGGCTGAGCCCTGGACAAGTCGGACATCATTTAATGGGCCAGGCCGACATTGCGCCCAATCCCTCTTCTTCTCCGTTAAAATAAATAACCTAAAATCTAAAAAGTGGCCGGCCATCAATTAACAGAAACGGGCGGCCGGCTCGTGGCCGTTCGACCGCGCGAGCGATCGCGCCCAGATCCGTCAGGTGCCACCTGGTCTGGATTGGTCGCGCACCGCGGTCGTGGGCAGTTTTGTCCGCATCCGGACGTGGGAGGCCCACCTGTAAGCGGTAGAGGAGAGAGTAGTGGGGGTTGTGGGCGGCGGTTTTCGAAATCTGCGCCTGAAATCCCTCGCCGCAGCGTGCTCTCTCTCCCCATTCCGTCTTCGTCTTCCTCCTCGCCATCCTCTCCACCGAACGGGGCGTGGCGGGCGGAGTGCTCAGATTGGCGGCGGCTTGCGGGTGGTTCTCCTCGTGAGGGAATCGCTGGTGCTCCTCGCCGTCGGAGGTATGCTCGCCCTCCACTTCTACATGCTTCTTCTCCCTCTCTCTATCTCGCGGAGCGCGGATGGTGCCGAAATGCGAGGGGAATGCTCTCTAGGGTTCGGGAACGGCGGTTCGGGAACGGCGCGAACTACCCCCGCTTATCCTCGATTTTGGTCACCTTGAGTTCCCTTCTCCTATCTCGTAGCACGCGCCCAACGGTGGTCGGGATCTACAAGGTGGCCTGAAATCCCTCGCCGCAGCGAGTTCTCTCCCCATTCCGTCTTTGTCTTCCTCCTCGCCATCCTCTCCACCGAACGGGGCGTCGCGGCGGAGTGCTCAGTTTGGCGACGGCTTGCGGGTGGTTCTCCTCGCGGGGGAATCGTTGGAGGCGTAGTTCACGGCACGGGGGTGGCTGGACAGGGTCAACGTGTAGTTGGCCAGGGTACGCGGTAGTCGTTAGGTAGAAGGGATGCATGTCCACGGCGCCCGTTGCGCAATTTTAGGGCGATTTGGCTGTTTAGTTCATGTTCCATTCAATTTTGCAGAGATTTGAGATCTGTTCATGATTCTTAGTTATTCTGTAAGTTGTATTAGATGTGCGCAATGTTGTGTGCAATGCATTGGTTGATTTTGTAGTTGGTGTTTAGAGATTTACGTGGTTAGTTGCACAAAATTCTCCTCAGTTGGCTGCGTCCATATAGTACTTGGCTGTCCATATGCTCTGCAGTTGCAGCAGTTGTTTTGGTCAGTTGGCTCACTGTTTTTGTACTAGGTGGTTGTCTATACGGTGTTCAGTTGCACAAGTTGCCTGTTCAGTTGGCTGCATCACTTTTACTAAGTTGGCTGTTCATATGTTATACACTTGTGCCAGTTGCTCTACTTAGTTGGTTTTACTTAGTTGCATATGTTATACACTTTTACTAGTTGGCTGTTTCCCCCTCTGCTATGTGCAACTAGGGACTCTTGTTTGTGCAATTTTAGCACTAATGCTTGCCAGTTTTCCAATATAATCTACCCAATCCACCAGCGTTGTGGTGGCTGTGGTGGTTTATGTGTTATTCTTTTGCTTTGTGCAACTAGGACCCCTTGATTTGTGCAAATTAGTACCAATGCTTGCCAATTTTCCATTTTAATTTTTCTCAATGTGCAAGTCTTTTGTTGTGGACGTGGTTGTTTTCATGTGTCTCCCTTCATGTTCAACTAGGGACGCTTTTTTCAGAATAAGTTATCTCACTGAGCTTGTTGCCTTTACTTAACTTTTTTCTGCCTAGGTATTACTTGTCACAGTTGGCAAGTAATAACTAGGCAGAAAAAAGTTAGTTGGCTTATTTGATATCCAGTTTGCACAAGGTTTACTGCCCAGTTGGCTGCATCATTGTAGTAGTTGGTTGTCCACATCTTCTAACTGTGTTTTTTTTGTTGTATTTCCTGCCGCAGGGCAAAAATGGTTATAACAGGAGGAGATGCGGATGGCAATGAAGGAGATGTATTTTTTTCACTTTTTTCTTTTGTTTTTGTGTTGTTTTCAACTTATGTATGTATGCTAATGTCTTTTTTTTCATGTTTTCTTTTGGTTGCTTAATCAGCATTTTGGAAGTCAGCCGCTTCGCCAGAACTCGAAGCGTCCTGCTAATCGCCAGCCACGACCTGCGCAGAGTGTTGAGCAGGGAGAGGATGTTGAGGTAAGTGGCATGCTGATGACACAAGTCCATTTCTTTTTGTTTTGTTTGGGTCATATAACATTTTTTTATTTTTTCCCATGCTCATGTTTTTCATTTTTTTCTTAGGATGCTGATCAGTTCCGTGTTGTAAAGCGGATTAGACGTGCAGCACTTGGCAAGGGAGCTGAGTCATCTTCTAGGGTAAGTAAAATCTCGAATATAAGTGGTTTTCTCGCCTTTTTTAGATAGTGATGAAATTATGCAGCAGTTCGGACCACTATTTTTGTTTTTAGTTTGTCAATAACAACCTTTTGTAGTTGACATCTCTAGTCATATTGGTTTAAATACAGTTGACATTAATTAGCATTAGTTGGCATCTTGTAGTTCACTACTTGGCATCTTTTCATAGTTGACATCGGTGGTCATTTTTTTGTGCAGGCAGCAGTTGCTGGAGAAGCTGTCGCATCTTCCGCAGCAGATGCTGAGGTATGTGGGTTTTTTGTGTGTGTTGATGAGCTATTTGAATAGTTCTTTGCAAACCTTTTTTTTTAGTTACTGTTTTTTCTTGTGTTGCAGTATCATTTCTTATTGTTGCACATCCACTAGAACTTTTTGTAGCTGCCAGGTCTCGTATTTTTTTTTATTTTTTTAAGGTTGCACACCGGCAGTCTTGCAGTTGTCCTCATGAGCTTTATTAGTTGCACAAATACATCATATTAGTTGGCATGATTCATTTTATGAATATATAGCTCATTCTAATACTGATCCAAATGATGATTGCTAGTTTTTTTTCATTCTTGCTTTTTCTCTTGTGTTTAATGTTTGTGTAATGCTTTCATTTTCTAATCAACAGGACAGCGGTGAAAGAGTTGAGGTGGCTCCAGGGGAAGATGTGGAGCGACCATCACAAGTAGGCAGGATAAGGGCATCACCAACGCGCTTTGCAAATTTCAACGCCTCTCTAACCGCACTACACAAGTCAGAGCTAGTTTCGAGGTTGTTCGGGGGGCTATTGAACTTAGCAGACACACTTCTAGCGGACCTCACTAAGTTCCTGGTGCAGTCCTACCAGACACAGACCTTTGAAATGGTTTTCCCAGGAAGGGGAAGGATCCGTGTCGATGCTGACAGTGTTTAGAGGGTATTTGATCTCCCAAACAGGGGTCAAAAACTCAGATATTTAGTTGACAAGGATGCCACTAGGAGATTCAGACAGGCTTTCAACATAACTGGAAATTCTCATCCCCAGATCACTACATGGCTCAAGATGATTAAGGATATGACTGGAAGAACGGATGACACATTCTTTATGGCCTGGCTTGCGGTTGCCTTCAGCACTTTTCTAGCACTAACCACGGCCTTGAAGCTCAGCCCAAAGTGTTATGGACTTGTGCTAGATCATCAAATGCTAAAGAATACAAACATCTGCCTCTTTGTAGCAGAACACATTAACGAAGCTTTCCGGAACATGGACCAGGAGAAGCAAACTGTCTGCTGCTGCTTGTATCGCTTGATGGTTAGTGAAAACGACCACTTTTTTCCATCTATTCCTGTTCTTTCTGTGCAGTTATAGTTTGCTGAAATTCTGATAACAATAACTGAACTTGGCTTTTTCTTTTGTTTGGGTCTGGTGCAGATACTATACGTTGATGCGCTTGTACATGACATCCCAGTAAGCAACTGCGCGATACGATCGAATGCATGGGATAGTACTCTAATTGCCAAGGTGATCAAGAAGGATACTATCTCTCCTGGTGTGTTCGGCAAATTACAAGTGAGCTCTTTTTTTTTCCAACAGTGTCTTCCTTCTATGTTCTTTTGATGTCTGGTCACTCTTTTTGGAAATTGCACAGAAAACTGTCATCAGTTGGCATAACAATGCATGTAGTTGCACAGATTGTAGCTTTAAATTTGGCAATCTACACACATGTTCATTTTAAATTGGCACACCATCTTTTTTAAGTTGCACAGTTTTACTAATCTTGTTGCACAGATGTGTTGCATCAGTTGGTAGAAACTTTTTTTTAGGTGCCATGTGTGTTGCACAGTTTTTCTGTCTTTTGTTCAGTTGCATATATGTATAGTTGAATTTGTCTACCCCAGTATCTTGTTTGTAGTTGCACAGGTTGTAATGTGTGGTTTCGTTCAACACACAAATCTATTTTGATAACCTTGTTATTTTCTGTTTCTTTTTTTTCACATCAGCTTAAAGAGGAGTATAGAGGCACGGAGCAGACACCACTGTTTGGTGGAATTTTGCAAGCTGAAGCATTCGTGGCATCCAAGTTACCAATAACATACAATCCGCAGGTTAGTGTTTTGCATACAGAAACTTGTATCACTTACCAATATTTTTCTATTGGCTGGGATGTATGTTCAGTTGGACATGTATAACTTTTGTAGTTGCGAGAATACAGAATTTAGTTGGCTGTGATGTATGTTCAGTTGCACATATAAGCTTTTGTAGTTGCACATGTTTTTTGGACAGTCAAAGTGTTCATTTACAACCATTGTCATCAACTTTTGGCAGAATGCATGTTTTTTAGTTTGTGCCACAGTGCATGTGTAGTTGGCTAGAATCATGTTTTTAATTGGCCAGAAAGTGTGTATTAGTCATTTTTGCTTATAACATCATGGTCAGTTACAGACATTTTTACTTTTTATTATTTTTTCTAACTGAATGAGTACTGAATTTTTTTTGTTGATGCGGAGAAAGGCAAAGATTGCGAAAGTGGTCAATGAGTTGTGCAAGGCTGTAACTGAACAGGTTGGCACCTTCATTGAAGCAGTTGCCAAGATCGATGATGAGGAACCAGAAATTGATCCTTACGTACAGCAGCCATCAATGCAAACTGGGGCGTCACGCCGTGCTCCAAAAAGAAAGAGACGGGGGTCAACTATAGAAGAAGAAGAGTTTGTTGAGGATGAGTCAGAAGAAGATGAGGAAATGGAAGCAGCGATAGATGCTGACGACGACGAGGACACAGATGCGGATGAATCAGAGGAGGAGGACAAGGATGAGGATGACAATGAAGAAGATGCAGAGGAGGAGGAGGATGAGGAAGAGGAAGATGAGGAGGAGGAGGAGGAGGAGGAGGACAAACAAGAAGAGTACAAAGGAGAGGAGGACAAGGAAGAAGATAGTGATGCAGAGGAGGAGGAAGAAGAAGGTGAGGCCAAAGAGGGGGATGGGGACAAAGGGGCAGCAGTTGATGGCAGTGAGAGGGGAGAAGACAAAGGCGCACCAGCTGATGGCAGTGAGAGGGAAGAAGACGATGATGAAGAAGACGAGGATGGTTATGGTGATGATAAAGGGGGATCCAATGAAGGCAGCGACAGCAGCGATAACGATGATGATGACAACGCCCCTGCTTCTGGTGGTACAGGTGGCAACACATCCAGGAGGACTAGCACTTCTGCCACCCCTGCGAGCAGCAGCAATTCATTGAGTAGCAGGAGCACACTACAGATGTTGATTGACAAACTTGCTGGAAAGACAAGGATTTGCCGAAGTCAAAGAAAAATGACGAAGCAGAGTCTCAGGGCAGCATTAATATGTTCAAGCTCTGCAACTTGAAGCCAGCTTTGCCAACCACCTTTCCTGTGCCAGATTTCAGCGACAAAGATATGTGTGAGAAGATCAACTTTGCCATTAACAAGAGCCTGTTCTTATCAAGTGAAGCTGAAAAGAATCAAATTGACATGGAGGAAGCAGGAAAGGGTCTTGACTGGGTTCATTCAAAGAAAAAATACAAGGAATATTTAAAGCAGCTCCCAGACCTAAGCTCCAGCAAGAGCAAGGCAGCATCCATGGCAAACCGTCACGTGGTCCAGAAGCGTAAAGCAGTTTCAATGAAGAAGAATCTGCAGTTGCCTCAAACCAAGGAGAAGATGGTGAGTGCAGATGCTGAAGCAAATATGGTCAAGGAAGCTGTGCTTCAAACTGATATGCCAACTGTAGTGAGCAGAGAGCCAACCAATGTCAGAGAAGTTCAACAGATCAAGGGGAAGACTCCCCTTTCAACAGTCCCACCAAAACCACCTAAGCAGAAGATTGTCAAGTTTGCCAGGGGCACAAAGGGGGAACAGGCCACAAAAGATTTGGGGTTCAAAGACGAGAGAGAACTATGAGCCGCAGCCATTGATGCAGGGGTGCCAAGTTCTGCTAGGTTGCTGCCAACTCAGACTGGAAAGATGCCAACTACAGATACCAGTGTGCCAACTGATGTGTCAGTTAGCAGCATGGTCATAGTCAAAACCACCACAGCTGGTCAGGAAGGCACCACTGCAACTACAAGTCCCAAGGTGCCTACTCATAGAGATGTTTCAATGCCAAGCACAAAAGGAGGTGATCCAACTATCAAAGTGCCGTCCCCAAGAGCTAACTTTCAGCAACCATTAACACAAGAGGAGCTGTTCGACATTATAAGTAGATGCAAGCCTCCAAGGCCGCCAACTACAACACTATTACAAACCAAGTCAGTGAATGATGCACCCGTGTTTGTGCCGCAAGGAGATGCCCTAGTCCTTGAACCCTTACGAAGATCAAAGTCTTATCATGGTGGCGGGTTCTGCGATGCACCATCTTTTGACCTCGGCATAGATGGTGATGCTCCAGCACCTGCTCCAGCAGCAGAAACAGCGGAAGCCGGTGTGATCTGCATTGATGAGTGTGAGTTGGACCCAGCAGCTGTGAATGAAGGATGTGATGCTGCTGATGCTGGCAAGGCAATAGCTCAAGAACTAGATGTTGGTTCACCAGAGAATTGCAACACCCCGATATGCGCAGAACCAGAACTTGGCACGAGTAGTTCTTCGGGACCACCTCTTGCACGAAGACAGAGGAGGGTAAGAAGGCCTGCAGCATCTCAAAGGTCTCCATTCATCGACTACAACAAGAAGAAGACTTTCAACACCAATGAGTCAGTGAACAAGCTTTACGCTGCCCTCTTGTATTGGGTCAGGCATCACAAAGGAGCAGATGATGGAGCTACCAGGTAAACTAACTCCCCACAGCCTACATACATATCTTTTTCAGTTGCATAGGACCAGCCACTTAGTTGCACAGAAAGCATAGCATGTTGCACAGAACAGGGCTTTTAGTTGCACACTGTTCTGTTTTCAATTTCATGCACATTTTTTTGCTGCTGTGACCCTTCGAACTAACTTGTCTTTTTATTGCTTTCAAAAAAATCAGCCCTGAGATAATCAGGTATGGTGCTTTCTACATTTCTTTAAAGGAGTTAGTTGATTCGATGAAGCCGGTTCAATGGTTGTCAAAAATTGTTATTGAGACTGAAATCTTACACATCATGGATAACTTACCAGAAGGGTCAAAGAAGGTTCTTATGCCACTAAGGTTTTCTGTAAGTTTTTCCAAAACCTTCTTTTTACCCTCATCTTTATTCTGTAGCACTTTTTTTCATTGACCATTTGAGGGAGGCCTTACACCTACTAAGGAGTTTTGGGCCATGTTTTATAATCTCTGCAGATAAATTTACAGCAAGGGATCCATAATGTGAATGAGATAAACAAGAAGTTTGATTACAAGAACCGTCTCGACAAGAAAGACTTGGTGAGTGTTGTGCCCACATGATCAATCTTTTTTTTAGTTGGCACCCACAGCATATCCAGTTGCACATGACACATCTGTTAGTTGGCAGACACTTGTTGCAACCTGTTTTTAACTTGACCAAATCTTTTACTGTTTTTTCTTAGCTACAGCCTGTATTTTGTGTCTGAAATCGTTCACGGTTGCAGGTCATGCTGCCAGTGCTCGACTGCGCTGATGTAACCGATAAGGACGGAGGGAGGCATTATTGGGTCTTCAGTGTCAACTTGAGGGACGGACGCTTCGAAGTTCTTGATTCAAGCAGGACGCTGGACAACATTGAGCTGATGAACACTGCCTCTATCATCACGGGGGCAGTACGCCAGCTATGGAGGAAGCATTACCCAAAGTTCAGCATCGAGCACTTCCAGATTATTGACATTGACGTACCGAAGCAGCTCGGCAAGTAAGACAATAAGAATTTCATTCCTTCTCAATCATATACCATCATTTTGTAGTTTTTAAAATTTTCTACATGTGCAATCTTTAGTATTTTTAAGACACAGTACTAGTCTTCAATCTGTTTTATCATTTTTATGAGTTTCTAATCTAGCCAGTTGCAGAGTGGCGCATAAGTAGTTGCACAGTGGGACATAATGAGTTGCAGTAGAACACAAGCAGTTGCACAGTAGGACATAAGCAGTTGCATAGTAGAACAGAAGCAGTTGCACAGTAGGACATAAGCGGTTGCACAGAGTGCATTACCTTTATTTTGTTTTAATTTTATGTGACAATTTTTTTTGCCCATTTTGCAGTAATGAGGGTGGGTTGTTCACACTGCTTAACGCCACCGAGTGGAATGGTAACCAACTGCCCAACTACGACCCCAAGGAAGTACTCAACATCAGGAAGAAGTTGGCATATGATTGGGTCACCAGCGTGCACAACACCGCCCCATGGAGGAAGTTGCTGAGATACGACAAGGAGTAGGTCAGTACTATTTTTTCTTTTTTTCTGCTCCATGGAGGAAGTTGCTGGTTTGTACAATTTTATTAAGCAGATTTTGTAGTTGCACACTACTAGTAATTGCGTTTGCAACTCAGTATCATCACTTTTGTTGATACATTAGGAGCACTGGATATATAATTGTTCAACAACTAAATATTTAACCAGTTGCCAACAAAGGCACAAATAGCAACTTTTTTTACACAGTGCATGAACTAATTCAAGCAGTATAAATTAGATAAAGAGGAATCATAGATGCTGAATGTGTCCACTTGGTCCCAACATTGCTAAAAAAACATCATTCTTTTCCTTTTTTGTTCTAAAGTTACAAATGAGGAAATAGAATCACAGGAGCCTCTGTGGACACACACCAGCAGTGTGCTCTGTAGATTGGCACTGGCTGCATTTGTTTTTCTTCTTTGGGTGTAGCTCCAGCACCGATTTGTACCATCGACTCTTTGCCCTACCCTTTGTAGTAGACCTTGGAGGATCCCTGGGCACAAAATCATCAGAAGCTTGTGCAAGGGATGCAGCCTCCAACGGGGTAGTAGGACCGTCACGATCACCTGTGTAATAATCATATAAAAAGTTTAGTATTTTTGTTATTGTGCAACCAGCACTGATGTTCTGTGCAACCACACAGTACATTTTGTGCAACTAACTGGTTGCTGTGTGCAAGTTAAGTTGAAAAAAATACCTGCAGTAGCACGGCCTGTCATGGTACTTGGATTGTAGTCGCCTATAGGCAGAACATGGAAAACAAGTTAGATTTTTAGCTTGATCCTCAAACTAACACAGCGCACGCAACTAGGCAGCATGTTCTGTCCAACTGGGCACTATGATATGTGCAACTAAAGTCACTCACCCTAGTTTTTGTTTTGGAGTCGGTGAAGGTACTAACCTGGGTGATGAGCCCCCTGAGTCCTGCCTGTAGGTCCATTGGGAGTAGCACAAAGGGCACTGCTAGTTGGGCCTGGCGGGGGAGGAGGTCTTTGAGGGTTGGCATCACCTATAGGCAGAACAGGACAAACAAGTCAGTTGTGTTTATCTTTTGATGCTCGAACTAACATAGGTGCGCAACTAGGTAGCATGTTCGGTGCAACTGAGCACCATGATGTGTGCAATTGGAGTTACAGACCTAGTTTGATGGGGAGTTGGGGGCAGGTAATTACCTGGACGACGAGCCCCCTGAGTGCTGCCTGTAGGGCCATTGGGAGGAGCACGCGGGGGAGGAGGTGGCGGAGGATGCCGTGTACAGCCAGGAGGGGGAGGAGGTCCTTGAGGGTTGACATCACCTATATCCAGAACTGGAAAAATAAGTTAGTTGTGTTATCTTGATGCTTGAACTAACACAGCGTGCGCAACTAGGCAATATGTTCTGTCCAAGTGGCTACCATGGTGTGTGCAACTGGGCACAATGATGTGTGCAACTGAAGTTACACACCTAGTTAGATCAGGAGTTGGGGCAGGTAATTACCTGGATGATGAGCCCCCTGATTGCTGCCTGGAGGTGGAGGAGGTCGTCGAGGGTTGCCATCATCTGATGGCCCCGTTGCAGCAGTCGGTTTTTTCTTTTTCTCGGACTTCTTCAGGTGGCCGATCTCGGTACGTGCTGCATGCATATGCTTGTATACAATAGCTTGTGCTGGATCAGAACCACTCGCAAACTTTGCTAGTTTCTGAAAATCGTATATCATGTTCCTCTCCCTTATCTGCTTCTTTGATTGAGGAGGCATTTCATCCGATTGCTCATAACCAGTCCCTGGCGCACTAGGTACAGCAGTAGGTGTCCACTGTCTTAGCAGGTACCTTTCCGGTATGACATCAACGCCAACATGGGTGAACACCTTGAGGATGTGGTAACAGAGGATGTTGTCCTTGTCCATTTTACAGCACTCACACAAATAGGAACCCTCCTCCACCCTTGCCTGCACCAAGTAGTTTCGAGAACCATATTTCGCAACAAATTCCTGGTTCGGTCTGAGCTCAAACACATCAGCACCAACTTGGAATGCATTATAACGTCCAATCAGCTCAAACTCTTCCCTGAACTTGCGGTAAAGGTCTCTAGTATAGGTTTTGTAAGCTTGCTTCTCTATTGAGAAGTTGGACCACAACTCAATCTCAAGGTATTCTGTCCTATAATCATTGCAGCCTTCCTTGGCAAGGATGTGGTTCTGGATTTTTTTCATATTGCTTGACGAAGTTCAGCACTGAGTTGTGTGGGTTCACATATCTTTTCAGGACGGCGTTGAACCCCTCACTACGCTGTGTAGACTGGAGGAAGGGCAAGAACCTGTGTTTGAAGTAGCACGGCACCCAAGTTGACCTGTATTCGTACAACTTCTCAAAGTGCGTGTGTGTCATAGCCTCATACTTGTGGGACCAGAATATATGCGTGGGGCAAGATTATATGTGTGGATATGTTAATATGGTTTGTGGCTTCATTAGCCATGGACAAAAGTTCTTGTGTTTTTCCTGTTGCACTACAGATTTCTGGTTTTCGCTAGAATAGACGTCTCAATTGCCAGGATGCATCTTTTCACTTGGCCAGCATACATACCCAGTTGGACATTCAATGTTTTTAGTTGGCTAGAATAGATGTATCAACTGGTCAGGTTGCATTTATTTCAGTTTTTGGCCAACATGCATGTTCAGTTGGACAATTAATGCATTCAGTTGGCTAGAATAGATGTCTCAGTTGGCCCGGATACATTTTCTCAGTTTTTTGCCAACATGCATGTTTAGTTGGCCAGAAAACATGTTTTTTATTTGCACATATACTACAGTTTTCCCAAAGTGTTCACTCACAAACATGTATTGCGAAATATACATGTTTACTTGGCCAGGATACATGTTTAGTTGGCCAGAATACATGTTTTTTAGCTGGCCAGATAACACGTGGGGTACAATGCATGTTTTAGTTTTGGCTAGCATGCATGCCGAGTTGCCAGAATATAGGTTCAGTTGGCTGGGATGCATGTTCAGTTGCACATTTATGAATTTTTCGTTGCAGATATCTATTGGGCAGTCAATTTTTTGTTCATTTTGCAAACAATAACTACAAGTTGGTAGAATGCATGTTTAGTTTTTGGCTACAATGCTTTGTTGAGTTGGCTTTAATCATGTTTTAATTGGCCAGAGAACTTGTTTTTAGTTGGCTTGTTTAACACATCCAGGTGGTAGAAACTTGTCTCGCATGCATCAAGTAGTTTTTGGCATGTTTAACACATCCAGCAGTAACATCAAGTAGGCTGGTGTGATGTGTCAGATTCACCTCTTTTTTGAAGCAGATTCTCCATGGATCCATGAAGAAGGGGGTTTACATATGCCTATGCAGTAGAAGAAAGGGGGAAGTGAAGAGATGCAGAGGGGGCTTACCTGCTTGATCTTACTGCCTGGTATGGCTCTGTCCACCCTGCCCTTTAGATCTTGAAGCAGCTCCTTCTACTTTGGGGCTCCCATGACGGTTGTGTAGGAGGAGGAAGAAGGGTTGGGGGCGATTTCTGTTGGATCTGCTTCTGGCATGGAGAAGAAGGAAAAGGCAGCGTGAGAGGGGCTGAGGCGTGGGGGCGAGCAGGGGCGTGGGTGCGAGCTGGGGACAGCTGGCTACGTGGGGCTCGATCAATTTGTTTGGTGGCCGGTCGATCAGTCTGTTTGATGAGCCCCTTCCTTTTCTGTTTCGTAGGGATAGGGGTTTCCTTTTTCAGCCGGCCGCTCGGTTGCACTAGTGGGTAGCCGGCCGCCCACTAGACACGTCCAATAAATAAATCAAAATCACAGTATGTATGGCCACTTCCGCCGCATGCTACTTTCGTCATGTTGATGAAGATAATTAGCGCGCAATGACTCGTAGTGTTTGGGCTATCTTAGACGACGATCTTGCCAAGCACCTATCGGTCAATGAGTGGAAGAGCATTTTTTTCCCCAATGGAGTCATTATCATATGCTTAGATTATCAAAACTCTGGTAGCTATGTGGGCAATTTGGGTAGCACGTCGGCAAAGCGATTCGTGAGGACATCTTTCAGACCTCATTTGTTGTGGAAAACTTGATTTTGGCAACTTCTTGTCTGATCTGTCTAGTTCAAGCACCAATACAACCATCAGCAGTTCACCGGCAGCCCTGCCCATGTGCACCCAATTGGATCCCTCCTCCAGAAAATACGACGAAAGTAAATGTTGATGATGTTGTTCTAGTGTCGGAGAACCGATGTGTGGTCTCTGCTCTCGCATGCGATAGGCAAGTATATTGGATCATCTCAGCTCGCATGCCTAGGTATTTCAGACTGTTACTTTGGAAGCTCTTGCCTGCCACGATGCCCTTGCATTAGGTGCTGATTTGCAATTTCCATTACCGCAAAAATGACTTCCTCAAAGTATCATTTGTTCATGAAGGAAGGTCGTCTAATTTTCATCCTCATAATCTTGCTCATCATTCTTTTTATTTGCTTAATTGTCGCAATCTGGGGCTCCTAGATTCCACATATACCTCTATGGTACCCCGTGACACTGAGTAATAAAGAGAGATAGATTATCCCAAAAAAACTATTGTGGGGTACCTTTTTGCAAATGTTATCCAAAACTCCTCCATTGTTGATAAGTGTGGAAATGTACCTTTTGCAACCCGGGAGTTTGGGTGTAATTTCCCCTTGCCCACAACGATGGATGGGTGGGTTGTTTATGTTTTTTTCTTCTTTTGTAGATCTGTATTTCTATATGAAACATCTGTTGAACCGTGCATGCAAATTACGAACCATGTTTACCGGTATGTTTCTCTCATTGAGATGTTCGAAACTAGATCTCATGTTGATAGGTTTGGATGAACTTTTGTTTCATCGTAATTTGTGCTCCCTAGTGTATTGAACGTGTGCTCCCTTCGGTACTGAACTTGTGCTCCCTACTGTACTGCATATGTGCTCCCTTTTCTGTAGTGCACTTGTGCTTCCCTTTCTGTAGTGTACTCGTGCTCCCCGCGTAGCGCTCTCTTTGCTCCCTACTACACTTCTTTTGTGCTTCCAACTTAGTTGACGAGCGAACGACACATTGACTGAACACCAAGGAATAGTGAGTCGCACGTCTAGATAAGAATGTCCTAGCTCACTTCATGGAAGCCTGATATGGATCGGGGTATGTGCTCCAACGTTTGGGCCACACACCCGAGGAGAGGGATGCCAAGACATGGGCCAGGAAACCAAGCAGCGAGGAACCCCTCTTAATTAGATCTCACCCGGCGTGAACTCACGTAACAGTAGCTCGACAAGTATATAAGGCGGAACATGGACTCTCCTAGGAAAGGGAGGAGAGAATCAAGGAAAACCCTAGATTTAGTTCTTCCCCACCTACAACCACATCCTTAACCTCCCGGCCGCCAGGCGGAAAGCTGGTAACCCAAGGGAAACACCGCTCACCAGTGATCCTTCTGATCTTCGGTGAAAAGCAGAGCAGTAGACGCACTAGAGGCTGGATTAGGGTCTTACCTCCACCTGCTAGAAGACCTGAACCTGGGTAAATCCTCTCTTTTTCGCCTCACCATAATCCATGTGTGCTTGCCCTTCCAAAAAAATCGACCGTCCCTCGACGGTACTGTCAGGCACGAAAACCCCGATAGTAGTGCACTTTGTGCTTTGCTTTTATGTACTACACTTATGTTCCCGCGGAATACACTCTGTGCTCCCCACTACGGTGCACCTGTGCTCCCCATGTATTGCACTTGTTCTCTTAAGTATATTGCACTGGTGCTCTTCGTGCAGTGCACTTTGTGTGCTCCTAATACGAGCAACACACCTCCTATAGTACGGGAAGCACACATGTTATAGTGCGTGAACCACAACTGCTACAATATGTGAAGCATGCATGTGCTCCCTATCGCATCACACTTCTAGTACTTCGCGCGGTAATGTACATTGTAATTGGTATTGCCTTAATTTGTTAGTACACGAAGAAACTAGAACAAACCCACAAGGTCCACAGTGGTGGAGCCTCATTCACTCGCTACTCTCGCCGTGCAACATGTTACAGTGTGGGCCAAAACTACCAGCTATGGGAGCCTTCTTCTTTTATATACTTTTCTCTTTCAGTTTTTCATCGGAATTTTTGGGTTTTATTATTTTCTTTTTTTCCCTTTCCCTATTGGTTTTTTCTGCTTTTCCAAATTTTGAAATACATGTCAAAATTTTATTGAAAAGACATTGAACAATGTTGTATACATGTTAAACATTTTATAGACACACATTGAATATTTTGTAAATACAAATTGAATATTTATCAGTGTTGAGCATTTGTAAAATGCACATTGGAAAATTTTAATACAAAGTGAACATTTTCATACAAATGTTTACATTTAAAAAAAATGCCATGAATAATATTTTTAAACGTGTTAACTGTTGGAACATTTTTTTAAATGGCATAATTTTTTCATATGTTATATACATTTTTATTAAAGTTTCAGAACATATTTTTTCATTTCATGAACCTTTTAAGTAAATGTCATGAGATATATTTTTAAAAGCCGGATCATCTATTTAAATTCATGAATAATTATTTGAATGGTACAGTTTTTTTACAAATTACATGAATAATTTTTTACATTTAAATGAACATTGTTTTTTACATGGTGCGAATTCTTCTAAAAATTCCGCAAACAAAATTTTACATTGCATGTACATTATTAAAATTGTGATAAATGTTTTTTAAAATAATTTTTTAATAATGTTTACACATACATAATATTTTGGAATGTGAACAAAAATTAATAATAAAATAAAAAGGAAAAGATGGAAGAACTAAACTAACATTCCTAACAACTAATGGGCTGCCCCACTGCAGGATCTCTCTCCCTTCCCCTCTCTCAATTGTTTTCCAGGAAATTGGTAGAAGTAGGAATACCCCTTTATCGCAAGATTTCTATGGAGTTGTCGTCGCTCGGCCAGAAAACTAAATTTTCAGCTAACCAAAAGAGTAGAAGGGAAACCACAAAGACAAAATCAAACCTGCTGCAGCATCAAGAAAAACAAACTTACTTTCAGAACAAGCATTGTGCAGCTTACTGAAATATTAGTTCAGTTCAGTAGTCGGTTCAGGCACAAGCAGCAATGTTCTGTTCAGTTCAGTACTGAAGTATGAACAAACGTTGTTCGAACCAGGTCTCGCTCACAATTTCCATTGCGTAAAAAAGGAAATCAAAGTCTGGCAGAGTTACTGGATTATTCTAGATTAGATGACTTCTTCCAAGTGCAAGATGTAATCTTCTTCCTGAAGATTTTTAGGGGTTTAGAGAGCCTACAAATACTTTAAATCAAGAAACTGAATGGAACTAGAAATGCAAGATTTGTTTCTCAGGTTGTCACCCCTCATTCCTAAAACCAAATTTAGCAAACCAAAAGTATAAAAAGGGAAACCACAAGAAGGATAAAACCAAACCCGCTGCAACATACAAAATCCCACTTTCAGAACCAACATTGTGCAGCTCACTGAAATAACAGTTCTAGTGCTCAGGTTGAGGCACACAAAGCACAATCGACAAACAATATGACTGAAATATGAACAAACATTGTTCAAACCCGGACGTTGGCAATTTCCGTTCCAGAAAAAGGAAATATAAAGCCTTGCAGAGTTAGCAGGGAAATGTGGAAAAAAGCTTAAACAATAACAGGAAACCCCACCTAAATACACTTGGCCTTGAGCATAACTGCATAACCAATGGCAGAAACCCATTGAACACGAATTAATCACAGAAAGGACTTCACTACATGCGCATTACCTAAATTAGCAACATCACGATGAATGCAACAACATCACCGAACATAGCAACCACATGAGGAAATAATTCAAGACCATCATGCTGAAATTTAGAATCTGTTGAGACCAACATAATGCATTACTACAAGTTACGAAATTTGACGATCGACAACTACCAAACGTGGATAGGTTTGTTAGAATATCTGTACGTATATACGGTGTGTATAAACCATATATACAATAGGGATAGAGTTTGGCGTGCGTGTTGTAATCCTGGTTCGTTAGGTTGTTGTGATCGATCCTTATCCCTGTATAGATTACTTGGGATCAATCCACGACCTAACTACCAAATCTTGTAACCCTCATCTATGGCTATATAAACACGCAACGCGTCCCTGCTAGGCATACGCTTAACAACAATTTTACTTGGTATTCAGAGCCTACCTCCTTTAAAGCACATCCTCGCAAGCATGTCTTCCTCGAGCTCTGCCGCCGCCACCACAACCACGCTCATCCCGATCGCTGACAGGCTTCACCGCTCCAACTTCCTTGTATGGTGTGCGCAAGCTCTGGCGGCCATTCGCGGCGCGCAGCTCATCTCCTACCTCGACCCAAATCGGCAGGAGCCAGAACCCAAGCTTACCGATAAGGACGGCAAGCCCACCGATGTGCCGAACCCAGCATATGAGACTTCCAAGGCCCAGCACTCCCAGGTTTTGAGCTTTCTCTTTAGTTCCGTCTCACCTCCTGTGATGGTTCAGGTCGCGCACTGTACCTCGGCAGCAGCAGCATGGACTGCGATTAGGGAGATGTTCATCTCCCAAACTCAAGCACAAGTCGTGAACACAAGGCTTGCCTTGTCCATGACCAAGAAGGGCAACTCCATAGTTGCAGAATATATCGGGCGCATGAAGGCGCTCGGTGATGAGATGGCCTCAGCCGGGAAACCTCTCGGCGACGACAACATGGTCTCCTACATCCTCGCGGGGCTTGACTACGACTACATGTCGTTTGTCTCCTCGATCTGTGCCAGAACCGATCCCATCAAGGTCAGCGAGCTCTACTCCCAGCTTATCAGCTTCGAAAACAGACTTGCCATGTTCGAGGGCGGCAACTCGTCCTCCCACTCCTCTGCCAATGCTGCTACTCGCGGCCGTGGCGGACCTGGTCGTGGCGGCGGCCGTGGCGGTGGCCGCAACGGAGGAGGCCGCAATGGAGGCGGCCGGGGCAACGGCGGTGGTGGCGGCGGCCAAGGCCGTGGTGGCCGTGGCAATGGAGGAGGCTACAACGACCTCCCAGAAGTCTTCTGCCAGATCTGCTCCAAGCCCAACCACACCGCCATGGAGTGCTATCGTCGTTTCGACATCGCCTTCACCAAAGACAAATCTGCAAGCGCCGTCACCAACTCCTCTTCATATGGCGTCGACACCAACTGGTACGTCGACACTGGAGCTACAGAACACATCACCGGCGAACTGGACAAGCTGACGATGAGGGAGAAACACACCGGCCATGACCAAGTGAACATGCCAAACGGTGCAGGTATGAAAATCAGCCATATTGGTCAAGCCTATATTCGTACTCTTACTCGCAATCTTCATCTCAAAAACGTCTTGCATGTACCACACGCCACCAAAAACTTGATATCTGCTCACCGCTTATCTCGTGACAATCAAACTTTCCTTGAAACTCATCTGTATTTCTTTTTTATTAAGGACAAGGAAACGAAGAAAACTCTTCTTCACGGCAGATGTAGGGGTGGCCTCTATCCCCTTTCATCATCAGCAGCTCCTTTGAGTGCGGGCAGGCAAGCTTTTGGCGTCACCAAGATTTCTCCATCAAGGTGGCACAATCGATTAGGTCATCCAGCGTCAACAATCGTTCAGCATGTCCTTAGGAAGAATAAAATTCCGTTTTCAAGTAGTGAGTTGAATAAAGAGGGAGTGTGTGATGCTTGCCAAATGGGCAAGAGCCATCAACTCCCCTATCCAAATTCCAATAGTGTTTCGAATGCTCCTTTAGAGCTAGTTTTTTCTGATGTATGGGGGCCTGCCCGTGATTCCATTAATAAAAAAAACTATTATGTGAGCTTTATTGACGATTTCAGCAAGTTTACCTGGATTTATATTCTTAAGCATAAGTCCGAAGTCTTTAAAGTGTTTCATGAATATCAAGCACTTGTTGAAAGACTGTTTGATCGTAAAATTATCACCATGCAAATCGACTGGGGTGGTGAATATGAACGATTAAATTCCTTTTTTCGTCAAATAGGCATCACACACCATGTTTCATGCCCTCACGCCCATCAACAAAATGGGTCTGCCGAAAGAAAGCATCGTCACATTGTTGACATTGGCCTTTCACTTTTGGCTCATGCTTCAATGCCCTTGAAATTCTGGGATGAAGCGTTCATAGCTGCCACATACCTCATCAATCGAACTCCTAGCAAAGTCATCAACCTTGAAACTCCTCTAGAAAGATTGTTTCATGAATAACCAAACTACCATGCTCTCCGTACTTTTGGTTGTGCCTGTTGGCCAAATCTTCGACCCTATAATGCTAGGAAACTTGAATTTCGATCCAAACAGTGTGTATTTCTTGGATATAGTAATCTTCATAAAGGGTTTAAGTGCCTTGACGTTGCTGCTGGACGAGTTTATATCTCTCGGGACGTTGTTTTTGATGAAACAGTGTTCCCTTTTGCCTCCTTAAATCCAAATGCCGGAGCCCTCCTCAGATCTGAAGTTCTCCTTCTTTCTGAAAATACTACTTCTGATCATGGGGGCGAGTGTATGGCTGATCCATCGGTTGATTTTCATGCATTAAATCCTGCTATAAATTTTGGTGGAAATCCTGTTGTTGGCCATGATTTTATGCAGCAAGAGACAGGCACAGAACACGAAAATGATTCAGGAGCTGGCGGCGGAGATCCCGATGACGATCTGTCCTCTGCCGCGCCAGATAACGAGGTCAGCGGCACCGCTCCTGGAGGCGACAGCGCGTCGCCCAATCGCGCACCCGCATCAGGGCCCACAGACGGCAGCGGGCCAGCGCACTCAGCCACAGGAGGGCCCAGCGGTGGTACGGCGGCCTCCCCAAGCCGCCAGATGGCGCGGCCCTCTCCACACACCAGCGGGCCAACGGAGGAGAACCAGGTGGCCCAACGGGTGCCACGGGCTGAAACCGAGGCGCAGAGAATCTGCGTTGGATCAGGCGCGCCCGTCTCAGCCACAGCTGCCCCCGACAGCATCCGTCTTGGATCCAGTGAGCCTGGTGCGTCTGCTGCGGGATCTGGTGTGGCTGCAGCGTCCTCTCCGGGATTTTCTGTGCAGCGCGCAAATACAGCAGTTTCTACGCTACCACGGCGCACAAGATCTCAACACGGTATTGCAAAACCAAAAATACATACAGATGGTACGGTCAGGTATGACAAGGGTAAGTTTGCTGGACTTGCAGTTTCTGGCGAACCGAACAACCTGCATGATGCTCTTGAAAGTAAAAATTGGAAAAATGCTATGGATGAAGAATATAATGCTCTTGTTAGAAATAAAACTTGGCATTTAGTTCCTCCTGCTAGAGGTAGAAATATCATTGACTGCAAATGGGTTTATAGAATTAAAAGAAAAGCTAGTGGAGAAATAGACAGATACAAGGCTAGACTAGTTGCTAAAGGATTTAAACAAAGATATGGCATAGATTATGAGGACACCTTTAGTCCAGTTGTGAAGGCAGCTACTGTCAGACTTGTTCTATCTATTGCAGTGTCAAACAATTGGAGTCTTCGTCAATTGGATGTGCAGAATGCGTTTCTTCATGGCGTTCTGAAGGAGGAAGTATACATGAGGCAACCTCCTGGATATGAAGTCAAAGGAAAGCATAATTATGTGTGTAAACTTGATAAGGCTTTGTATGGTTTGAAACAGGCACCTAGAGCATGGTACTCCAGGTCGAGTGAGAAACTACAAAGACTTGGTTTCAAACCTTCAAAAGCTGACACTTCACTTTTCTTCTATAAAAAGGGAAGAATCACTATTTTCATGCTAGTCTATGTTGATGACATTATTGTGGCTAGCTCTTCACAGGAAGCAACTTTGGCATTGCTTGAAGATCTCAAGAAGGATTTTGCCTTGAAGGATCTTGGTGACCTGCACTACTTCTTGGGAATAGAAGTGAAGAAGGTTGATAATGGCATACTCTTGACTCAAGAAAAATATGTAGCAGAAGTGCTAAAGCGAGCAGGTATGATGAATTGTAAGGTTGCAAACATGCCTCTCTCAACTTCGGAAACACTCTCAAAGGAAAATGGTGAACCATTGGGAACCGAAGATTCTACGAATTATAGAAGTGTAGTAGGTGCATTGCAATATTTGACACTGACAAGACCTGACATATCTTTTCCTGTGAATAAAGTATGCCAGTTCCTGCACTCTCCTACACTCCAACACTGGACTGCAGTTAAAAGGATTCTTAGATATCTTAGAGGTACTATGAGTACTGGACTGAAATTTACAAAGTCAACCTCAACACTGGTAAGTGCCTTTTCTGATGCGGATTGGGCAGGCTGTCCAGATGACAGGAGATCAACTGGTGGGTTTGCTGTTTTCTTTGGACCCAATCTAATTTCTTGGAGTGCACGCAAGCAAGCTACTGTCTCAAGATCTAGCACAGAAGCTGAATATAAAGCCTTGGCCAATGCCACAGCTGAATTGATATGGGTTCAAGCAGTACTAAATGAACTTGGCATGAATTCCTCTCCAGTTGCTCGATTATGGTGTGACAATATTGGAGCCACATATCTTTCAGCAAATCCTGTGTTCCATGCAAGAACAAAACACATTGAGGTTGACTATCACTTCGTGCGTGAAAGAGTAGCCAAGAGATTACTTGATATTCGTTTCATTCCCACTAATGATCAAGTTGCCGATGGTTTTACCAAAGCCTTATCATGGCGCAAGTTGGAAGACTTCAAAGGCAATCTCAACTTAGTAAAGTTATGATTGAGGGGGAGTGTTAGAATATCTGTACATATATACGGTGTGTATAAACCGTATATACAATAGGGATAGAGTTTGGCGTGCGTGTTGTAATCCTGGTTCGTTAGGTTGTTGTGATCGATCCTTATCCCTGTATAGATTACTTGGGGATCAATCCACGACCTAACTACCAAATCTTGTAACCCTCATCTATGGCTATATAAACACGCAACGCGTCCCTGCTAGGCATACGCTTAACAACAATTTTACAAGGTTCTTACACATCCTTGCAATAATAGGATCTGCTTCAATATAAGATATAGTAGCCACCCATCATGATCATCATAATCACCTACACAGAGAGAGCATGCTGGGGACAACCCACATAGGTTGCACCTTGGCGTCACAACCCATGAAAATAAAGACATCTCCCTGCAGCGGCTTGCCGAGCTCAAGTGCAATCCAACGTCCAGACTCATGGTTATAGCAGTATATGCAGTTGCTCCGCCCTCCCCATATCTCTGGGTTCATGCAAGACAAAGCCTGGCTTCTCTTGTCCGTGCTGATGAATATCGCCCAATGCTCTAGCTTCTCCACCTTGAACCACAATGCAGGCTCAAATGATAGGTCAAGGCGAAAGACTTCAAAGGTTACCCCTGATACTACGATAGACCCCCGACAGCCGACCAAGAGAAGCATATCGCCGCAAGCCACCAGCCATGCATTGGAAAGATTCCGCTTACTGATCATGCTTGACTCGATGACTGGTAGTTCTTGGATGCTAATCTGGGGTGTCAAGTGCACTTTGAAGATTCTGCGATCAGAATCCATGCCAAACACCCGTCCTTTGAAGACCACGATTTGCTTGATATGTCCATGACGAGTAGAACATCTCACCCACGAGTCGCTACAAACACGCCAAAACAGATTATGTGGTCCAGCCTCGACAATGAGATGAGAGTTGGGTGATGTGAGAGGAGCAGTAAGAGCACCATAATTGGGCTCAGCGCATTTGACGAGTGGTAGTTGTGGAGGTGAGACGCTAACACCTCTAGACACATCAACAACGATACAAGATTTTTTGTTGTACAAAATGAGATGGCCAAAGGAAGCCCCCATGAAGGAAAACCATTCCAGACGTAGAGGAATCTCAGAGCAAAGGTTGGCACCATGGTTGACTTTGGCTATATCTGTGACAAGATATGGACGATTGGGCACCAGGTTGTTGCTAAAGGGGCTAGCATTAGAAGGGGAGGAAGAGACATCAGGTTGGAGAAGGAGAGGTGGGAATGTTGCTATGGAGCCGGCAAAAGCAGTACCCCAAGAACGGCAGGTGGCAGCAAATGCAAGAAGATCTGGGGCAGAGCCCAGGCCCATCCGAGCGACGATAGAGTGCAGCAGGCCTTCTGGGAGGTCTGCCCAACCTTGGGTCCCGGACATGGCTTAGACACAAAGACAACAGCCCTTGCTCCAGGAAGTAATTCCAGCTTCTCTGCAGCACATTACAAAATAAGAAGATACACACATTAGAAGAACGAAAAGGTGCGATGGCACCCGGGTGTCCCGGCACCCCCTTACCCAGCAGCTGGCCACTTGCGGCAGCAAGGTAATTAAGCAGGCAATTTGCAGACATAAATAGGGACAGGGACAGGGCTAGGCTGTAGTAAGCATAGTAGGGCACTGTTAGGCTGTGGTAGACCTGGCAGGAGGCCAGGCGGGCCATCGGGTATAGCTGTTGGTCAGCTTTTTCTGTATGCGATAAAAAAAATTAAGCATGGGTTCCGAGTATATATTCACGTGAACATGCAGCCATGCACGGGTGTCTCTCCTTCAATCACAGAACCGATATTAGACACTGTATCGTGGTGTGCGAGATTATTTTCTTTGCAGTTCAAACGCGCGGTAAAGGAGTCCTAAAATATTGTGCCACCAATGCATCTATACAGCTGCATGCCACCAGCCTGCTAGCTCCGGTAGAAAGATTCCTGCCACAGGAATAGTGCGACCAGGTCTATCTAGGGCACAACTCGTTTCGTCTCGTCGGTGAGTACCAGCTGGCCGACATGTCAACTCCGACATCTCCCTTTCTTTTCTTGCTATAGGTGGAATCAGCCTATACCAAACAGTGCTAGGATGGGTGCAGGTTGAAATCTGTCGAACCTATTGATCTGCTAATCAAATGCGTGCTACAGTACATGGTACATATCTCAATGCGCCAGATTCTGGATGAACGGACTGATAAGAGGGTGCCTAGGCACCCGGGTTCTAAAAGGACACTCTCTTAGAAGAATGAATTTGGTAAAAAAAAAGGAACTAATACGATATGAAGTGCTAAGAAAAAATAGCCAGTGCATGTATTGTTCCTGAACAATAGAGCATACAAAATTCTAATAATGCAATAAACCTGCAAAGTACTTATATGACTAGATTTGAATGAGCTATTTCCCTACTAATATGACTTCTATAACCAAATCCAACATCCGTGCAGTGTAAACATTGAACGGCTGTCACATCCTGACACATCAGCACTATAGCAGCTTTAAGGGTTCAAGCGGAACAAAGAAGTTCCCAGGCAGCTGCAAGTAATTTCGATCACATGTAAGTGTGGCACTCATTGAGATGTTCAATTAGCAGAATGAGGATGATGTATTGGCTATCTGATCAACAATGTTTTCTTCGCTATAGAGCTGGAATTTGCCATCCACAAGGACCACAGCTAGCCAAATCATTGAACACTCAGCATGTGTTGTTCTTCATATGTAGTTAATGCATACTGCCTATGTATTCTTTTCCAAGAAATTCCTACTGGGTACACATATAAAAGTTCTGATACACACTTGTTCAAATTTCAATATTTTTTATGTTCAGGATAAGATACTACCATGTGTAGAAAAAAGGACCTATTTCAGTCAAACACCTCCATGCAGTTAAATCTTTTTGAGAAATCGACAAACGGTGGCAGAGGGTATTGGAGGGCAAAACTCCTTACTGTAAGGGCGTTAAATGATTCAGCTTCTATGATTCTATCCCTAGTTTGGCTCATCCTAATTAATCTACTGGTGTTGCGACAGGACATGGCGTTATACTGGGAATGCCCATCGGCCAAACGGCTTTGCACTTGGGCTGCTGATCGATGGGAGACAATTGAAAACTCTAATCATGTTTTGAAATTTGTTGTTTCTGTCTCCACCCAACCCAAATCGGAGCCGATTCATGTACCAGTTTCCGAGCCATACAAATTTATCCATGACCCAGAAACCTAACCACTACATTAATAATCGATGTGTTCTCCCTGCAACAACAAAAAATCGCCTCCGGTAGCAACAACACAGCATCTTGCCCTACCAAAACAACATCCAAAAATGCGTTCTTTGCTCTTGCGAAATGGCAAACTGAAAACGAGAAAACTAGGATTCAAGTGCGTGTGGGTGCGCGTGGGAGAGGGGGGAGAGGGACGGGAGCGGGGTAGAGAGAGCGAGAGGGGGAGAGAGCAGACCTTGCGGCGTTGGCGATGGCGGCCGGCGATGGAGACGCGGTGGCTGGTTGTTGCCGCCGCCGCCGCCTCCTCTGCTTCTCCGGCGGTTTGTACATCCGTCGGATCTCACTCTCCAGTCCTCGCCCCACCCTTTCTTTGTAGCGTAGTGTGAGTCGGGCCGGCGTGCTGCCAAAACCCAGCTAAAGATGGGAGGGAGCACTCTCAAAAACCGTTTAAAAGTCAAAAACTCATGCGAAACAATAAAAAAAACGGAGGGAGCGCTCTCAGCCCACCTCAAGTGATCGTTGGGAGGGTCCCGAAGAAGAGCTCACCAACTAGTTGCTCCCGGGCAGCCCGACGCGTGAAGCCCAACGTCCGGGCCAGGCTCGGGCTTCACTTTTCTCGCCAAGCCCGGGCTGAAGCCCAGGAAAAGCCAGGTAAAACTTATTTTTTGAAAATCTCTACTTCTAAGGGAGCAGTTGGTAGTCTCGCTTTCAGGTTTTTTTAGTCCCACCTCCCACGGTTTATTTTGGTACCTCCTCCCACCTCTGACTAAGACATCACAAACCGAATAAACCTCCTCCCGAGGCCCGAACCTACGACGAGTAACCAGCGACAAACATAACCTATGAAAAAAATCTACGAAAAAACCAAAACCGAGAAGGAATCGCACGAGCGAGGCCTCCTGCCCTCGAGCGACCAGTCGCACGCACGACTCACGCAGCAGATCCCTTCGCCGCCGCCCTCCATCCCTTCGCCACCGCAGATCCATCCCGCCGCCGCCGCCGCTCCATCCCTCTCTTCCCTCCAAGCTTGTCGCCGGCGACGAAGCGTACGGCGCCCCACGGTCATGATCGATCGCCTCCAGGAACCTACCATGCGCGCCGAGGCGAGGGCCTCGTGGACTCCGTCCGTCGCCGCTTGGCCGACGACCCCGCCGCCGGGCAGGAGGAGTGTTCCGCACCGTGAGGAACCCGCCACGCGCGTCAAGGTGAGGCGCCTCCTGGGCTCCGCCCCCCCCCCCCCCCGGTCCTTTCCCGACATCATCAGTACGTTATCCTCCCCGCTGCACCATTTCTCTTTCCGTTGGGAGAGTAGTTCTTGACATTGACACATGTTTGATCAGGCGAGTACCTCGGGGCAGAGCCCGCGCTGCCGTACCTGAGCCCCTACATGCGCGGCGAGAACCTGCTCATCGGGGCCAACTTCGCGTCCGCCGGTGTCGGCATCCTCAATGACACAGGCGTGCAATTTGTAAGATCCACGCGCACGCACGCACGCACACACGAATCATGTATACGTCAAGATGGCAATGGGGTCCCGAAACCCGCGTCCCCGTGGGTTTTTACCCTATTAGGGGACGGGGATGGGCATCTTTTCATCCCCGCGGGGCTGTTGTTGGGCACATTATACAACCCGACACGTTTCATGGGTTTACACCCGTTTCGGTAGTCCCCGAACCCGAAACCCGGCAATACCCGCGAAATTACATTATTTTTTTATCACCGTAGTCATCTTACCCCCGAAATCTCAGAGGCCTTGATGTGTTCACAAGATTGGATAAGAAACAAATATAAAGGTGTGTCTTTCTTTACATATCATCATAAAGTTTATCATTATCTTGTTGCAATATTTCATAAGATGTTCGTTACTAGTTACTTGATTCTCATAGATGCTGACAATGAATAAGGACAAAGTTTTTGGACTTGTGCATATTTTTCTCATGTTTAACTTTAGCTTGAGCGAGTTTTGATCTTTCCTAGTACTTGGCACTTTGATTTGGCATTGGAAGATTTGAAGATGGTCGTTTGGAGGCTTGGAGATGTGAAAGATACCATGATGATTCCAACTTTAAAGTGATTTGTGAACTATTAGTTCTACTTCAGAACTTATATAGCTGTTGAACCATCTACTATTGTTTTTTGTTGAAATTTACTCAAGTTATGCTGCTGAAATGTGCTTGTTTTGTTGTAAGTGTTATTCTTTGTCGTCACTGTGTTTGTTTAAATATTTTGATTTTATCGTGGGTTCCCCGAAACCCGATGGGTTTAGGGGACGGGCAGAAAACTAGCCCCGCACACGGTGATGGGGACGGGTACGGGTTTACGATTTTCTCGTGGGGATGGGTTTGGGAAGACAAAACCCGATGGGTTTCGTCCCCGTTGCCATCTTGATGTATACGTATCTACAATAGCGCAACGGAGATGACAATAATGATGTACGTGTGCGTGTGCAAGTGAACATCATCAGGATCGCGCAGCAGATGCAGAACTTCCAGGACGACCAGCGGAGGCTGACGGCGTACATCGGTGAGGACGCGGCGAGGGAGTGCGTGAGCTAGTCGCTGGTGCTCATCACGCTCGGCGGCAACGACTTCGTCAACAACTACTACCTGGTGGGTGCCCTTCTCCGCTAGGTCCTAGCAGTTCGAGATCCACGACTACGTCCCCTTTATCATCTCCGAGTACAAGAAAGTCCTCGCGGTAATAATAATTAATCTTTTCTCTTACTTACCACTAATCAATTCCCAAACATGCATAATTTCTGCTCCAAAGCATAATTGCATTTGTCTTCTATTTGTCAGTATGGTGCACAAGAGTGGTAGGCCTAAAATTCCCCAAATTAGACAGGGAAATGAAATGCTTGCTGCATGCCGGCTAGAACAGTAGTGGAAAGAGATGAGTCTGTAGACTGCCTGCCCGTCTGCCTGCCTGATATGATGGTGAGAGAGATGGGCGGTAGCACCGGTGAAGTCATTTTTGGGTGGTATGTTCAGCAAGCAATAAACTAACACGCGGCCTGTAGTGATCTGCACGCCGAATTTCAGAAGCACACACTGTGTCTGGTAAGAATTGGCCCATGAAGCGAGAAACAATTTTATTCATGGTTGATAGCCACTTTCAGTAACTGTCTGAGACATCTTCACTGCGGAGGCCTAACCCTAATGAGCTATTGCAATATATTATGCAGTACCCTAATTGTTCATTACTAAATTCTAACGGCTTGAATTACATTTCTAAAATGGTTTCCTACATTGAGGGAGGTATACATCTTAATATTTCAGTGGAGTTTCCTACATTGCAGGGTGATATGGATGAAGGAAAAGAGGCCAGCAGTGCTGGGCTAAACAATTGAGGGAGGTATTGGATTGGCCTCTGTAGCGGGCTGTAGCTCCGCTGTAGCCCGCTATATAGCCTTTTCAGCAGGGTACCGCTAAATGGTCGTCTTCACAAATAGCCCGCTATAGCTGATTTGGAGAGCCCTCCGCTATTTTCAATAGCCCGCTATTTAAAACATTGGTAGAAACTATGGTAAAGGTAACTTGAGAGTGCACTTTAGGTCTTTATTACATTTCTAAAATGGTTGCTTATAAGTTTTAGCTATCCTATTGAGTAAATCTCAATCTCTCATGGTTGGGATAAACTTTCTCATAATGCATTCATCTATATATGTGAGAGAGCTAAATTTCTCATAGTGTCGGAGAAAGAAGGTTTGAATATTATTTTCTTCACATGTGATCTTATTTTCATTTTGGAAGTACTAACTAATCTATCCAGCCCATTTGATCAAAATAGACGAAGGTGAATACTCGGGTAACAATTTGCTGAGCAAGCCATTCCAATAATCCTATTTGTTTCAAGCATAGCTAGAGTGTATTACAACAGAAGAGTTTCTTGTGCTGATACTTGGAAATCTGCACTCACCTAAATAATGAGCTCCTGCACCTGTTTATCCACCACATGTATCCTGATTATCAAAACAAAGATACTCGGATGCTTGACAATCTTGTTACTGTCATTGTCCACCACAGGCAACCATTCTTTGACTTTGATTGTTACTAAGTCTATATGGTTCTAAAAAATAATATCGTGTGAGAAATCTTCCTATCTGAACGAGGTTCCTGGAAATAGATTACATGCTGAAGCCTAGAAGTAAGCAATTAAAGTGCATATGTACTTGTAGACAGAACACGATCTTGATATCTTTGATTTTAAATTGTAAAGGTATTGTCATTTCTAGGACCACTTACTCATCTGCTATGCATTACTTGGCTTCGTGCTCTCTTGGCATTCGCTGCTTTATAGCATATTTTTTAATATGATTTTGGATATTTTGTTTCTGTACTTTACCTTAGTTTGGGACTTATTTTGCAGGCACCTTATCTTGGGCCCTTAGAAGAAGGGAACTCAACATGCGTGGTTCTCATTAGAGGTAACCAGACCGTTGTTGAAAATATTGATGATTCCTATTGTGTATTCTCAAGGAATGTTCAGGTTTAGTACTGTAAGTATTTTCTTGTTAAATATATTTGGGTGGTGCTCAAAATGCAGAGGTGAAAAGCAAGAAACATAAAACTACCTCTGAACAAAAGTTCACCACGCCTCCCAAAATGTCACCCCGCTTAGTTGAACCGAAGTTTAATGATATTTAGTTTAAGTGGAAAATTGATCAAATCAGATCATCTAACCTTTGTAAACTAGGCAACTGAATCATTTCATTGTTGCTTGTCCATGTAACAAAGAACTATAATTTGGGTAGCCAAGTTCAGATTCAGGCCATGAAAACATTCTTATAACTTCAAAACGGCAAGGGATACACCATTGTCTTTTCGTTTAATCACTAATACACACAAAAAATGTTAATTTGTAGGTTGGCGATACTGATCTGCTGGGAAAGGCCAGAGACATGCAATGCACACATTGTTTGATCAATGTTTCTGGTCCCAGCACGGGCATTAGAATTCCTCTTATTACAAGGATAAGAATCTTATATGTTTTTTTAGAAGGAAAGAATCTTAAGTGCCTTCCATTTATTTTTTGAGTATCCTCTTGTCATGAGTAAATTTCTTTGTATCCAAGCAGAGGTCACGGGGCGCCTCGGTCATCTCTTCCGGAGTGAGGACGGCGGGGGTGACACCGGGGGCCGTCCCGGCGGCGGAAGAGACCGGCGCAACCAGGAGCGGGGTGACGCCCGCGGTGGTCACCGGTGATGAGCGGGTGATTGGCAGCGGAAGTGAGGGTGTGGGCGGTGGCGCAGACATGATCGATCCCAAGCTACCTGATACGAGATTGATAGGAACCGGGTCCCTACCAGGACGAGCTCTCAGGTTGTAGGGGTGGAAGGAGGGATGGCGTGGTCGCCGACGCTGGGGCGACCACATGGCGTGAGCGAGAGAGAGGGTGCAGGGGGCGGCGGCTAGGGTTAGGTCTCCGGGCTCCCTTCGGGAAGCCGAGCAAATTATGATTGCTTCTGCTTAATCTCAAAACGGGTCCATACATGAGTTTATATAATCTCCAAATACGATAACTGGGCTAAGCCCCTAATAACGATAAGATAACTGGGCTAGGCCCCTAACTGCCTGAGGGACATCGAGCTTTCCCATGTCTTCTTCCTTCAATTCAACGTTGTTAAGATTTTGAAGATTTTCTGCGAGTTGAACTCGCATGACATGGACCCTCTGCAACGGACTCTTGGACTACATCAATCGTTTTGTCGACCAAGTACCTTCAATGATAAAGATTAATATGTTGAGTAAATATTATGATGTGCAACGCCAACCCATTGGAGGGATTTAACGCTTCCAATTATGCATTGTATATATTCAGATTATTACGCATCTGTATGTCCGCGACCACCTACTTTAGATTAATGCACATGTGATGTTTCCTGTTAATAGTCACATAATTAGTTGGTTATCCCTTGTGTATGTGCGTTGTTATTTTTGCACACCTCTTATATCAACTTTGATCTGATGCTTATCTTCTGCAATAGCCATGTCAAGTATACAATGTTTTCAGGTTACAATTTCTGTATATATACTGCAATGTTGATCCAACTTATCAGCCCTCGTTCTCCTATCGTACAAATATTTCGGTGAGAATCTGGGTCCACTTAGCATGGAGGAGCTTGAGTAAATTGAGAACCAAATAGAAATATCCCTCAGGTTGTGAAGCATATCAGGTCAAGAATAATCTCAGGTTCATCAGCTTTAGATATTTTTCTGTTATAGAGTACATGACTCCTCCCATGTAAATTGGGTACATGTCTTTCTACTTCATATTAGTGTAACCTGCCATATCTCTCCCATGTAAATAGACCCTCATGTTGCCGCAAAGAGGAGCGGCACTGCCCAACCTCCCAATTGTACGTTGTTTTGAGTTAATTGCCCTTGATCAGGCTGCAAGTGGGACATGCCATTTATTATGATTTTTTCATTATTCCTTATTTGGAACTTGAGGTCCAGGCCAGATCTGTGTGGCGGAGGGGCTACGGACGCTCGAACGGAAGATTCCTCGCCAGCATCGGAGCAATTTATTAGCCAGATCGACACTAAAGCTCCTGCATGGACGTGAAGGCATGTCTTTGGAGAGAAGTTCAATCTTTGGAACTTGGCATCTGACGATGTGTTAAAATAGGAAGATGCTAGAAAATTGTCTCTGAGCCAATTTCATATGTAGCTGTGAGCATTGCTAATTACTGTCAACATGAATGATATTTGGACTATTTATATAGCTACCATGTGCTGAACAAATTGTCTGATTAATGTAACACTCCTGAATAGATTGGTGTGTGTGTGTGTGTGTGCCATGTCATTTGGTCTTCGTTACACTAATAGAATCATTTGTCAATGCCTGATCCATTAATACTGATTTGACAGAATTGTGCTTCCAATTTTTTTCATGACTGCAACATTGTAGTTGTTTTTTCCGGTATGTATGATAAGCATAGGTGTCAATTTTGGAGCAGATGATGGATGGTTGGTTGTAGTGATTTGATATTTTAATGACTATTCATATCAATGATTATGCTTGGCCCCATGAGAAACACACGAAGCCATGAGAAACACACGAAGAAGAACGATTGTGAGGGAGGGAGGGGAAGAGAAAGATGACGAGGAGATGCATTTATCTACCACATCACAAGCATGAAATATCATCACATGTCAATTGTCTATGACTCCCATATCATATAAACAGAAATCCAATATTTTTGTTTCTTGTGATGTTGGTTCACTTTATTCCCTTCCTGTTAGAGTTGATGCTTGAGATCTAGGGCCTAAACAATTTGTGACCATAGACTGCTCAGAGTTGTCCTATTTGATCTTCAAGTGCAACCCTTCCTTTGTTCTGTTGCATCTCTGAGCCATATTAGCATACATTTCTAATCACCAATGGACTACCGGATTTACTTCATGTCAGTTGTTACCATCTCTTAGAAATTCTTTCTGCATTCGTCATATAGCAATTAAATTCACTATCAGCGAAGTTCACTGCAAGTTTGTTGCACAATTTTTATTTGATAGATACACGTGAGATTATTATTTTTATTTATGTTTGTTGAATATATGAACAATTCATTTGAGAACAGAGACAAAACATGGCAAGAAAGGGGAAGAACTAACCTACATGGAGCTTGGTCAAGGTCGCCGCTCATGTTTGATGGCATTGTTTCTGGTTCCACCGACGTTGTCGATGCCTGTTACCTATGGCCCCGTTGCTGCTTTCCTCGGTCGGGCGTGGTCCACCAGCCACTGCGTGCAGACAATAGAATTTAGGCCAGCAATTGTCGCTGATCTACACTACAGATCGACCCATAGACAGGGAAAGGAGGCGATGGCTGGTGGGGAGAGGAGCCGGGGGACGTGTTGTGGCGGGACAAGAGGCGCAGTGGCAGGGAGAGAAGGTGGAGACTACGTCATGTGAGTTGCTGAAGTTGTGCCTTATGCGGTGGGGATAAGGGATGTGTGATGTGCTTGTGTGGTGAGAGGCAAGGAGTGGCTTTTCCTTTTTATGGGAGGTTGTTCATATTTGTCTATTCTATTTTTATATTCAAGATACATACAATTATTTATCATCATTATAATTGAGATAATAAATATTTATTTATTCCAGTAATGTGTTGAGTTATTTTGTTTTTGATTTTAATATGCTCTCATGGAATGGTAAAACATTGGTTCATCCAATTTACAAGTTGAGTACTCTATGTTTGCACGTTCTTACATTTTCATGTGGAATCTTCATGCTAACTGTATGAAGTACTCATGCAGGATGGTTACAAGTCAACGAAGATTTTTTTACTATAATTGTTTAAGTACTGTGCGAAGGAAGCTGAAGACAATATTCCTGATATTGTAGGAGATGCAAGTGAAGTGGAATAATGAAAATACATTGCATCAAGTACATTTTTCGATTGTTACTGTAATTTTTTTTCTATACATGTGAAATTGGAAGTGCATTATGCTTATGTATGCAATCAGAAAAAAAAATTAAAAGGCCCGTGGCAACGCACGG
Source organism: Triticum urartu (assembly GCF_056163025.1). Classification (NCBI taxonomy): domain Eukaryota; kingdom Viridiplantae; phylum Streptophyta; class Magnoliopsida; order Poales; family Poaceae; genus Triticum; species Triticum urartu. The sequence goes on from NC_141879.1 coordinate 23,243,880, forward strand.
GCATTGTGCTAGTATAGGTCTAATATGGTAGTATTTAGCCTCAAAATTAGCTATTTTATTCTTTCTAGCAGACAAAAAAGCCTTTTTGCCTGGCTGCGAGCCGAGCCGGGCCAGAGCTTGGGATTTCGTGGACTGGCTTTTTTAAACTCGGCCCGGTTGGGATTTTGTGGTCTAGACTCTCTCGTGTTGAGGCAAACAATGTTGGGCTGACCCATTTTAGAGCACGCAGATTGAAAAATCAGGAAGAAAAGGGGCACACCTAGAGACCCAAAGGTGAGAGCTCTTATACATCGCCCGTGTGCGTGCGATCGTTGCGGCTTCACTTAAGCGACGTGCACACGGGCAGGCCCAATCATCACACCATTAGGAAAATTCGAAAAAAGAAGAAGCACATGCGTGGGATGGAACCTGGGACCTCATGCTGGATTCCAGTGAGGCTAGCCAGGCAATCGACCTCGAACGTTATAAATGCAGTGCCAGACTTGAAGTGCAAAGTACAGTGGCAAATCCTTTTTAAGAAAACGTTCAACATTTTTATATGTACATTGATTTTTTTAAATACAACTGTTTTTTAAACTACTGATCATATTTTAAATACTGAAATGGATATTTTCTAGTATACATTGACCAATTTCTTAATATATGATGAACAAAATTTAGATACACAATGAACATTTTCTAATATACGTTGAATATTTTTATAATATACGATGAACATTTTTGTAATACACGATGAACATTTTTATAGTGCAAGCTGAACTATTTCATAATATACGATGAACATTTTCTTAAAACGATGAAGATTTTCGTAACACACAGTGAACTTTTTATATAATACACAAAATGATAAAAAGAACAGAAACGGAAAAAAAAGGAAACTTAAAAGAAAGAAAATGAAAGGAAATAAGAAACCAAAACAGTAAGAAAAAAACAACTGAAACCCGGACAGAACTGTGAAAAAACGGGAAGCAAAAAAAACATGGAAGAAAAACGAAAAGATAAACCCTGCAAGAAACAAGGAAACAACAGTGAACGAAATCTGTACGTTGGGCGGCCCAAGTGGCGAATTGCTTCAGCGAAGGACCATCCTTTTGATGCCTGCGGGCGTCAAATAGTATCTGCCCCCAAAGGTCACCTACGGCGCTCTCAGCGCCGCCACATGTTTTGCTGAGGGCGCTCTTTATGATTTTTTTTTTGTTTTTTCGGATGCATTTTTTGCTTTTTAGATGTTTTTTTCTTTTTTCGGTTTTCTACAGGGTGTTCTTAACATTTGAAAAAAAAATGTAACAAGAAATTTACGCGAAAAAAGACATAGATAGTGAGCATGATAAATTTGGTTACAACTACAACATATCAGTACCCAATGAAACAAATGTAGATAGAGAGGTAGGTCACAAAATAATAATGAAATGGAAGTTATGTGAGCCCGCCGGTTGTACTCCATCTCAGGTCAGACTACAATTACATAATATGGACTATTTGATATTGATACTAGATACTACTATGCCTCTACATGAACAGGAAAAACAACGTGTACAAATCTAACCAGACTTCAACAAAAAACAGTGGTACATTTCATTTCATTATTGGTTTTACATTTTACTTCGTTTCTTTGTTAATTTTCATAGTTTATTTTTTACACATGTAAAAAAATAGTACACGTTCAACATTTTTCATATACATCAGGCACATAGTTTATACACATGTTTAACATTTTCAAATAGATGATTAAGATTTTTCAAAACTTATATTTTTTATATCTAGTTTTCTGCATAGACATTGCACATTTTTTTCCAGATCTAAAACATCTTTTTAATATGTGTTTAACATTTTTCAGTTACATGATTAACATTTTTTGAATACATGGTCAATATTTTTAAATGCACAATGAACATTTTTTAAAGACAACAAACATTTTTCACACACAACATACATTTTTTTCCGTAATCATCACGAACATTTCTATATACATTTTTGAAGTTTTTTCAAATACATAAGTAAAATTGTGAAAATATATGCTTCGGTGTCTACTTTTATTTAATGTACTTTGTACATTTTTTATACAGCAGGAATATTGGTCTGATACACATCAGGAATATATTTTTGACACACTTTTCACATTTTTAAAATGCACGATCAACATTTTTTTCATACACATTGTTTTTTTGTACATGACAAACATTTCTATACACATTTAAAAAAAAATTAAATTCTTGATTAAAATTTTTGAAATACATGATCAACTTTTTTCATACTGAACATATATGTTTGTTATAGATTTTTTTTGTATACATCAGAAACATATTTTCTATACACATTTAACACTTTATAAATTTTTGGTTAATATTTTTTCACTTGTTTTGTGTAAAGTGGCTTTAAATATAAATTATAGTGTATTTAAAAGCATAAACAGAAGTAAAGGAAAAAGAAAGAAATAACGAAAAAAACCCTGAAAATAAAAGAAAAATGAGGCCCGGTGACTTCTTGCTCACTGGGCCGGCCCATTTAGTGACACGCCTGAGGCGAGGGCATGCTAGGTCTCGCTATAAACAAGACATTGCGCTGCCGTTAGTTGGTCGCCTCGGGTAGCAACAGTAGTGTATCTTGGCCGACCACCAACTCGATCTGAGCTCTTGCAACCAGAACGTGCCTGGGATCGTTGCACACGTGCGTGAGGGACAAACTAGGAAAACGCGAAACCACCAGGGTTAAAATGTGCGATCAGCTTCAATAGCACCTCATTCTACAGCCTCCACGCATGAGCACACTTTGTAGCAATGTGAGTGATTCTGCGTGAGCCGGGCCGGCATGCTGCGAAAGCCCAGCTGAAGATTGGGCCGGCCGGTACACGCAATACAAGGCCCAACGTGTAAGCGTATGTATCGCATCAGCAACGAGCTCCCCACTGCGTGTGCTTCATTCTCAGTCTGAATTTCTTCAGTCAAGGCAAATACCTGCCTAGCTATCAGCGCATGTACTAGTAGTCGCTCTTCATGAAAATCATTCCTATTGATGAACACACATTTGTTTTGATGGATGCTACTGACAGATTAAAATCGCGGGCAAAACGTTTAGCGGCAGAGAACTTTCCGGCGATGGCTAATGAAGGAATGGAGCGATCTCGTGTGATAGCGGCATTATCTCCCGCGATTTGTACTACTGGAAAATCGCTGGAAGATTTCTCAGCCGCGATTAGCGGGAGATCGCGGCCAAATAGCGGGCAATTTAAATCTATGATGCTACTCCACATGGGAGCATGGAGAGCACAGAGAACTCTGCACCCACTGCATATATATGTCCAAGTCTTCACAAGGCAAGCTATCTCTTATTACAAGCCAACAAAAGAAAAAGAGATTCAAGCAAAAATGTCCAAGTCTGGCTGCTGTTGCTCTGCCTAGAAGAATAAACAAAATAAATTCAATAGCTTGCCATTGCCATTGCCACTGCCTAGCATCGGCACTTGAGAAAAGAAAACGAACTTCTAAAGCATCAGGACAAATAAATATAGTGGTGTGTGACACCACAATCACCGGCCATCGGAGTAGAACATGCTCGAGTACACCCACAAGGCCATGGCTGTGGGCACAAACCTCTTACGCCAGTTGAAGTTGGGATGGCTGGTTGGAGCAAGGTCCACATGGCCGCACAGCTCATGCACGCTCCAAGGCTGAGAGTGATGGGCGTAGTACAAGTTGTTGCTCGTCCCTCCCCATCGCTCAGGGCACACACAAGCAAATGGAGGGCTCCGCTCATCTCCCCCGACGAAGATCGCCCAGTTGTCCAACGTCTTCACCTTCACCCACTTCGCGGGCTCGGTTGACATGTCGAGGCGGTGGCACACAGGATCTACGGACGATAGGTGCACAAAGTGGTCGACCATGAGGAGATCGTCGCCGCAGACCACAAGCCATGCCTGCACAAAAGATTCTGGCTCTATCTCGCTGCACCACTCAGTTGGTATCTCCCGCAGGCCTAACCGAGGGGCCAACCGCAGAGTATAGATTCTCATATCGTGGTCCATGGCGATGAACTGACTGTTGAACTGCACGATCTGAAATATCCATCCATGAGGAAGTTGGAGTTCCTGCCAAGAGTCACTTCCGAGGGGCCAATCAAACAGGGAGGATTGAGTGCTTACAAGGAGATGTGAGTTGGGAGATGTAAGTGGAGCGGTGAGAGTGCCACCATAGTAGCCATTGCTGAAAGGGAGACGTGGAGGCGAAACCATGGCCCCGGTGAACACATCGATAACAAGACAATCTCCACGGTAGCAGCAGATGAGATGGCCATGTGAAGAGCCAGCAAAGTGCATGTTCTCAAAAGTTTCTTGAGGAATCTGGCAGCGAAGGGTGCTATTGTTGCTAGCTACATCAATGACTTTACGTATGCGTAGCATGTATCGAGAATTCTCAGGAACAGAAGAACATTTTTCAGAAAAAATGGAAGGAAGTGAAGAACCTTGGTTAGGACCAGCAGGTCGGATAAGAAGAGGTGGGATTAATGTGCATAAGTTAGATGCAGTTCGGTAGGAGAAGAATGCTGCACGCCAAGAGTGGCAGGTTGCAGCAAAGGCAAGAATGTCAATGGAGGATCCCAACAGAGCAACAATGGAGTAAAGCGGGCCATCCGGAAGATCGGCCCAACCTTGTAATCCAGACACAACAGGGCTAATTGAAGTAGAAACTACTGACAATCTGCTGGGGCTCTGCATGATGGGAATTTGTCTGCATCACATAGCAAATTCAGGGCCTAATATCAGAACCGAAGAACAATTTCAAGGATATGATAAAATAAACAGACATATAGCATGCAAGAACAATGGATATTTCCTCAGGGTCCTAAAATACGCCTATGCATGAAGAAACTTGTTATACACTAGAAAATAAGAAATTTGACACGACTACACTCTTGTGGGGTGTCATGTTCAGACCGTCCATCAGTTAATAAGAGCATGCAAGAAAAATAACCTGTACTGTCTAGCAAACGTCTCACAACAGTAAACACTTTTAACGAATCCCATCATTATGTTTACAAGAACATGAGGCTAAAAGAGCCGTGAGACGGATATGTTGATGATATGTTAATAAGATCATTTCATGGAGCGCCAATTTCTGAGGAAAATCAAAGCCTAACCGGATCAGTCCATTCTAATTCAGGCCACCAAAAGATCCAGCGCGAGCCGAGTTCTAGATGATTCGTAGGCATATGCATGACCCCATACAGATGAAACAAGGGAAATGCGTACGGGAGAGAACGAGCACAACTCAGACCTTGCGGATCAGGTTGGGAGGGGGAGGCGGTGGGGGTGGGCTCTCGACGGCGTCTTCGATCTCCGGCGTTGTGGCGCTGTGGCTCGATCGCTTCCAGAAACCGCCCGGCCGCTTCGCCTGGAAGGGAAACGGGCTGTTCTCTCTCTCAGACTCTCGTTACTTATTATAAGGCTTTCCGTTGTGGGCCGACTTGGGTTTGCATGGGTCTGCTTGTTCTAAAGAAAAAGATACTACTGATTGTTTCCTGATCCTGAAAAAACAAACAAACTGCTAGTTTTTGCTTTTTCTTTGCGGGGAACTTTGAGACCTTTATTCAAAACAAAGTACTCATGGGACAATCAGCCATAAGGCTGGTGAATGTGATCAGGAAGGGGGGGTTCAGAGTCCAGCCAACTCTCTGTAACCATCAGCGAGCAGGCATGGTTCGCGCAAAAGATTGGCTGGATAGTTAGCTGTCCTGCTTACATGTTGAATAATAGATGAAGTAAATGATGAAGCGAGCTCTCGAATTTCTAATTGGATACGAGCCACAACTGTTTGTGAGCCATGGCGAGAGTTCCAGAGGTTCACCACCTCCGCGGAGTATGTTCCCAAAATCACATGTCAGTAACCCCCAATTATGCGAAGATAACTCCGACACGCAGTGATAAGGATTCCAAGATCAACGGTCCATGGCCCAGGGGTGAGGTTTGCATCATGCACCTCCCAAAGCCATTGGCGAGCGAGGGACACCTCTGACAGCAGCCAACCCAGCTTCAAAATTAAAAGCAACATCCGCGTTAATCTTAACCCAACCGCCAGCAGGTGGTCTCCAACCATAACCTGAAAGAACAGCAACTTGATCACTTGGGATATCAAGCGCCGCTAGATCCTCTCCGACTCGGCGGATAGGAAACATCGGATCAATTTGCACCTCATGATAAGTCCATTTGTTCCTCGAATTCCAGATCACCCACTACTGTCATGTTTTACATGATCTAAGCAGGCCCGTCGATGAGGGGGAGCGAACTGAGCGACCGCACAGTGCCCCCCAAATCGTGGGGCCCCATCGAAGGAAAAACCTGTAGATGGAAGCTTGGTTAATTGTCTCGGTTGCCGCTAAAAAGACACTAAAAGACCACTACATTTTTTGAGGGGTCTAACAAAAAACAACATAGGTGCCCCTGTCTACTCGATGGCTGCATGAAGCACGAAAGGCCAAAGGCCCAAAAATAAATATCAATGCCCAACGCACCGATCGGGAGCCAGGACACGACGCAGATCCATGGATTCCGCTTCGTTGCAGTTGAACAGGCAGCCGAACTGGTGTCCGGCGATCCGTGATTAGCGAAGCCCTAGGCGAATATAGCGAGGCGCCGAAACCCTAGCATTCTTCCTCGTGCCGGCGCAGTTGCCTCCGATGATCCGATCCGTTCCCATCGGTTAATCTCTTGCTGCCGTGAGACGCAAAAGTCGCAGACCGTGGTGCCTTTCGTTGCTTCGATCAGGAACATGCCCACGCCCGGACTACCTAACGTGTTTTAATCACGACTAGAACAATGCATGTGCGTTCCAATGAGATATAAATGTTCTAGTACGTTAGCTTGTGATTTCCTGTCGGTAATAATGCGATTGTGTAAATAAATGTTCTTCAAATTCTGCCTGTGAATTACCTTATATTTTGATTAGAAGTTTGGTAAGTAAATTCAAGTGGAATTGGTTCAGAAGGTAAGTAAATTAAGGTGATTGATTATCATATACATGAAAGGTTGGATGAAGGGGTGGTGTGAAGAAAAGTGAAATGGAAACGTTTCATTCTTTTTATGTAGTAGAGAAGAGCAATGTCTTTTTTCAGTTTATTTCTTATATTGGAATGATCTAGTCATCTAGCAATATTTGAAACTAATTATATATTGTTTGACCTTTTATAATTTTTTGGCTTTTTACCTAAATCTTTATCATGTCTATGGGAATTAGCAAAAAATATTTTGGTGCTGCAAAGCGTAAGAAGAAACAAAGGCTGGAAGTTGATGCTCAATCTAAAACAGATGTTCCTTTTTGGTAGAACATGAGGTTAGATTATTACTTTAGTACCCTTCACCTTTTTTAGCATTAGATTTGACACATGCCTAATATTGTACGAAATAAAACACACTTGAGATTATATAATAAAGTGAGATTATGTTTTACGGATAATATTTTTTCTATGATATGAGTTGCTCGAAATTTTGGACCCCATTTCGGTTTTCGCCAGGGGCCCCGAATTCCTGGAGAGGGCCCTGGATCTAAGAATCACCTATCACACAATATATCCCGCACCCAAGTGTCTTTATGGAGCCTGGGTAAGCGGAAATCAAAACAGGACATGGCTTCATCCCAGAAACGCCTTGCATGGAAGCGCTCAATTAATGCATGCATGAGATCCTTCTACTCCGCCTTGCAGATGTTGCACAAGCTGATTGGCATAATATGTCGACGCTTTAAAGTTGCTTCATCAGGGAAAATACCATGAACCACTCTGCACCAGAAGACCCTAACTTTAGGTACAACTTTGAGATTTTACAAGGATTTCCACATCTATTCATTTGTCTATGAGGTTCTGCTAACCGCCCCTTCCTAGAGAGTTGCACACTCCTTTTGATTCATGAAGCACGGTTCGTCGATTTTACAGAGAAGGTACCTGGGTTTTTGAAAGCCCAAGCTAAGAAATCCTCCTGGACTCCATTCCAAGTTGGGATATTCAATATAGCATCTGCATCAGGTGGGAGGAAAGTATCACTGTCTGAATCGGGATATTCCGTCACTCCCCGCCACTAGGTCAGCTCGCCAAGTCCAATTTTCCTCGTCGATGAGTTCATTCACTATCTGAATTGGTGAGTCGGCTGGCGGAAACATAGGATAAATACGAAGAGTAGCCGGAATCCATTTGTCATGCCAAATTGATATGGATTGTCCATTGCCAATCAGCATAAATAATCCAGCTCGCAGAGCCTCCCGTCCCACAACAATGACTCACCAAATTGGTGAGGCCGGCTGTGGCACTGGGGCATGCATAAATCCGTCTACGGGAGGTATCTCACCTTCATCATTCAAACAAACAATGACCCAAGGTTAGTCATGAACCTCCGACCATACTTTCCAAGAAGTGCCAAGCTAAATAACTCTAGATCTTGGAAGCCTATTCCAAGCTTGATCATTGGGCTCGCGAGTGATTTCCATGACACCCAATGCAAAGATCGTCTGTCCAGAGAACCGCCCCACCAATATTGTTCCATACTTGACGTGATGCCTTTACATCCTTTCTTTGTAAGCCTAAAGCAACTCATACTGTATGTGCGGATTGCTTGTATCGCAGTTTTCAGCAAAGTCCCTCACCCAACACAGGCAAGATTTCTCTCTGACCACCCCCTCATAATAGTTCTCAACCTCTCTTCAATTGCCACTTGTAATTTTTCCAACTATAGTAGGAAGACCAAGATATCTTTCGCTGAATGCCTCCACTGCAATATGAAGCAAATTCTTCACACTTATCCTCTGAGCTTGAGGGGTATTTGGTGTGAAATAAACTTTCCTCTGTTAACCATCTGGACCGAACGCGTAATTTTTCATAATGATCACCCTGTTACGGATGAGGTTCGGACAACCCCAAAGCACAACATTCGGTATTGAGTGATTCGATACTCGCATGGTCTAAGGAATCATACATATGTTAACTCCCATGTTATAAACTATAGACTTCAGATGATATAATCTCTAAGTATAACATACAACTTGGGTCTTCAACAGGAATGTTCTACCAACATCATGCTCTTAAATGTTACTGGCATTGACTTCATGACTATGATCAGAAAAACGGAATCATAAGATTAACACTTGAGCTAGTCCTAGAGGCAAGACTAGGAATCACATATTCAAGAACCATAGTAGTTATAGCATAGAATATAAACTTGGAAATAAATAATACAAGTATTATTGTCTCTAGGGCATTTTCCAACAGCTCATCAATATCTCCGTGCATAGTCCAGCGCATTGGGGCTCGAGCCCTACTATCACATGATGCGTTTTCTAATCCAGCTCAACCATAGCCCAAGGCTCAGGGGAGTCATAGTGAGAGCATGAAATGTATACACAGTTACTCTTTCTACCCATCTTTTAGCGTTCTTGAAAGCAAAGGTAGGGCTCCTTGTGTCAGTGCCAACAAAGAGAGCCTACTCCAATTTCTCCACCTTCACCAACATGGCTAGCTCAATTGACAAATTGACTTGGAAGGCCTCAAAGGTAACCAACTTGTAGGTTACAGAGAATTTGATCATCCACCACACACAACCAACCATGTACTACAGTGGATGCCAGGAGGTTATTTGCAGATCTGTGCCCATGAAGATGCCACATCCTGGACACCGAGTCGATGGCTCAAGCGCATACTAAAGAGCATTTCATAGTCCAGCATGAAGACCGTACCCCAGAATACCACAATCTGGTAGGTATTTCTACCACTGGAAAAGGGAGAAATTGTTGCAAACTAGCAGATATGTGATGGGCAATTTGAGAGGCGTAGTTTAATCTTAGAGTTGTTATTGAGTGGTATCTGAAGTGTTCTGACTTGAGTACTCGTGCAAACATTGACAAGGATGTGATTGTAGAAGTTGAAGAGAGCAATGATCTCGTAGAGAAGGCTGTCCAGAAGGTTTGCCCAACCTAGGGGCGTAGACATGTGGAAAGCGTCCTCAGAGGAGCTTTGACTGTCTTCCGCAACACCGACTTCCATGTGACACACCATCAATCAAAACCGAAAATTCAAAAGCAAGAACACATAAATAATGGAGAGAGTAACTAGTTGACTGCTTGAAATATGGATAGATTTTTTTGAGGGGTAGAAATATGGCTAGATGTGCAGCGGTGGAGACAGGGGGCGAGAAGGGGCCTGCCCTGTAATGGGCCCCCTCCAACTCAAACACAAGTAAGAAAAACTAGGGAATGTAGTGGACTTAATCACCCTTCTCCCATGTTTAACGTGTGATTAGAGTAGCCTCGCTGTCCTCCTGCCGCCTCCTACCCCGTGCAGTTTCTGGAGATCTAATTCAGAGTATATACACCTCCATCACAAGACCAAGCAACTGCTCAGCCACGCGGAAGTCAGGAAGACCAAGCGAGTAACTACATCAGGAAGGGTGTCGGCGCTGCCAAGAAGCGCCTCAGGCCACGACCGTCTAAGAAGGAACGGCACCAGCTGGAGGTTGGTCGTCGGTGCTCTCTTGGTCGCCAATTCCCCATCCAACTGCCCAATGTTTGCATTACTGACCACTCTCCACTAAATTCTTTAAAAACAAGTGTCTTATACTTGTCAAATTGTACATAAGCTAATTCTTTTGATTGTGTTTTGTGCGATCTAGATGCAAATTTTGAGACTTTAAGTTATGTAGAGAAAAACCCCTGCTAAGTGCCGTCAAGATTAATTCAAACTAAAATGGAAGGCCGCTTTGGCATTGCAGAATAATTTACATCGAAAGGGAACTAGCAGTTAAGTTTTCTTCTGACAATTATTGATATTTCATCCCACTAACAAGTGTAGGGAAATAGTTTAATCGAATAGAAATATAAGTATGTTTTTATAGTGCCACTTTGTCACATTATTGTAGTATTATGATAGCAACAACCTAGACACCCCCCCCCCCCAATACTCAAATCCTTGCTCCACCCCGGTAGATGTGCAATTTGTTATCCCTATAGTACTAATCATTACCTCCCATTCATTGCTATTTTAGAGTAGATATGCACTGCTGCTTGACTTTGGCATGGCATGCTCGGTTCTGTTAACCTTCGACATGTGATCATCTCTAGAATGTACTCTAGCAAAATCCCCTTGCCCATGACGTGTCATTGCCGCTGCTGGCAAGGGATTACTAGAGTCTCTACCAAAATTGCCACCAGTACATCATTTGGGATGTCACTATTGGTCTGCGCAAAGATCCCGTCAAGTACATCGACATCAAAGTTTGCCCACCGATTGCCCCCCGACTAGCCTCCCGAGTACTATTTGAACTTGTATTGCGAAAATGCCACAAAGAGAAGTGTGTAATTCCTAGCACATGCTAGAAGGGCACCACATGGAGCCTATCTATCTCGATTGTTCCATCAGCAGATTGTAATTTTGACTGCCCCTTTGATATTGCATACATCATTGTGGATCCAATGCATTTTGACTTGTTTCCTAGGTTGCGCAACGATGACCCCACCAAATCAACAACATTAGTATAATGCCTCATCATTGGTTTCCCCACCTTGAGCATAGATGATGTTGTTATCTACATGCATGATGTCCAAGACCTGCCCCAAGGCTGGATGGAAGTGGTGATTGTTCTTAACATGAGGGGGAAGAAGTTGCAAGGAGTTGCTAAGCTTGTTCCCAAAAATAATTCACTTTCATGTGAAACTGTATCAGTGAAGTCTCAAAATTTCTTATTAAAGATGAAGACACATGCGAATCTTGATAAACAAACACAAAGGTAGAAATGTAGGAATTTACTCACTACTGGTAAAAGGCTTATAGGTGGCCTCTGATGAGTGGCGGGCGCTGCCTAGCATCGGATAATTAGCCGCCAATACTACACTCTTTTGAATTTCATTGCAGGCAAAAAATAGCAATGGCGGGCACGACCTAATAGCCCACCATTGATGCCTAGACAATCAGTAGCGGGTGATGAGCGTCTCCCACCATAGCTATATTTCGGCGACCCACGCCCAAAATTTTCAACTTCTCCATTAGTTTGCAGTGGCGTGTGTAGTTTACTGCCCGCCATAGCTATATTTCAGCCCCCTGCCACCTGCCACTCAAATATAGCTGTGGCGGGTGGATACTATCGCCCGTCACTGTTATTTTTGACCTTATCCACTTACCTGATGCCCACGCGGTCTCTCACACCTTATCCAGATGCGACATATGTCTAGAGCACGAGAACAACCACTGAGAGCACTAGAGCAGCTGCCGAGAGTCCACGAGTAGCCGTCAAAGCTGCGAGAACCGCCCAAGCCGAGATCTCAAAGATATTGTAAGGCGAGGAGAGCTCATGAAGGAGCTGAACTTTTACTTCTAAACGACTAGTGCACCACCTTTATGTGATCTATATGATCGACACATGTGAACTTAATTTCTATGTTGCTATGATGGAGCTGAACTTTTGCTACTGAACTACTAGTGAACTGCCTTTATTTTATTTGTATCATCAATGCTTCTGAATTGCCTTTATTTTATTTTAGTTTATTTATTTATTTTCATAGATGAAGTAAAAGTGATATGTGGTGTACTATGGGAAGAATCGAGGAGTCTATGATTCACGCGAGATGCAATGAACAAGTGCACGATTAGGAGAACAACTGCAATAAATGATATAAGACTAAAAAAGAAGCGGAGGATCACGCCAACTTTGTTTCCATAGAGAAAATCAACTACGAAGTATGCAAGACTATGTTGACAAGTGGATGAGTGAAGAATTTGATTATCTTTATCCAATTCATTCTCATTATGATGTTGTTGTTATCACGGGGTTGTATATGTATGTAACATGCAACATGTTGGAGGCTTCGCTTAGAAAGCTATGTGTACTAATGATGTTACATAAGTTGTACTCTAACGAGTCCATCTATTTTACTATATTTGGATTATTGTTATGGTAAAATATGTTGCGGCTAATCTGAGATACATCTATTGTGATGTGTATGATCGCATACAATAGTTGTTGTTTAATGTCTGGTTTTATGCTGGTGGCTGGACATGTAGTTGTGGCGAGTGCCTTTGGTTGCCCGCCACAACTAACAATATATACCAGTGGCGGGTGCCAAGATACACCCGCCACTACAGAGGCTCTACCAGTGGCGGGAGCGCACCCGCCACTGATGCCATGTTAGCAGTGGAGTGTGCACCTCCTCCACTGCTAGGCATTCCTGCAATTGTGGCTCCATAGAAAGTGGCGTCTTGGCAGTTAGTCCAGATGAGAGGGAACAATATTGAATGGATGTGTATATATCTACTGACAGACTTTCCTGTGTTTTATCGTTGTTGCACAATCTTGGGTGTAAAAATAATACACTTAAGGGTTCCACCCCCTAAACAGTCATCACCACATTGGTTACTCCCATGTCGCATCACCGTCGGCCATTGTCGCTGCATCGTCTCTCATCATGGTGGTCCCAACCATCGCAACAGCGTCATCGCTGCAGTGCCATCTTCGCCCAACACAGTGTCATCGTCGTTTTAGTTGTCTCCGAACCATTGAAGCCATCATAACTTCCGCAACGTTGCTTTGGTTGCTACACAACATCATACACATTGCAGTCATCAACACGCCAATATAGCCCTGTTGAAAAAATAAGAGCCGTTGTTGCGAAAAAGCAGGCCATCAACATGCAGCATTGCCGCCGCCATTGCAGCCCCCGCTCCCACCACGGTGGCGCCGCCTACCACACCGGCTCACAACTTATCCGACGACATGACTCCCTACTTGCTGTCGCGGGTGTCTACATCACTACAGGATGGGGGCATGTGGGAGCCTTGCAGCCGTGGTGGTCGATGTCGCCCCTCCCTCAGCTTGCAGCAAATGGCGTTGTTACGTTGGTCGGCGACGTCTGCCACCGTTTGCAACACCATCATCGCAGCCATGGGCAGGATGCAACAATGGTGAGGCCATGCCACACTGTGTTTTGTTCGATCGGATCTGTTGTGGTAGGGATGCAGTTGGCGGTGGTCGGTGTCGACCCCTCTCGTTTCACAGCAGCAGTCGGTGATGATGGCCCCGATGTAAATATGGGAACACAGAAGAGATAGAAAGTGTGTGGAAGAGAGCACATATTGTGCGAGGGATGTGGCCGACATGGGCGCTATGACCCGTCGGACGAGTTTAAGCCTTTTTCTTACTCTAATTGATGAACGCTATTCATACTTGTTTTAAAAACAGTGATGCTTTTTTTTTTGTTTTCATCTATTTTGGATTGCTTACGACGTTTGTCTATTTTTTTTAGTAGTTTAGATTGCTTACCACATATGTCGTGTGGTCCCACGTTTGCCATGTTGTGGTAAACAAAATTAGTTTTTCCAATCATTAGTAGGCCCAATAACCTGGACATGCCAAATTTCAGGAGGCAAGTTTGAGTTAGTTTCGGTTTAAAAAAAAAGTTTGAGTTAGTTTCGAGGTTGCAGTTTTGAGTTGGTTCACGTGTGCGACTCGGTTTAGACACGGTTGAGTCTCTGCTCGTATATAGGAGTACTTGCGGTTATAGCGCTCATAATGTAGCACTTGGCAGAGGTACGACGGCCTGCTGTTTCAGTTAGCACAAAGAAGAAGAGAAGTAATCATCCGAGGATTGTCAACCAGCTACAGCCAAGATGACGAGCCTGCTGCCTCACGACCTGATCGTGTCGGAGATCCTGGTCCGGCTGCCCGCAAAGTCCCTGTTGCGTCTAAGCTGCGTCTGCAAGGCCTGGCGCACCACCATCTCCGACGATCCATCCTTCTCTCAGGCGCATCTCCACCGGCTCCACCAACAAAACAAGAAGCCGTGCAGCCTACTCATTACACCACGTATCACCGTCGAAGCCGCAGAACCTTGGAGTTGGACGATCAGCCACGAGGTCTCTGCCCCGGGATTGTACCTGTGGGAGGAGAGCAAGCCGGACGTGGCAGCCCTCTTGCACGACACCTCATCGTTCCCCGCGGAGGACAAGTGGGCAAGGCACCGGTTCGCGCACTGCGACGGGCTTGTGATGCTGCCAGCAGAGGATACCGTGCGCGTGCTAAACCCGGCCACGCGCCAGGCCGTCGTGCTGCCTTGGAGCCCCAACATCGTCACATCGGGTCGGCGCTGGGGAACCGAAGGCCACCAGGCGTTTGGCTTCGGACGGGATCATGGCACCAACGCCTACAAGGTCGCTCGCTTCTTCTACCGCGAGTGTCTCGCCGAGGATGCTCTTGGGATGGAGGTGTTCACCATTGGAAAGGACGACTGTTGGCGTGAGACGGTTACACGACCGCCGTTCTGTTTCGTAGCAATGCAAACGGCAACCTTCTTCAAGGGCTCCTTGATCTGGACAGTTGACCATGAGTCGCTCATGTATGAAGACTTGAGTCCGGATGAGATTGCAGACATGCCGTGCTTTGTCCGCTTTAGCCTCGAAGACGAGTCATTCAATATTATTACTGGGCCTCCATGGTACCGAGGGCCCAATAAATTTAAGCCCGGTGTCGTGGTTTTAACTCTGACAGTGATGTAGGAGGGTGTGTATGGAGAGGCTAGATCTTAGCTATGGAGGAGTTGTAAGCACACGAGGATTACGAGTTCAGGCCCTTCTCGGAGAAAGAAACAGCCCTACGTCTCGGTGCCCGGAGGCGGTCGATATTATGCGTGTGTGAATAACAGGGGTGCGAACCCTTCATACTGAGGAGGGGGGTGGCTTATATAGAGTTCGCCGGCCCTCTCTTGCCCTCAGTAATGCAGGGTTTAAGGTACATTTAAGGTTGGGCGTTACTGGTAACGCCCCTAATAAAGTGCTATAATGACCATAAAGACTACTTAATAGCCGACCGTTTGCCTGCGGAGTGACTTCAGATCTCCTGGCGGTCGAGTGGCTAGCTTCATGGTCGAGTGTCTTGAATCCGTCAAGTGGGATACCTTCAAGTCGATTGAAAGGTGACTTCTTCTAGGGATGTCCTCGGGTAGGGCTCTTTGGACAGGTCCGTGCCCCTACCCTAGGTACATAGCTTCATCATTAGCCTCCGAATGGATCGAGGTTAGAATGGGGAAAGAGTTGGGGATCTTTCCGACTGGTTCTTTGGGCTAAATGAGTGCCTCGTATTGGACAATCGTCACGGATGACGCCATCAACCTCTTTCAGTCGCCTTGATCCATTCCAGGCCTTTCGCCGAGTGAATTTCTTTACTTGTGACATACCGAGTGTCGGCGCGAGCGGGGTCTTCTGTTTTGACAAGTTGTTCTGCAGCACGCGGATGTCGCGGGATTCGGATTTCGGGAAGCGCGCGGGACGGGAGCGGCCACAGTAATCGGAAGTGATAAAGCGGAAGCTCCTCGATTCCCGTGCCACCTTTTTCGCCACGTACTGCGCGCGCGTCTGCTGCGGGATTTGACTGGATAGCCTGGGCTTACCAGTCAGCCACTCGGGAGCGGCCTCTTATAAGTCGCCGGCTCGGGGTTTCCAAACAGTGCTCTCTTCTTCCTCTCTCCCTTCGCAAGTTCCTCCGCCACCTCCGCTCTCACCCTAGCGCCGCAGGCCCGTGCGAGATTTGCCGGCGACGATGGCGAAGGACAAGACATCCGCTCTGGAGCGCGCGAAGAAGGCGGCGGCGCAGGGGAAAGGGAAGAGGTCTGCTCGGGGCGGATCTTCCTCAAGGTCTGCTCTGCCCCGAGGCTGGATCCAGGGCGACTGGGTGCCGTCGGTGATCCGGCAAGAAGATCTCGACGACATGGTCGAGGGGGGAGTCATTCCCTACGAAGCTGCGCGTCTTCCGGGGAGAGAGATCGAACCCCAGCCTCGCGCCGGTGAGTGCGTGCTCCTAGCCACCCATATCGACCGCGGGTTTTCTCTGCCGCCCCATCCTTTTTTCCGGAGCTTTCTGAACTTCTTCGGAGCGCAGCTCCACCACTTCACTCCCAACTCCATCGTATATCTTGCTGCTTTCATTTCCATGTGTGAGGGTTTCTTGGGTTGCCGCCCCCATTGGGGACTCTTCAAGCACATTTTTACCTGCCGTTCTCAATCGGTCAAGAAGGCCAAGTCGAGTGACGAAAGGACGCAGGTGATCCAGCTATGCGGGGGCCTGGCGATCCAGACGAGAGGAAAGAGTTGTTTTCCATCTATCACTTTCCCGGAGTCGGTCCGCGGTTGGCAGGCGACCTGGTTTTACTGTCAAGACCAGGCGACCCCAGGACAGTCGAATGGTCTTCCCCCTTTCTCTCTCGACCGAGCTGAAAAACCTGCTTCTCTGAAAGTGACGCCGGAAGAAAAGGCCCAAGTCAAAGTGCTGGCTGGTCGAGTGGTTGAGCTTGTCTGCGAGGGCGTGACTGGTATGGACCTGCTGGAGGTCTTCCTTCGGAGGCGCATTCAGCCGCTCCAGGCTCGTGACCACCCGATGTGGCTGTACTCGGGTCTCGACGACACCACTCGGATCCACCCGGAGGTCACCGATGAAATGCTGGAGGGGTGGTTGTCGAGCATCACAGGGAACAAGGACAACCCCCGAGGAGCCAGGAGGGTAATTCCACTCGACAACTCGTATGACCTGGACCATGTATGTCTTTATGCTCCCGACTGAGATCTTGTTTTCTTCATTGGTCTTCTTTGAGTTGGTCGATTGACTTTTGTCTTGTCTGTTGTTTTTCAGGCGACTACTGAGATGTACTCGACGCCCAACGGGGCACAGGAGCCAACTGAGGAAGGGGAGGCGAGCGGAGGTGAGAGCGGAGACGATCAAGGCGAGTGGGAGTCCGACGGCGAAGGAGAGGGAGGCGATGACGTCGACTCTAGCGAAGAGGAGGAGGAGGAGGTTGAACTCCCCCCCCGGAGAGGTGATCCAAGCTCACACACGATCCAGCGCGGGAACGTGGTAAGGCGACTGCTCCTGTTGAGCAGTCGTCGAAACGCCCTCGGACCTCTTCTCCTACGCCGACTGGAAAGGCTCCCAAGTACCCACATGCGACGCCGTCCAAGCCGCCCAAGGCTCTGCCCAAGATGAAGATGGCTGTCCCTACCATTTCCGGGTAATAATAAAACTTGCTTTCCTTCGTCGACCGTGGACAAATCCTTGGTCGATTCATTGAGCCAACTGACTGACTTTCGAGATTTGCAGCGCTGCTACTTCTGAGATCTCTGCCAAGGACGACGACAAAGAGATGGAGGATGCTGTTACCTCCAACCCTGGTACGATCACTGACGTTCTGCTTTGAGTCGACTGAACATTTATTGCAACTCTGGTCGATTGAATGTTTTCCTTGTAGCCCCTCCTCATGTTACCGACCTCCCGGATGACGACGACAACGAACCGCTGAGGGTGAGGAGGAACAAGAGGGCGTCGGCTGACAAGACCCCCCAATCTGCTCTGGCGTCTGAGGCCGTAGCTCGGGATGGTGGTGACACCACTCGGGCTTCTGTGACTTTCGCCATTCCTCTGACGAGTGTGCGGCCTTCGACGTCGACTGCGGATCCGCCTTCGCTTTTTGCCGCGTACCCCGTCCCTGAGGACCAAGCGGCTGCCGCAAAAGAGGCTATACGCCAGGCGGGGGTCATGATGGAGCAAGTGAAGGTGGCTCGGGAGGCCAGCCAAGCAGCTTATGACGCGAGCTCGGCTCTTCAGAGCAACGTCCAGGTCAGTCGACTCAACACTTGGTCTGTTATGATATGCTGTTTGAAGAATCTCTTTTCCGAAGATCTTTGTATCTGTACACCCACTGGGTGTGTCTGCCAATTCTTGGACGGGTGGGGGCACGCTAAGTGCACCCACTGGGTGTAGTCCCCGAGACTACGGTGGACTGCTGGCAGTCGACTGTAGTCTTTACATTGTGTTGTTGTAGCTGTATTTCTTCACTCGGTCTGGTCAGGCCATGTCAAATGGAACTGTATCCGGTCGACTGCGGGCAGTCGACTTTTTTTTTCACAGTGGGGGCACGCTGAGTGCACCCACTGGGTGTAGTCCCCGAGACTGCTGTCGAATGTTTTTGATTCGGCTGTGGTCTTAGAAACGTCATCATTGTCTCTTAGTTACTCGGAAGCAACTTATCGTGGACGTCTGTCGACTGATTTTTCTTTTTACAGAAATCCTGCGAACTTGTAGCTCGCTATACTGAGTTGGAGAATCAGCAAATCCAGCTCAACCTTAACTTGAAGCTTGCTCAGGAGAATTTGAAGAAGGCGCAAGAAGAAGCAAAAGGTATGGCTGGTGAGGTTCTCCATTCTTGACGAGTGGCTTTTCTTCCTTGTCCATTCTTGATGTTGATTTCACTCGACGTACCGCAGATAAACTGGAAGAAGCTCTGAAGAAGAAGGATCAAGATCTTGCAGAGGCACAGAAGGAGGTCTTGGACAAAACGAGGCTTGCTGAAGAGAAAATGGCTTCGGTCGGAGCTCTTGAGCAGGAGAACTCCAGACTGAAAGCTGCTCTCGAGGTAGCCAATCAAGAGGTCAGCCGACTGAAGAACGACAACGTGGCTCTGCACGACAAGGCGGGTGAGCTGGCGGGAAAGAGGAACGATCTGGAGGCTTATCTCGGTGGACTCGCCAAGAAGCTGTTCGTCGCTCGAAGGTAATTACTCTACCCCGACTGTCTTGCAGTTACCAAGTCTGTGTAGGGCCACTGTCTTATTCTTGAATCGTGTTTGCAGAATTCTTTCAGAACTTTGAAGAGGAGACCAGTCGAGTGGAGCCAGGCTTGGACCCTGCTAACTCTGTTGTGAAGGACGAGGCTGCAATGAACGTGCTCCGTCTGGAGTCTCGTATTGCCAGCGTGGTTGACTATCTTGCTCGACTGAAGGTTGCGATGTCGCGGATCGACACATCACTCTGGCCTGGGACGACGCTTCAGAACGACCTCGAGTCCCTGATGGCTCGACTTAATGAAGTCCCAGGTCGAGTGGCGGAATGGAAGAAATCTTCCGCTAGATGTGGTGCTGATGTCGCTCTGTCTCTGGTCCGCGTCCATTGCAAGGAGGCGCGAGAAGAAAAGCTGGCCGCCATCCAAGTTGCCAATACCAGGAAGCACAACTTTCAAGACTTCATGGAGACTTTCATCGCTGCTGCCACTCGTATTGCAGACGGGATCGACTTGGATGAGTTCGTCGCCCCTTCCAGTCCTCCTCCCGAGGAATGAAAAACTTTTATGCTTCACTTTAAATTTGCCTCGGAATGCCGAGTGGATTTGTAACCATTAAACTCTGCCTTAAATTTGCCTCGGAATGCCGAGTGGATTTGTAACCGTTAAACTCTGCCGAGCCGAGGGCTCGAGTACTTTGATCTGAGGTCTGGGACCTTTTAGGCTTTATCCGAACTTGATTTCTCGTTGAATATCTTCATGGTTTGATCTGTCGAGTGGAACTTGATCTTCACTCGGAATAACCTTGTATTTGTGGAGTAACCTCTTGCGGATTGGGTTGTGTCCTGTACTTAGGCGAGCACTGGGCTGCAGCTAAGCCTCCGAGTGGGAGGTTTGCTCTCCACTCGGTAGGATTTTTAAACACTTAGGCGAGCGCTGGGCTGCAGCTAAGCCTCCGAGTGGGAGGTTTGCTCTCCACTCGGTAGGATTTTTAAACACTTAGCCGAGCGCTGGGCTGCAGCTAAGCCCCCGAGTGGGAGGTTCGCTCTCCACTCAGTAGGATTTTTAAACACTTAGGCGAGCACTGGGCTGCAGCTAAGCCCTCGAGTGGGAGGTTTGCTCTCCACTCGGTAGGATTTTTAAACACTTAGGCGAGCACTGGGCTGCAGCTAAGCCCCCGAGTGGGAGGTTTTCTCTCCACTCGGTAGGATTTTTAAACACTTAGGCGAGCACTGGGCTACAGCCCAGCCTCCGAGTGGGAGTCTGGCTCTCCACTCGGTAGGATTTTTCAAACTTAGGCGAGTGCCTGACTGCAGCTAAGTCTCTTAGCGGGAGAACTTAGGCGAGTACTGGACTGCAGCTAAGCCCCCGAGTGGGAGTCTGGCTCTCCACTCGGTAGGATTTTTTCGAACTTAGGCGAGTGTCTGACTGCAGCTAAGTCTCTTAGCGGGAGAACTTAGGCGAGTACTGGACTGCAGCTAAGCCCCCGAGTGGGAGTCTGGCTTTCCACTCGGTAGGATTTTTCCAAACTTAGGCGAGTGTCTGACTGCAGCTAAGTCTCTTAGAGGGAGAACTTAGGCGAGTACTGGACTGCAGCTAAGCCCCCGAGTGGGAGTCTGGCTTTCCACTCGGTAGGATTTTTTCAAACTTAGGCGAGTGTCTGACTGCAGCTAAGTCTCTTAGTGGGAGAACTTAGGCGAGTACTGGACTGCAGCTAAACCCCCGAGTGGGAGTCTGGCTCTCCACTCGGTAGGATTTATCATACTTAGGCGAAACGGATTCGCAGCTAAGTCACCCACTGGGGGATTTCGTATGCAAACAAAAAGTGACAGCAATTATTGGAACACTCTTGTCTTTGATAAAAATGAACTGCAGAAATTTTTTCTTATTACATCTCGTCCAAGGGAGAACTCAAGTGTAAAAGGGGCGGAGCAGTTCCGCATTCCAAGATCGCGGCTCGTCGATCTGGCGATCAACATTGTAGAGGTGATATGCTCCATTGTGGAGGACTCTAGTGACGATGAAGGGGCCTTCCCAAGTAGGAGCAAGCTTGTGTGGTTTCTGTTGATCCACTCGAAGGACCAAATCTCCTTCTTGGAAGGCTCGACTCTTCACATTTCTGGCGTGGAATGGACGCAAGTCTTGCTGATAAATGGTCGATCTGATCATGGCCATCTCCCTCTCTTCTTTTAGGAGGTCGACTGCGTCTTGTCGGGCTTGTTCTGCTTCATCTTCGGTATAAAGTTTGACTCGGGGTGCGTTGTGAAGAAGATCACTCGGCAGAACTACTTCGGCTCCATAAACCAGAAAGAACGGAGTTCTTCCAGTCGACCGGTTCGGGTGGTCCTCAATCCCCACAGTACTGACGGAAGCTCGTCGACCCAAGCACCTGCAGCGTGCTTGAGATCACGCATCAGTCGAGGCTTTAGTCCTTTGAGAATCAGACCATTTGCCCTTTCAGCTTGTCCATTCTACTGGGGATGGGCGACCGATGCGTAGTCGACTCGTGTGCCTTGAGAGGCGCAAAAAGCTCTGAACTTGTCCGAATCAAAGTTTGACCCATTGTCAGTGATGATGCTATGTGGGACTCCATATCTGAATGTTAGCCCTCTAACGAAACTGATAGCAGTGCAAGCATCAAGATTTTTGATGGGCTTAGCTTCAATCCATTTGGTAAATTTGTCGACTGCCACAAGCACATGAGTGAAACCGCTCCTGCCTGTTCTCAGTGGACCAACCATGTCTAGTCCCCAGACAGCAAAGGGCCAGACGAGTGGAATGGTCTTCAGGGCTGATGCAGGCTTGTGTGACATGTTGGAGTAGAACTGGCAGCCTCCACACTTGTTGACTATCTCTTTTGCCATCTCATTCGCTCTTGGCCAGTAAAATCCCGCTCGGTATGCTTTAGCCACAATGGTCCGAGAGGACGCATGGTGACCGCAGGTCCCCGAGTGGATATCATCAAGGATTATCTGACCTTCTTCTGGTGTTATGCACTTCTGGCCGATTCCAGTCGCATTTTCTCTATACAACTGTCCCTTTATGACTGTGAAGGCCTTGGATCGGCGGACGATCTGTCGAGCCTCTTCCTCGTCCTCCGGGAGTTCTTTCCTTAGGATATACGCGATGTATGGTATCGTCCGGTTGGGAGTGATTGCCAAGACTTCCATGATTAGGTCGACCACAGCAGGAACTTCGACTTCAGTCGGATCTGTGGCACTTTTCGGCTGCGGGGCTTCTTCTGTAAAAGGATCTTCTTGGACTGACGGCGAGTGAATGTGTTCCAGGAACACGTTGCTGGGAATGGCTTCTCTCTTGGAGCCTATCTTTGCCAAATCGTCAGCTGCCTGATTTTTTAGTCGGGGGATGTGATGAAGCTCTATCCCCTTGAATTTCCTTTCTAGCTTCCTCACTGCATTGCAATAACCAGTCATAGCCGGACTTCTGACGTCCCACTCCTTCATCACCTGATTAACCACCAAATCTGAGTCGCCATAGACCATGAGGCGACGGACGCCGAGTGAAATGGCCATGCGCAACCCATATAAAAGTGCTTCATATTCTGCTTCATTATTGGAGGAATCGAAGTGAATCTGGAGAACGTATCTGAGCTTATCTCCTCGGGGGGAGACTAATACTACCCCAGCACCGGAACCATTCAGCATCTTAGATCCATCGAAGAACATGGTCCAGTGCTCCGAGTGAAATTGAGTCGGAAGTTGCTGTTCAATCCACTCGGCGATGAAATCTGCAATTGCTTGGGACTTGATAGCCTTCTTTGCTTCAAACTTGATATCTAAGGGAAGGAGTTCAATCGCCCACTTGGCCACTCGACCAGTTGCATCTCTGTTATGCAGAATCTCTGACAGTGGGGCGTCGCTGACGACTGTAATGGAGTGGTCAGAGAAGTAATGTGCAACCTTCTTCGTGGTCATATAAATCCCATATACAAGCTTCTGGTAGTGAGGGTATCTTTGTTTTGAAGGGGTCAAAACTTCAGACACATAATAGACTGGGCGCTGAACTCTGAAGGCCTTTCCTTCTTCTTCCCGCTCGACTGTAAGTACTGTACTGACAACTTGTCCTGTGGCTGCAATGTAAAGCAGCAGAGGCTCTTTGCTGATTGGGGCAGCAAGCACCGGCTGGGTGGAGAGCAGAGCTTTGAGCTCTGCAAATGCTGCATCAGCTTCTGGAGTCCACTCGAACTTGTCAGACTTCTTCATCAGTCGGTAAAGAGGCGGCGCCTTTTCACCGAAACAAGAAATGAATCGACTTAGAGCGGCCAAGCAGCCTGTAAGCTTTTGGACATCGTGCACGCGTACAGGACGCTTCATCCGGAGTATGGTGCCAACTTTTTCAGGATTGGCATCGATCCCCCGTTCGGAAACGAGAAAACCGAGTAACTTTCCACCTGGAACTCCGAATGTGCACTTTGATGGATTGAGCTTGATATCATACCTCCTGAGGTTGGCAAAGGTTTCAGCAAGGTCAGTCCGCAGGTCGGAACCTTTCCGTGACTTGACCACAATATCACCCATGTATGCCTCCACATTCCGACTGATTTGAGTGAGTAAACACTTCTGAATCATTCTCATGAACGTGGCTCCGGCGTTCTTGAGGCCGAACGGCATGGTGACGTAACAGAAGCATCCGAATGGAGTGATGAAAGCTGTTTTGATCTCGTCGGGTCCATACAGACGGATCTGATGGTACCCGGAATAGGCATCTAGAAAAGACAATCTCTCGCACTCCGCAGTCGAGTCGACTATTTGGTCGATGCGAGGGAGAGGAAAATGATCTTTCAGGCAGGCCTGATTGATATGCTTGAAATCAATGCACATGCGAAGTGACTTGTCCTTCTTGGGGACCATGACGACATTGGCGAGCCACTCGGAGTGGTAAATCTCTCGGATGAACTCCGCCGCTAAGAGCCGAGCCACCTCCTCGCCAATGGCTTGCTTCTTCTGGACGGCGGACCGTCGAAGATGTTCCTTCACATGCTTGAATTTTGGGTCGACTCGTAGACGGTGCTCAGCCAGCTCTCTGGGAACTCCAGGCATGTCAGAGGGTTTCCATGCGAAGATGTCCCAGTTCTCACGGAGGAGCTGGACGAGCGCTTCTTCCTATTTGGAGTCGAGCGTCGTTGAGATGTGAGTCGGGGCAGCATCGGGGTCGGTCGGGTGAATGTGGGCTGACTTTGTTTCACCGGACGACTGAAAAGCTGATTCTGAAGCAGGCTTCTTGGCTCGTAGCAATTCACTCGGATCAGCAGTCTTCTGGTACTCTTGCAGCTCGACCACTGCCATCTGAGCATCAGCTATCTTTGAGCCTTTCTAAAAACACTCTTCTGCTTTCTTTCGGTTGCCTGTAACAGTGATCACACCTTTGGGGCCAGGCATCTTCAGTTTGAGATACACGTAACACGGTCGAGCCATGAAGCGTGCATAAGCTGGCCTGCCCAAAATGGCATGATAAGCACTTTGGAAGTCCACAACCTCGAATGTCAACTTTTCTTTGCGGTAATTCTTTGAATCACCGAAAACCACATCAAGAGCAATCTGGCCGAGTGATTCGGCTTTCTTGCCAGGAATGACTCCGTGAAAGCTCATGTTGCTGGTACTGAGCCTGGACATCGGAATGCCCATTCCTTTCAAAGTTTCAGCATACAGTATGTTCAGGTCACTGCCACCATCCATCAGGACTTTGGTCGGTCGAGTGCCTTCGACAACTGGGTCGACCACCAAAGCTTGCCTCCCAGGGGTGGCAATGTGCGTTGGGTGATCAGACTGGTCGAATGTGATGGCAGTCTGAGACCACTTCAGATAACTGGGCGTTGCCGGAGCAACCATATCCGTCGTCACTATCTTCCTTGTCCTCAACCCTGTCTGACTCCTTTTCCTTGTCTTTGGACTGCTTGCCCTGAAACTGCTGGATCAGGAGCCGGCACTGTCGAGTGGTATGCTTTGGGTAAATAAAATTACCCTCTTCATCTTTCTTGGTGTGGATGTGACATGGCAGATCCAAAACATCATTCCCATCCTGATCCTTGACTTTCTTGGGCTTCCAGGGTCCCTTGGGTTTTCCCTTGAACTTTCCCTGGGTTACGGCCAGGGCCTCCCCAGGGGCGGCTAGCTCGGCCTTCTGCTTCTGCTTCCGACTGGAGTTCCCTCCGGTTTCTTGGGCGACTGCCTTGTGCTTGCCACTCCGGAGTCGATCTTCGTCTTCACCATTAGCGTATTTGGTGGCAATCTCCATCATTCGATTCAGAGACATCTCTCCAGTTCGACCGAACTTCAGATTCAATTCTCTGTATTTAACGCCTTCCTTAAAGGCACAAACTGCTTGATGGTCTGGCACATTCTCAACTGTGTGATGCAATGTGATCCACCTCTGGATGTAATCCCTCAGAGTTTCATTCGGCTTCTGCACGCAAGACCGCAATTCTGTAAGGCCTGCGGGTCGCTTGCAAAGGTTGTGACAAACACTCGGGAGAGGTCCTCCCAAGTGTAGATGCTGCTGGGTGCCAACTGATTTAGCCACGCTCTGGCTGAGCCCTCTAACATGAGAGGCAAATGCTTCATGGCCACCTCATCATTGCCACCGCCAATCTATACAGCCACTCGGTAATCTTCGAGCCAAGTGTCAGGCTTAGATTCGCCGGTGAACTTGCTAACTCCAGTCGCCAGCCTGAAGTTGGGAGGAATCACTGCGGCTCTGATGGCTCGACTGAAACACTCTGGCCCCGAAGCATGTACTCTGCTGCTGGCAGGCGCATCTCTGTTGTGGCCTTCTCGATGAGCTCTGTTCCTGTCAACCAAACCTTGAACAAGGATGGATCTCGCATCAAAGCCTGGGTCCCTGGGGTCGACTGGAATCCTCTGCCCAAAACTATGAGGGAGTCTATCATCTTGCCGTCGAGGCGCATACGACCCACTCCTTGGGGGAGGGGTTGGCACTCGACGTCGATCATCACGATCGGATCGGTGATCATACTGCTCATTTCTTCTGTACTGATCGTGCCGGTCTCCACGTCCCTCACGCCTCGGGGGCGATCTCGGGCTGTGAGCCGACTGGACTGTGTCCGTTGCCACGGATCGACTGTGGATCCTATTCCGCGACTAAGAAACAGCGGAATTCTGGTTTCCCGCCGCCCGGAGCAACGCTCTGATCTGCAACAAGCCCCTGCCAGCCTCCGACTGGGAGGGCTGAATTGATTCTGCTATACGGGCCGCAACGGCCAAATTCTGAACTGGGGTTCGATATACCTGCAGCGACGGGAAGAGCTGACGTCGACTGGACTCGGGAGCCTGCTGACGTCGACTGGACTCGGGAGCTCGCTGACGCGCTTGCTCGTCGAGTATTCACTGTAGATTCTCCAGTCGAGTGCGCTCGGTCAGGTTAGCCAAGCGCGCGTCCTCCAAGGCCCGGGCCTCGGGAGTTTCTCCGACAATAGGAGTGTGGAGTGCGCCCATGTTCCGGCGGCGAAGCTCCTCTCGCTGCAATGACGTGAGAGGTTCGGGGAGATACTCATCATGGGGATGCGACGGGTCGCCCCCACCCGTGCCTCCATCAGCGCGAGGGAAACCGGGAGGACTGTGTGTTCCATCGACCGCCAGAACCTCAGCCGCTGGGTCGCTGCTGTCGCACTCGGATGCGGTCTCCGCAGAGCCAGTCGACAGGTCGAACCGGCCGTAGAGGGATTCGTCGGGCTCGATTGCCGCGACTTGTGGGGCTGCCGACTGTCGGGCCACGGCATGCCTCACCCACCGCTGAAGTCTCGACCGACCGGAGCGCTTGCGCTGGTGGGAGACAGGGCGGGGAGACGACACGGGGGCCGACTGATACTGGGTCGACGGCTGCCGCAGGAGGACGCCACGAATGCATGCGCGGAAGTGCGTCGCACCGCGGACGGGGAGCACGTCGATGTCGAGTGGTGCCTCCTGAAGCCAGGCGGAGTCGTCGGCGATGAACGTGAGCATGCCGAGACGGATCTCGCGGCCCTCCACCAAAACTCCGCAAGAAACCATGATCAAAGGGATCGGAAAAGATCGCAACTTCTCCAACTAGGCGATAAGATTCCCGCCCCACGGTGGGCGCCAACTGTCGTGGTTCTAACTCCGATAGTGATGTAGGGGGGTGTGTATGGAGAGGCTAGATCTTAGCTATGGAGGAGTTGTAAGCACACGAGGATTACGAGTTCAGGCCCTTCTCGGAGGAAGTAACAACCCTACGTCTCGGTGCCCGGAGGCGGTCGATTGAATTATGCGTGTGTGAATAACAGGGGTGCAAAAGAGGCTATACGCCAGGCGGGGATCATGATGGAGCAAGTGAAGGTGGCTCGGGAGGCCAGCCAAGCAGCTTATGACGCGAGCTCGGCTCTTCAGAGCAACGTCCAGGTCAGTCGACTCAACACTTGGTCTGTTATGATATGCTGTTTGAAGAATCTCTTTTCCGAAGATCTTTGTATCTGTACACCCACTGGGTGTGTTTGCCAATTCTTGGACGAGTGGGGGCACGCTAAGTGCACCCACTGGGTGTAGTCCCCGAGACTACGGTGGACTGCTAGCAGTCGACTGTAGTCTTTACATTGTGTTGCTGTAGCTATATTTCTTCACTCGGTCAAGAAGGCCAAGTCGAGTGATGAAAGGACGCAGGTGATCCAGCTGTGCGGGGGCCTGGCGATCCAGACGAGAGGAAAGAGTTGTTTTCCATCTATCACTTTCCCGGAGTCGGTCCGCGGTTGGCAGGCGACCTGGTTTTACTGTCAAGACCAGGCGACCCCAGGACAGTCGACTGGTCTTCCCCCTTTCTCTCTCGACCGAGCTGAAAAACCTGCTTCTCTGAAAGTGACGCCGGAAGAAAAGGCCCAAGTCAAAGTGCTGGCTGGTCGAGTGGTTGAGCTTGTCCGCGAGGGCGTGACTGGTATGGACCTGCTGGAGGTCTTCCTTCGGAGGCACATCCAGCCGCTCTAGGCTCGTGACCACCCGATGTGGCTGTACTCGGGTCTCGACGACACCACTCGGATCCACCCGGAGGAGGTCACCGATGAGATGCTGGAGGGGTGGTTGTCGAGCATCACAGGGAACAAGGACAACCCCCGAGGAGCCAGGAGGGTAATTCCACTCGACAACTCGTATGAGTGGACCATGTATGTCTTTATGCTCCCGACTGAGATCTTGTTTTCTTCATTGGTCTTCTTTGAGTTGGTCGATTGACTTTTGTCTTGTCTGTTGTTTTTCAGGCGACTACTGAGATGTACTCGACGCCCAACGGGGCACAGGAGCCAACTGAGGAAGGGGAGGCGAGCGGAGGTGAGAGCGGAGACAATCAAGGCGAGTGGGAGTCCGACGGCGAAGGAGAGGGAGGCGACGACGTCGACTCCAGCGAAGAGGAGGAGGAGGAGGTTGAACCCCCCTGCCCGGAGAGGCGATCCAAGCTCACACACGATCCAGCGCGGGAACGTGGTAAGGCGACTGTTCCTGTTGGGCAGTCGTCGAAACTCCCTCGGACCTCTTCTCCTACGCCGACTGGAAAGGCTCCCAAGTACCCACGCGCGACGCCGTCCATGCCGCCCAAGGCTCTGCCCAAGATGAAGATGGCTGTCCCTACCATTTCCGGGTAATAATAAAACTTGCTTTCCTTCGTCGACCGTGGACAAATCCTTGGTCGATTCATTGAGCCAACTGACTGACTTTCGAGATTTGCAGCGCTGCTACTTCTGAGATCTCCGCCAAGGACGACAACCAAGAGATGGAGGATGCTGTTACCTCCAACCCTGGTACGATCACTGACGTTCCGCTTTGAGTCGACTGAACATTTATTGCAACTCTGGTCGATTGAATGTTTTCCTTGTATCCCCTCCTCATGTTATCGACCTCCCGGATGACGACGACAACGAACCGCTGAGAGTGAGGAGGAACAAGAGGGCGTCGGCTGACAAGACCCCCCAATCTGCTCTGGCGTCTGAGGCCGTAGCTCGGGATGGTGGTGACACCACTCGGGCTTCTGTGACTTTCGCCATTCCTCTGACGAGTGTGCGGCCTTCGACGTCGACTGCGGATCCGCCTTCGCTTTTTGCCGCGTACCCCATCCCTGAGGACCAAGCGGCTGCCGCAAAAGAGGCTATACGCCAGGCGGGGATCATGATGGAGCAAGTGAAGGTGGCTCGGGAGGCCAGCCAAGCAGCTTATGACGCGAGCTCGGCTCTTCAGAGCAACGTCCAGGTCAGTCGACTCAACACTTGGTCTGTTATGATATGCTGTTTGAAGAATCTCTTTTCTGAAGATCTTTGTATCTGTACACCCACTGGGTGTTACACCCAGTGGGTGATTTTGGCGATGGCGACGCACGGGGCGCCCGAGTGGTGATGAGGTGACCAACCGATGGCGACGCGCGGGGCGGCCGAGTGGTTATAAGGTTATCAACCGATTGGCGACGCGCGGGGCGGCCGAGTGGTGGTGAGGTTACCAACCGATGGCGAAGCGCGGGGCGGCCGAATGGTTATGAGGTGACCAACCGATGGCGACGCGCGTGGCGGCCGAGTGGTGATGAGGTTACCAACCGATGGCGACGCGGGGCGGCCGAATGGTTATGAGGTGATCAACCGATGGCGACGCGCGGGGCGGCCGAATGGTTATGAGGTTTGCTCTCCACTCGGTAGGGTTTTTTCAAACTTAGGCGAGTACTGGACCGCAGCTAAGCCCCCCGAGTGGGAGGTTTGCTCTCCACTCGGTAGGATTTTTGAACTTAGGCGAAACAGATTCGCCGCTAAGTCACCCACTGGGGGATTTTGGCGATGGCGACGCACGGGGCGGCCGAATGGTTATGAGGTGACCAACCGATGGCGACGCGCGGGACGGTCGAATGGTTATGAGGTGACCAACCGATGGCGACGTGCGGGGCGGCCGAATGGTTATGAGGTGACTAACCGATGGCGACGCGCGGGGCGGTCAAATGGTTATGAGGTGACCAATCGAGTGACGATGCACGGAGCGACCGAATGGAGTAGATGCGTCCCGCTGAGTGGCGAGGCACGCGGGGCGTCGGAGTGAAGTAGACGCGTCCCGTGGAGTGGCGACGAGCGGGGCGTTCGAGTGATTTAGACGTGTTCCGCTAAGTGGCGACGCGCGGGGCGTCCGAGTGATGTAAACATGTCCCGTCGAGTCGCAACGCTCGGGGCATCCAAATGACGTGTCGCATGAAGTGTTGATGCACGGCGCGTTCAAGCAATATAAACATGTCCCGCGAAGTGATGACGCGCCTTGTCCTCTGGCTTGCGCTCAGGTACTGGATGAGCAATCCGTTCGAGTGAATTCGGGTTCGAGGCCGAGTGAACTTGAGTCTGTGTCTGAGTGGCTTTATACCGACTGAAAAATCCATCGGGTGACCCTGCAAGTTAATTGCAAGTACGGCCGCGAAGTTGAAGGCCGAACGGTTATACATGCATGCATGCATGAATTTACTGGTGCGGAATCGGTGGGTTGTTGGAAGCAATTAGATATCCTTGGCGGTTAATAAGGCGATTAATAATCTCCATCAATTGGCCGGTTAATAAGGCGATTACCTTAACGAAGCGGTCAATCCTTGGCGGAATTATGAGACCGACGTTTATAGGCGTGCATTTAATGATTGCCGGTGAAGCCGCGTACGTGTGGGAGATCCGGAAATGTCCTTCTGATTTCGTTTTCCCTGCATGCAGTTAATGCTTGATTAGGTGGCCCACGTTATGCAAGCACTTACCAGCCATTTATTGCCTCAATCCCGAACGGCCGTCGCTGCCGCAGCGCGCCTCCACCATCGAGACCGTCGCAGACGACTGGCACCGGAGGCAGGCAACGGCCGAGGCCGCCGCAGCGCGCCTCCACCATCGAGACCGTCGCAGACGACTGGCACCGGAGGCAGGCAACGGCCGAGGCCGCCGCAGCGCGCCTCCACCACCGAGACCGTCGCAGACGACTGGCACCGGAGGCAGGCAACGGCCGAGGCCGCCGCAGCGCGCCTCCACCACCGAGACCGTCGCAGACGACTGGCACCGGAGGCAGGAGCGCTGCCTGCCCGCACTGCCACCGCGGAGGTTCCCGGCGAGCAGCCGAGAACACGAGGCCGGAGTCGACGGCGAGGTGAACGGCGACGACGGAAGTGTGTGTGGCTCAGCGACTGGGTTGGAGACGATGATGACGCGGACGCCGCTAGTGGCTGCGCGCGGAGGCGCAGTCGGCGGTGCCGAGGTCGGGGACGACGACGGGGTGGATGGCGCCGGAGGTCGTCCGTGGAGGCGCAGTCAGCTGTGCTGAGGTTGGAGACGACGACGACCGCACGCGGCTGTGACAAGGTCGAAGGTGACGACGTGGCGGATGGCGCCGGTGGTCGTCCGTGAAGGCGCAGTCGGTTTCTTGCTTTCGCGCCAATTCAAGTGATCAGCTCATGCGGATGGGAGGCCAGCCAACCTGAAGGCTGATAGTTCTCCTTGTACGTGCTTGGATGGATGTACGTTTTCCTTTTGCTTGCGATGCTTTGCTCGTTGTGCAGATGAACAGTATAGAAAATGTGTTAGAAGATGAAGATCAAACCAGTGGCGGAGCCACCGCCCAGCTAGCTTGGGCAGTTGCCCGGGCTCGCGAGCTGTGCTACATGCTACGATGGCTCTATCAAAACAGGGAAAATACTCCTCGCAGGGTGGTTTACCCGGGCAGCGAGCAGCTGGCCAATGGGCTTCCATTTTCTCTCTAGTCAACAGTACTAATTAATTACTATTTAATTAAACACTGACGGATGGGCCACTAGTACCCACGTGAGACAGGCCTACTTGTTCGGTTCGATTGTTTTTTTACTCGAAACGAGAAGGCAACGATCAGTTGATCGCTCCACCTCCCTGCGACCCCTCGTCCGTTTAGCTTCTTTTCTTTTTCTTTGAGGGGCGTTCGTTCGTTTAGCTTCTGTTCGAAACGGCGGCATCCTCGATCGATTAGAGACAGAGACAGGTCGTCAGCGAGCGTAGGCTGGCCTGGGCGAGCCGCCGGCGGTGGGGACGGAGCCGGAGAGCATCCAAGCGTGATTCCGAGGAACGGTTTGCATCAGCGGCTGCTTGTCCCCGTCTTCGTAATTATGTGAGATTAGTAGACTTATTTTGAGGTCACGGCGACGGGAATTGGCCATTGGGGATGATTACCACTTTTATGAGCTTAATCCTTTGTTTAGGGATTTGTTTTAGATAGTTGATGTTAATTTCAAATTTCAAATTATTATATTTGAGAGATATGGAGGTTCTTGGCAGTGAAAATGTGAGTGGTATGCAATCGAAAACATAAATAGAGCCACAACCACCATCTCATATTGCCTTGTGAGATGGTTGCAAGCTCTCTATTTTGAATATATTCGCAAATAACAATATGTGAATTACAAGTCATTCTTTTTATCTTCTAGTGTCTTTTAGGATTTTTGAATGGTAATTTGTTTAGTTATATTTCCGCCGGTAATATGATGAGTTTGGTTGCAGCCCTGGTTTATAACTTAATGTTTTCAAGTCTCAACTTCATTTTGCCCTATGAAACCAAATAAATACTTCTTCCGTTCCAAAATAAGTGTCACTGATCTAGTTCAAAATTTGTTCTAATTTAGTACAAAATCAGTAAAACTTATTTTGAAATGGAGGGAGTACATATTAAATTATTTTACTTTAAAATTACATTTGTTTGATTTCTATGGTTATATTTTCACTACATCATTAATATGGATTTGTGGTTTGAAACTTTGATGTTGTTTTATATATTGCGTATCCGAACACCCGATTTTGATTTCTAGCTTAGACACTCAGCTCAAATTCACCCAGGCTTCACAAAAGTTCTGGCTCCGCCACTGGATCAAACCAAATAGAGGGCACCAGCCGGAACAGATGTTCCGCTAGTGGTAGAAGAAATAACCATCTGCATCATGGCTCGATAGACGCCATGCCCCACGGTGGGCGCCAACTGTCGTGGTTCTAACTCTGACAGTGATGTAGGGGGGTGTGTATGGAGAGGCTAGATCTTAGCTATGGAGGAGTTGTAAGCACACGAGGATTACGAGTTCAGGCCCTTCTCGGAGGAAATAACTGAAGGAAATATGCCCTAGAGAAAATAATAAAGTTATTATTTATTTCCTTATATCATGATAAATGTTTATTATTCATGCTAGAATTGTATTAACCGGAAACATAATACATGTGTGAATACATAGACAAACAGAGTGTCACTAGTATGCCTCTACTTGACTAGCTCGTTAATCAAAGATGGTTATGTTTCCTAACCATGAACAAAGAGTTGTTATTTGATTAACGAGGTCACATCATTAGTTGAATGATCTGATTGACATGACCCATTCCATTAGCTTAGCACCCGATCGTTTAGTATGTTGCTATTGCTTTCTTCATGACTTATACATGTTCCTACGACTATGAGATTATGCAGCTCCCGTTTGCCGGAGGAACACTTTGTGTGCTACCAAATGTCACAACGTAACTGGGTGATTATAAAGGAGCTCTACAGGTGTCTCCAATGGTAGATGTTGGGTTGGCGTATTTCGAGATTAGGATTTGTTACTCCGATTGTCGGAGAGGTATCTCTGGGCCCTCTCGGTAATGCACATCACATAAGCCTTGCAAGCATTGCAACTAATGAGTTAGTTGCAGGATGATGTATTACGGAACGAGTAAAGAGACTTGCCAGTAACGAGATTGAACTAGGTATTGGATACCGACGATCGAATCTCGGGCAAGTAACATACCGATGACAAAGGGAACAACGTATGTTGTTATGCGGTCTGACCGATAAAGATCTTCGTAGAATATGTAGGAGCCAATATGGGCATCCAGGTCCCGCTATTGGTTATTGACCAGAGATGTGTCTCGGTCATGTCTACATTGTTCTCGAACCGTAGGGACCGCACGCTTAACGTTACGATGACAGTTATTATGAGTTTATGCATTTTGATGTACCGAAGGTTGTTCGGAGTCCCGGATGTGATCACGGACATGACGAGGAGTCTCGAAATGGTCGAGACATAAAAATTGATATATTGGAAGCCTATGTTTGGATATCGGAAGTGTTCCTGGTGAAATCGGGATTTTACCGGATTACCGGGAGGTTACCGGAACCCCCCGGGAGCCATATGGGCCTTATTGGGCTTTAGTGGAAATGTGAAAGGGGCTGCCCATAGTGGGCTGCACGCCTCCCCCCTCCCCTAGTCCTATTAGGACTAGGAGAGGTGGCCGGCCACCTCTCTCTCTCTCTCTCTCTCTCTCTCTCTCTCTCTCTCTTTCCCCCTTGGGAATCCTATTTGGAATAGGATTGGGGGGGGGGAGTCCTACTCCCGGTTGGAGTAGGACTCCTCCTGCGCCTCCATAGGGCTGGCCGCACCCCTCCCCCTTGGCTCCTTTATATACGGAGGCAGGGGGCACCTCTAGACACACAAGTTGATCATTGAGATCGTTCCTTAGCCGTGTGCGGTGCCCCCTGCCACCATATTCCACCTCGATCATATCGTTGTAGTGCTTAGGCGAAGCCCTGCGTCGGTAGAACATCAAGATCGTCACCACGCCGTCGTGCTGACGGAACTCCTCCCCGAAGCTTTGCTGGATCAGAGCCCGGGGATCGTCATCGAGCTGTACGTGTGCTAAGAACTCGGAGGTGCCGGAGTAACGGTGCTTGGATCGGTCGGATCGGGAAGAAGACGTACGACTACTTCCTCTACGTTGTGTGATCGCTTCCGCAGTCGGTCTGCGTTGGTACGTAGGCTACACTCTCCCCTCTCGTTGCTATGCATCACCATGATCTTGCGTGTGCGTAGGAAATTTTTGAAATTACTACGTTCCCCAACAGTGGCATACGAGCCTAGGTTTTATATGTTGATGTTATATGCACGAGTAGAACACAAGTGAGTTGTGGGCGATATAAGTCATACTGCCTACCAGCATGTCATACTTTGGTTCGGCGGTATTGTTGGACGAGACGACCCGGACCAACCTTACGCGTACGCTTACGCGAGACCGGTTCCCCCGACGTGCTTTGCACACAGGTGGCTTGCGGGCGACTGTCTCTCCAACTTTAGTTGAACCAAGTGTGGCTACGCCCGGTCCTTGCGAAGGTTAAAACGTAGTCTATTTGACGAACTATCGTTGTGGTTTTGATGCGTAGGTGAGATTGGTTCTTGCTTAAGCCCGTAGCAGCCACGTAAAACTTGCAACAACAAAGTAGAGGACGTCTAACTTGTTTTTGCAGGGCATGTTGTGATGTGATATGGTCAAGGCATGATGCTGAATTTTATTGTATGAGATGATCATGTTTTGTAACCGAGTTATCGGCAACTGGCAGGAGCCATATGGTTGTCGCTTTATTGTATGCAATGCAATCGCGATGTAATGCTTTACTTTATCACTAAGCGGTAGCGATAGTCGTAGAAGCATAAGATTGGCGAGACGACAACGATGCTACGATGGAGATCAAGGTGTCGCGCCAGTGACAATGGTGATCATGACGGGACTTCGGAGATGGAGATCACAAGCACAAGATGATGATGGCCATATCATATCACTTATATTGATTGCATGTGATGTTTATCTTTTTATGCATCTTATCTTGCTTTGATTGACGGTAGCATTATAAGATGATCTCTCACTAAATTATCAAGAAGTGTTCTCCCTGAGTATGCACCGTTGCCAAAGTTCGTCGTGCCCAGACACCACGTGATGATCGG
Organism: Triticum urartu; assembly: GCF_056163025.1. Classification (NCBI taxonomy): domain Eukaryota; kingdom Viridiplantae; phylum Streptophyta; class Magnoliopsida; order Poales; family Poaceae; genus Triticum; species Triticum urartu. Next base: position 23,280,166 of record NC_141879.1, read on the forward strand.
GTGTGATAAGCTCTACGTCCATCTACAACGGGTGCAAGCCAGTTTTGCACACGCAGAATACTCAGGTTAAACTTGACGAGCCTAGCATATGCAGATATGGCCTCGGAACATGGAGACCGAAAGGTCGAGCGTGAATCATATAGTAGATATGATCAACATAACGATGTTCACCATTGAAAACTACTCCATCTCACGTGATGATCGGTTATGGTTTAGTTGATTTGGATCACGTGATCACTCAGAGGATTAGAGGGATGTCCATCTAAGTGGGAGTTCTTAAATAATTTGATTAACTGAACTTAAACTTATCATGAACTTAGTACCTGATAGTATCTTGCTTGTTTATGTTGATTGTAGATAGATGGCTCATGCTGTTGTTCCGTTGAATTTTAATGCGTTCCTTGAGAAAGCAAAGTTGAAAGATGATGGTAGCAATTACACGGACTGGGTCCGTAACTTGAGGATTATCCTCATTGCTGCTCAGAAGAATTACGTCCTGGAAGCACCGCTGGGTGCCAGGCCTGCTGCTGGAGCAACACCAGATGTTATGAACGTCTGGCAGAGCAAAGCTGATGACTACTCGATAGTTCAGTGTGCCATGCTTTACGGCTTAGAATCGAGACTTCAACGACGTTTTGAACGTCATGGAGCATATGAGATGTTCCAGGAGTTGAAGTTAATATTTCAAGCAAATGCCCGAATTGAGAGATATGATGTCTCCAATAAGTTCTATAGCTGCAAGATGGAGGAGAACAGTTCTGTCAGTGAGCATATACTCAAAATGTCTGGGTATAATAATCACTTGATTCAATTGGGAGTTAATCTTCTAGATGATTGCGTCATTGACAGAATTCTCCAATCACTGCCAACAAGCTACAGGAGCTTCGTGATGAACTATAATATGCAAGGGATGAATAAGACTATTCCCGAGCTCTTCGCAATGCTGAAAGCAGCGGAGGTAGAAATCAAGAAGGAGCATCAAGTGTTGATGGTTAACAAGACCACCAGTTTCAAGAAAAAGGGCAAAGGGAAGAAGAAGGGTAACTTCAAGAAGAACAGCAAGCAAGTTGCTGCTCAGGAGAAGAAACCCAAGTCTGGACCTAAGCCTGAAACTGAGTGCTTCTACTGCAAGCAGACTGGTCACTGGAAGCGGAACTGCCCCAAGTATTTGGCGGATAAGAAGGATGGCAAGGGGAACAAAGGTATATGTGATATACATGTTATTGATGTGTACCTTACTAGAGCTCACAGTAGCACCTTGGTATTTGATACTGGTTCTGTTGCTAATATTTGCAACTCGAAACAGGGACTACGAAATAAGCGGACACTAGCAAAGGACGAGGTGACGATGCGCGTGGGAAACGGTTCCAAAGTCGATGTGATCGCGGTCGGCACGTACCTCTACATCTACCTTCGGGATTAATATTAGACCTAAATAATTGTTATTTGGTGCCAGCGTTGAGCATGAACATTATATCTGGATCTTGTTTAATTCGAGACAGTTATTCATTTAAATCAGAGAATAATGGTTGTTCTATTTATATGAGTAATATCTTTTATGGTCATGCACCTTTGAAGAGTGGTCTATTTTTGATGAATCTCGATAGTAGTGATACACATATTCATAATGTTGAAACCAAAAGATGCAGAGTTGATAATGAAAGTGCAACTTATTTGTGGCACTGTCGTTTAGGTCATATCGGTGTAAAGCGCATGAAGAAACTCCATACTGATGGACTTTTGGAACCACTTGATTATGAATCAATTGGTACTTGCGAACCGTGCCTCTTGGGCAAGAGGACTAAAATACCGTTCTCCGGTACTATGGAGAGAGCAACAGATTTGTTGGAAATCATACATACCGATGTATGTGCTCCGATGAATATTGAGGCTCGTGGCGGATATCGTTATTTTCTCACCTTCACAGATGACTTAAGAAGATATGGGTATATCTACGTAATGAAACACAAGTCTGAAACATTTGAAATGTTCAAAGAATTTCAGAGTGAAGTTGAAAATCATCGTAACAAGAAAATAAAGTTTCTACGATCTGATCGTGGAGGAGAATATTTGAGTTACGAGTTTGGTGTACATTTGAAAAATTGTGGAATAGTTTCGCAACTCACGCCACCCGGAACACCACAGCGTAATGGTGTGTCCGAACGTCGTAATCGTACTTTACTAGATATGGTGCGATCTATGATGTCTCTTACTGATTTACCGCTATCGTTTTGGGGTTATGCATTAGAGACGGCCGCATTCACGTTAAATAGGGCACCATCAAAATCCGTTGAGACGACCCCTTATGAACTATGGTTTGGCAAGAAACCAAAGTTGTCGTTTCTTAAAGTTTAGGGCTGCGATGCTTATGTGAAAAAGCTTCAACCTGATAAGCTCGAACCCAAATCGGAGAAATGTGTCTTCATAGGATACCCAAAGGAGACTATTGGGTACACCTTCTATCACAGATCTGAAGGCAAGACATTCGTTGCTAAGAAAGGATCCTTTCTAGAGAAGGAGTTTCTCTCGAAAGAAGTGAGTGGGAGGAAAGTAGAACTTGACGAGGTAACTGTACCTGCTCCCTTATTGGAAAGTAGTACATCACAGAAAACTGTTTCTGCGACGCCTATACCAATTAGTGAGGAAGCTAATGATGATAATCATGAAACTTCAGGACAAGATACTACTGAACCTCGTAGATCAACCAGAGCGAGATCCGCACCAGAGTGGTACGGTAATCCTGTTCTGGAAATCATGCTACTAGATCATGATGAACCTACGAACTATGAAGGAGCGATGGTGAGCCCAGATTCCGCAAAATGGCTTGAAGCCATGAAATCTGAGATGGGATCCATGTATGAGAACAAAGTATGGACTTTGGTTGACTTGCCCGATGATCGGCAAGCAATTGAGAATAAATGGATCTTCAAGAATAAGACTGACGCTGACGGTAATATTACTGTCTACAAAGCTCGACTTGTCGCAAAGGGTTTTCGACAAGTTCAAGGGGTTGACTACGATGAGACCTTCTCACCCGTAGCGATGCTTAAGTCTGTCCGAATCATGTTAGCAATTGCCGCATTTTATGATTATGAAATTTGGCAGATGGATGTCAAAACTGCATTCCTGAATGGATTTCTGGAAGAAGAGTTGTATATGATGCAGCCGGAAGGTTTTGTCGATCCAAAGGGAGCTAACAAAGTGTGCAAGCTCCAGCGATCCATTTATGGACTGGTGCAAGCATCTCGGAGTTGGAATAAACGCTTTGATAGTATGATCAAAGCATTTGGTTTTATACAAACTTTCGGAGAAGCCTGTATTTACAAGAAAGTGAGTGGGAGCTCTGTAGCATTTCTGATATTATATGTGGATGACATATTACTGATTGGAAATGACATAGAATTTCTGGATAGCATAAAGATACTTGAATAAGAGTTTTTCAATGAAAGACCTCGGTGAAGCTGCTTACATATTAGGCATAAAGATCTATAGAGATAGATCAAGACGCTTAATTGGACTTTCACAAAGCACATACCTTGACAAGATTTTGAAGAAGGTCAAAATGGATCAAGTAAAGAAAGGGTTCTTGCCTGTGTTACAAGGTGTGAAGTTGAGTCAGACTCAATGCCCGACCACTGCAGAAGATAGAGAGAAAATGAAAGATGTTCCCTATGCTTCAGCCATAGGCTCTATCATGTATGCAATGCTGTGTACCAGACCTGATGTGTGCCTTGCTATAAGTTTAGCAGGGAGGTACCAAAGTAATCCAGGAGTGGATCACTGGACAGCGGTCAAGAACATCCTGAAATACCTGAAAAGGACTAAGGATATGTTTCTCGTATATGGAGGTGACAAAGAGCTCACCGTAAGTGGTTACGTTGATGCAAGCTTTGACACTGATCTGGATGTTTCTAAATCGCAAACCGGATATGTGTTTACATTAAACGGTGGAGCTGTCAGTTGGTGCAGTTCTAAACAAAGCATCGTAGCGGGATCTACATGTGAAGCGGAGTACATAGCTGCTTCGGAAGCAGCGAACGAAGGAGTCTGGATGAAGGAGTTCATATCCGATCTAGGTGTCATACCTAGTGCATCGGGTCCAATGAAAATCTTTTGTGACAATACTGGTGCAATTGCCTTGGCAAAGGAATCCAGATTTCACAAAAGGACCAAACACATCAAGAGACGCTTCAATTCCATCCGGGATCTAGTCCAGGTGGGAGACATAGAGATTTGCAAGATACATACGGATCTGAATGTTGCAGACCCGTTGACTAAGCCTCTTCCACGAGCAAAACATGATCAGCACCAAGACTCCATGGGTGTTAGGATCATTACAGTGTAATCTAGATTATTGACTCTAGTGCAAGTGGGAGACTGAAGGAAATATGCCCTAGAGGCAATAATAAAGTTATTATTTATTTCCTTATATCATGATAAATGTTTATTATTCATGCTAGAATTGTATTAACCAGAAACATAATACATGTGTGAATACATAAACAAACAGAGTGTCACTAGTATGCCTCTACTTGACTAGCTCGTTAATCAAAGATGGTTATGTTTCCTAACCATGAACAAAGAGTTGTTATTTGATTAACGAGGTCACATCATTAGTTGAATGATCTGATTGACATGACCCATTCCATTAGCTTAGTACCCGATCGTTTAGTATGTTGCTATTGCTTTCTTCATGACTTATACATGTTCCTACGACTATGAGATTATGCAGCTCCCGTTTGCCAGAGGAACACTTTGTGTGCTACCAAACGTCACAACGTAACTGGGTGATTATAAAGGAGCTCTACAGGTGTCTCCAATGGTAGATGTTGGGTTGGCGTATTTCGAGATTAGGATTTGTTACTCCGATTGTCGGAGAGGTATCTCTGGGCCCTCTCGGTAATGCACATCACATAAGCCTTGCAAGCATTGCAACTAATGAGTTAGTTGCAGGATGATGTATTATGGAACGAGTAAAGAGACTTGCCAGTAACGAGATTGAACTAGGTATTGGATACCGACGATCGAATCTCGGGCAAGTAACATACCGATGACAAAGGGAACAACGTATGTTGTTATGCGGTCTGACCGATAAAGATCTTCGTAGAATATGTAGGAGCCAATATGGGCATCCAGGTCCCGCTATTGGTTATTGACCAGAGATGTGTCTCGGTCATGTCTACATTGTTCTCAAACCGTAGGGTCCGCACGCTTAACGTTACGATGATAGTTATTATGAGTTTATGCATTTTGATGTACCGAAGGTTGTTCGGAGTCCCGGATGTGATCACGGACGTGACGAGGAGTCTCGTAATGGTCGAGACATAAAGATTGATATATTGGAAGCCTATGTTTGGATATCGGAAGTGTTCCGGATGAAATCGGGATTTTACCGGATTACCGGGAGGTTACCGGAACCCCCGGGAGCCATATGGGCCTTATTGGGCTTTAGTGGAAAGGTGAAAGGGGCTGCCCATAGTGGGCTGCGCGCCTCCCCCCTCCCCTAGTCCTATTAGGACTAGGAGAGGTGGCCGGCCACCTCTCTCTCTCTTTCCCCCTTGGGAATCCTATTTGGAATAGGATTGGGGGGGGGGGTCCTACTCCCGGTTGGAGGACTCCTCCTGCGACTCCATAGGGCTGGCCGCACCCCTCCCCCTTGGCTCCTTTATATACGGAGGCAGGGGGCACCTCTAGACACACAAGTTGATCATTGAGATCGTTCCTTAGCCGTGTGCGGTGCCCCTTGCCACCATATTCCACCTCGATCATATCGTTGTAGTGCTTAGGCGAAGCCCTGCGTTGGTAGAACATCAAGATCGTCACCACGCCGTCGTGCTGACGGAACTCCTCCCCGAAGCTTTGCTGGATCGGAGCCCGGGGATCGTCATCGAGCTGTACGTGTGCTAAGAACTCGGAGGTGCCGGAGTAACGGTGCTTGGATCGGTCGGATCGGAAAGAAGACGTACGACTACTTCCTCTACGTTGTGTGATCGCTTCCGCAGTCGGTCTGCGTTGGTACGTAGGCAACACTCTCCCCTCTCGTTGCTATGCATCACCATGATCTTGCGTGTGCGTAGGAAATTTTTGAAATTACTACGTTCCCCAACAATAACAGCCCTACGTCTCGGTGCCCGGAGGCGGTCGATTGAATTATACGTGTGTGAATAACAGGGGTGTGAACCCTTCATACTGAGGAGGGGGGTGGCTTATATTGAGTTCGCCGGCCCTCTCCTGCCCTCAGTAATGCAGGGTTTAAGGTACATTTAAGGTTGGGCGTTACTGGTAACGCCCCTAATAAAGTGCTATAATGACCATAAAGACTACTTAATAGCCGACCGTTTGCCTGCGGAGTGACTTCAGATCTCCTGGCGGTCGAGTGGCTAGCTTCATGGTCGAGTGTCTTGAATTCGTCGAGTGGGATACCTTCAAGTCGATTGAAAGGTGACTTCTTCTAGGGATGTCCTCGGGTAGGGCTCTTTGGACAGGTCCGTGCCCCTACCCTAGGTACATAGCTTCATCACCCGGCTTAGGGCATCTCCAGTCGCGCCCCCAGGAAGGCCTCCCCAGGCGTTTTTTCTGCGCCGGCGCCGAAAAATCGGCCCAGTCGCGCCCCCAGGAGCCCGATTTTCGCCGGCCTGGGCCGAAAACAGTGCCGGCGGACCCAGGCCGAACCCGGCGCGCTGGGGGGCGCCCGGGGGCGCCGGGCGAACTTTTTTGGCGCGAAAAAGCTGCAGGCCCGCCGCGTCAGCGACACGGCTCCCTTCTCGCCCCTTCGTCGTCCTCATCGCCTCGTTTCCCGCGGCGAATCAATGCCAAAGCTGCCGCGCTGCCGCGCCGGTCAGCCTGCGCCATTGATGCCTCACGGGCGGCGCAGTGAAGGCCGGACGACGCGCGTCCCTCGCCTGCCACGCGTACACACGGCGGCCACGCGTACGGGCGGCGTCTCGGCCTATATAAGACGCGCACCAGTGTGCTCGGCGATCACACTCTCTCGCCGTCGTCGTTCCTCCCTCTCCTCTCTCTCGCCGTCTCCAGTTCATCACCCATGGCCGAGCGCTTCCTTGGTGACGGCGCGGCGGCGAACGGCTTTGGCCGCCGCCATCTCCACGAAGACGAGGCTCGCCTCCTTTACGAGGCCGAGTACCCGGTCCCGCCGGACATGCGGGTGCCCGACGCGTGGAGGATCAGCGCTGGCCGCGTGCCGGTGCCACCACCACCCACCGGGGCGGCGCGGCGTGCGGAGATCACACGCATCCGCGCGTCCCTGCCGCGGGCGGCGAGGGAGGGGCCACGGTACGTCCCCGACAGCCCGCTCTGGGAGCCCTACTTCCGCCGCCGTCACGCCGAGCAGCTCGAGGCCACCAACGGCGTCATGCCCTCCGGCAGGCTCAACTGCAATGGCCGGCCCGGTGGTGGGGCGTGCCCGGGCGCACGTTGGAGGCCGTCCTCGAGTACATCGAGGGCGGCAACACGCCGCGCCTCGAGTACCCCGCTCCCCCGTCCTTCTCACGCCGCCGGGGAAGCTCCTGGACCCCGAGGCGCATGGAGACCGGGGGGTCCTCCTCGTCGTCCGGCGGCTCGCCCTGCCTCCGCCCCGTCAAGCCGGAGCCCCAGGGCACGCCAGTCAGTGCCCGCACGCGCAGCTCCGGCGTCCGCATCGGCGCCAACGCCTCCCCACCCACCGGCCGCTTCGTCCTCGTCGAGCCCAAGCCGGAGCCCGGCCTCCCCGCGGAGTACGAGGAGATAGCCCGGCGTGGCATCTCCGACGAGGACGCCCTGCGGTGGGCGCGGGACGACTACCTCCACGACGAGATGGTCCGGCAGCGCCGGGCCCTGGAGGAGATCGCCGCCCGCAAGCGTGGGCGCGAGGACGAGCACGGCGTCGTGGTCCTCGACAGCGACGACGACCCCGGACCGTCCAACCCGCCACGCCAACAGGGGGAGGGATGCAGCAGGGACGGCGGAGGCGCAGGCGGGGGCGGCGATGACGACGACGACGACGACGACGATGACGGCGATGACGACGACGACGACGACGACGGCGGTGACTACACGCGGTTCTACAGCCTCCTCGGCATGTAAACCGCGTGGGCGGGCGGCGAGGCGGGCGGCGAGGGAGACGGCGGGGGTAGCCCGCGGAAGTTTTTTTTTCTTTTTTTGTAAAATATGTTTAAGTTTGAACGAACTCGCCGATGTTTGCGTTAAATTTCAGTCGTGTTTGCGACTGGGGGGCATCACGCCCCCAGTGCGCGGTTTAGCGCCGGCGCGCCCCCCGGGGGCGATTTTTTGCCCCTCCTGAGAGGCCAACGGCTGGAGATGCCCTTAGCCGAGCTAAACGGGGAGCTAGCCATGCCGCGTCCAGGTTATAAATCAGTCCAGATATGGATGTGTGATGATGTGGAAAGCATTAGCCCACCACGATGGGAAAGACGTCATGTACTCAACTTCCCATTTTCTTTTCACCAGCTGATAGGCACGTCTAATGACGAGATAGTGTTCCGAGACATTTCGGACTCTCTATGGCGGCAAACTCCTCAAGGAGTTGACATTATGTTTCACATGGAAGCCTTGAGATATTACAACCATGACACGAGCACGCTTGTTGAATACTCAGGGGAGACCGTCCAAGACTTTGATGCAATCTTTTACATTCCAACCCTAGTTCCAATCTAGCTATAGCTTCTAGTTGGCTTATTTCTCACTATGTAAACGGCAAAACCCACTAGTTTTCTTCGATCAAATCCACTAGTTTTCTTCGATCAAACCCTAGTTCCAATCTAGCTAGCTATAGCTTCTTTTGGCTTATTTCCCACTATGTAAATGGCAAATAAGCATTTATATGTTTCAAGAAATGTTGGCTTCATCATTGTTTCAAGACCAAAGATCCCTCTTGAGGCACAAAACACGATCACATTCCTATTACTAGCATATAGTAGCTTATCCAAATGATTTACTATTTGGAATTTTTTTAGACAACATAGAACAGAAGTACAATAGGAACATTCTCTATAAACCGTAATGTTCCACTCCTATGTTCAGAGATATAGATAAATTCTATACCAAAAACCGAATGTAATAGATCAACTGCATGTATATTTCTGTTTAAGAAAACACATGAGTTCTCATCTACTTACACGTGTATTGGCATAATTTCAATTGAAAATTTCCAATTAATCCGATCTGATACTTTTACATATTCAACATTTGATCTGATACTTCACAGCATTTCCCTACTGAATTTTGTGTAAACTATTAGATGAAATTTCTTCATGTACGCAGAAATACAGGAACCAGTATGAAAAAAAAGTTAAATTCACATATTAAAAATTTATGCTAATTTATTAGCTCATTTTCAACTAATTTTAAGACATTAAAGATGTTGCCCTCACATTTGCGAAGGCCACTTTGCTAGTGCAAACTAAAAAGATGATACTTAATTATTACAACTAAAGAACGGCGTGGCAATGCACACTTTAGACATAACTAGATCAATGGTACACATGGCTTCATTGGTCCTTGTGCCACAAAGTAAAGAGGCCACACACCTTCCCCATGACTAGCTCGTGGCCTTTGAGAATGGGCTGGTGGTTGGATAACGATCGTGGAACGCTGCTGCGATAAAGTGATGGCCCATTGCACATTTCAAGGCGCATGGACGGCTATCAATGCACACTCGCCGTATGACGACGCAGTGCCATATCGTATACATACTACACTTAATCAACACGTAGCTACAGAGATCATTCAACGATGATGATGGCAAGCGCTCAAGAGCAAGGGCTGAAGCTGCTGGGGGCGGCGTCCGGGGTGAGCCCGTACGTGATCCGCGCCCAGATGGCGCTCGGCATCAAGGGGCTGACCTACGACTACCTCCCCGAGAACCCCCGGTGCAAGAGCGACCTGCTCCTTGCGTCCAATCCCGTGCACAAGAAGCTGCCTGTCCTCATCCACGGCAGTAGGCCCATCTGCGAGTCGCTGATCATCTTGGAGTACCTTGACGACGCCTTCCCCGGAAATGGCGTCTCCATCCTCCCTACTGACCCCTACCACCGTGTTGTTGCTCGTTTCTGGGCTACCTATGTGGACAACAAGGTTTGTTTCCTCTCGTCTAGTTTGGCCCATCTTGACTTTATTTTCATTAAATTGATACTACTTTTTTTTTTGTTTTGAGTTGGACATGTTGGTTGCATGCATTGTGTTATGCATATGTTGGGCATTCGGTCGGAGTTGTATTATCTTATATATCCATTGAATGAAAAATATCGGTTATTGAAAAAATCACATAATCAATGTGCTGCCGCAGCTGTTCCCTTCGTGCACCGGCATCCTCAAGACGAGGAAGCCGCAGGAAAGAGCCGACAAGGTGGAGGAGACCTTGTCGTCGCTCGGGCTCCTAGAGGCTGCCTTGGCGGAATGCTCAATTGAAGAGGAGGCGGAGGCGTTGTTCTTTGGCGGTGGCTCTCTCGGGCTGCTCGACATCGCGCTTGGGTGCTATCTTCCCTGGATCGAAGCGATAGGCTGCCTTGCCAGCATGCCGCCGTTCCTCGACGCAACGAGGACACCGAAGCTGGCCGCGTGGGCGGAGTGGTTCAGGGCCGCCGAGCCGATCTGGGGGCTGCTGCCTGAGGCGGACAAGGTGGAGAAGTACATCTCAACAGTTCTTTATCCAAAGTGGAAGGCCGCGCTCACTGCGCCGGAAACTAATTAGAGATCATGTCATCTTGTTCCATCGCTTTTGCTACACTCGCCTTCAGATTGAGTTGATGTTTTCCAGATGTGTTGTGCTCGTTGAACTGTTGTTACTTGGTTGTTAGGGTCTGATCGTCATGGATGGTGCGCACGCGTGAACTGTCTTCGATCTGAGTTTGTTGTTTTGGGAATAAATTAAAGCTTCCTCAATCTTTCACCTCTTTGTCAAGGACGTTACTGGTACCAAATGCAATGTTCTCCGGTTGAGTTCTTAATAACTATAAGAAAAGTTTAAAACATGTTGACACCACATTTTGGCATGGCAATAAAAATAAATAGGATGGCCTAGAATGAGAATGTGATCAACATGAAAAATCTCCATCTCATCAAAATGGAGAAAAATGATGTTTAGGTCATCTCCATCCGATTTCATATCGAGGGCCCAAGTAGTGCCTGGGGTGCTGAAAGTTGCTGCTCAGAGTACTGTTCGGCTGATCACACACCCAAGATCACCTCCGATGAAAAAAGGTTGCTGCTCGGGGTACTGCGCGAAGGTGAAAAGAACGATGATATGCGTGACATTGCCTGCATGAGTCTTTTTTTACCCCCTCTTTCCCATAATGTAAGATTGTTTCTTACATTATGGGACGGAGGTAGTACTAGAAAAGAAAGAAACGAACCAGTGTGGAAGAACCCTACCCTGCTGAGCCGCCGCTGCGTCTCATTGTCGCTGCCAGGTGGCCAACCACGTGTGGCAGCGGGCAATACTCCACTTCCATGTCCTGTCCTGCTGGGCGGCAGGCCCTCTCTTTCGACAAGGCAACATGCTACCTGGTGAGGCGGCGGTCCTATTCATCCAGTCTAGTCATGGCGGCCGGTGCCCTTCATCAATCCACCTCAGCGGCTCAGGCCCAAAGGGTATCCCCGTCTTAGGCTCTCCCAAATCCCAACTGCTCTTGTTAGATGCCGCTGTTTGATGCCTTGACTTTTTTTTCGAGAACACCTCGAAAGGGGCAGGGGTTCCTGCATTTCATTAAAAAGAAGAGAGTAGGTCCAGTTTATAAGGAAAACCGGACCCGAAAACCAAACATTCACGGCTAATCAAGGATAACCGAAAGAAACACACGCCGACCCCAGGGCCGCGCTCCAGCCGAGCTGCCAGCTCCATCACCCGAGCAACCCATAGCCGACACCCAACAACCAAGACCAAAGCCGCCGCTCCGGTATCCACGCCGACCCCGAGGCCGCGCACTAGGCGAGCCGCCTGCTCTGCTGCCCGAGCAACCGGAGCCGACACCCTACAACCATCTCCGGAGCCGCCACTCCGACGTACAGATAGAAACCCCACACGCCGACCCCGAGGCCACGCACCAGGCGAGCCGTCAGCTTCGTCACCCGAGCAACCGGAGCCGACACCAAACCACCGTATCCGGAGCCACCGCTCCGACATCCACGCTGACCCCGAGGCCGCGCACCAGGCTGGCCAACGACACTGCCACCCACGTGACCAATGCCGGCACCCCCTCCAAGATGAAGAGATCCGGAGCCGCCGCTCCGACTTCCACGCCGGCCCCGAGGCCGCGCACCACCCGAGCCGATGACTCTCCTAGGCCAAGACCACTCCAGAACGATGCCTCCATGAAGGACCGCGACACCGGAGCGCCGCCATCATCCGCTCCAAGAACTGGAGCAAGGGTTTCCCCCGGAGTGTGAGAGAAGAGGTCGAATGCCCTCGAACGACGACGCCTCCAAGAAGGTGTGCGGCGCCCATAGGCGTCGCCGCCGCCGGCTTCGGCCAAGGCCGGAGCAAGGCTTTCGCCCTGAGCAGCCAAAGGAAGCCCTTCCCTCGAACCGGCACACGAGAGCCACCGCCTGCCTGAACCACCACCGACCTCCAGAGCCCGGAGCCACCGATCAGAACAGCCTCGCCGCCGCCACCCGCACCACGCAGAGCCGTCGACCAGGCTACGCCATCTTCACTGTAGGAGCCAGAACTGGCCACGTCTGGTCAGATCCGAAGCCCCGCGCAACAGCAGCAGCCAACCCTCCGGCCAGCACCAAGCGTCCCTGGCGTGACCGACGGCCGACGCACTGCCGCAGAGCACCGACGCCCCCGCGCTCCAGCCATGGCGCTGCCCACGCAGCCACCCAAGCCGCTGTTGCCAAAGAAGAGGTCCGGGGCCGCGGCGTCCAAGCACCACGCTCTCAGATCCGCCCCACTGCAGCCGAAGCACATCCCCGCACGCTTGCCCCACGTCGCCGGTCCCTGCCCACGAGCCCAGGAGGCAGATCTGCGTCGCGGGCCTCAAGAGCGCCCGCGCCGCACCTCCATCGCAGCCGCCCGCGAGCAGATACACGCCCGCCCACCTCCGAGGGCCACAACCCGCACCTCCCGCGGCAGCCACCGCGAGGGCCAATGACGAGCAGTAGAAGCCGCCCGCCCCATGCAGCCACCAGCTGGATCCACGCAGACAGAGCCGCCTGAGCGCCGCCAGGGGCCAGATCCACGCCACTAGAGCCGCCGTTGACTTGCAGCACCGAGCCCCGTCCACCACCTACGCGTGTGGGGGAAACAAATCCCACCGGCTGGGGCTTTGCCCGCTAGCATGTGATATGTCTCCAACGTATCTATAATTTTTGATTGCTCCATGCTATATATCTACTGTTTTGGACAATATTGGGCTTGATTTTCCACTTCTATATTATTTTTGGGACTAACCTATTAACCGGAGGCCCAGCCCAGAATTGCTGTTTTTTGCCTATTTCAGTGTTTCGAAGAAATGGAATATCAAACGGAGTCCAAACGGAATAAAACCTTCGGCAACGTGATTTTCTCACCGAACGTGATCCAGGAGACTTGGACCCTGCTTCAAGGAACAAAAGAGGCGGTCACGAGGGTGGGGGACGCCCCCCTAGGGCGCGCCCCATGCCTCATGGGCCCCTCGGTGCTCCTCCGGCGTACTCCTTCCTCCTATATATACCTATGTACCCCAAATGATCAGAACAGGACCCAAAAACCTAATTCCACTGCCGCAACTTTCTGTATCCACGAGATCCCATCTCGGGGCCTATTTCGGAGCTCCGCCGGAAGAGGGCCGTCATCACGGAGGGCTTCTACATCATCCTAGCCCCTCCGATGAAGTGTGAGTAGTTTACCTCAGACCTTCGGGTCCATAGTTAGTAGCTAGATGGCTTCTTCTCTCTCTTTGAATCTCAATACAAAGTTCTCCCCCTCTCCTGTCGAGATCTATTCGATGTAATCTTTTTTTTGCGGTGTGTTTGTTGAGACCGATGAATTGTGGGTTTATGATCAAGTCTATCTATGAATAATATTTGAATCTTCTCTGAATTCTTTTATGTATGATTGGTTATCTTTGCAAGTCTCTTCGAATTATCCGTTTGGTTTGGCCAACTAGATTGGTAGTTCTTGCCATGGGACAAGTGCTTAGCTTTGGGTTCGATCTTGCGGTGTCCTTTCCCAGTGACAGTAGGGGCAGCAAGGCACGTATTGCATCGTTGCCATTGAGGATAACAAGATGGGGTTTATTTCATATTGCATGAATTTATCTCTCTACATCATGTCATCTTGCTTCAGGCGTTACTCTGTTTTTAACTTAATACTCTAGATGCATGCTGGATAGCGGTCGATGAGTGGAGTAATAGTAGTAGATGCAGAATCGTTTCGGTCTAATTTTCACGGACGTGATGCCTATATACATGATCATGCCTACATATTCTCATAACTATGCTCAATTCTGTCAATTGCTCAACAGTAATTTGTTCACCCACCGTAGAATACTTATGCTCTTGAGAGAAGCCACTAGTGAAACCTATGGCCCCCGGATCTATTCTCATCATATCAATCTCCATTACTTTAATCTTGCTTTGCTTTTTTACTTTGCCTTTACTTTTTACTTTGCATCTTTATACCAAAAATACCAAAAATATTATATCTATCAGATCTCACTCTCGTAAGTGACCATGAAGGGATTGACAACCCCTAATTGCGTTGGTTGCAAGTATCTATCGTTTTGTGCAGGTACGAGGGACTTGAGCGTGGCCTCCTACTGGATTGATACCTTGGTTCTCAAAAACTAAGGGAAATACTTACTCTACTCTGCTGCATCATCCCTTCCTCTTTAGGGAAAACCAATGCAAGCTCAAGACGTAGCAAGAAGGATTTCTGGCACCGTTGCCGGCGAGTCTACGTAAAAAGTCAACATACCAAGTACCCATCACAATCCCTATCTCTCGCATTACATTATTTGCCATTTGCCTCTCTTTTTCCTCTCCCCCCAATTCACCCTTGCCGTTTTATTCACCCTCTCTCTCTCTATCCTCCCTCTCTATTTGCCTCTTTTGCCCGCTTGCTTTTTGTTTGCCCGTGTGTTAGATTGCTTGTTTGTCACGATGGCTCAAGATACTACTAAATTGTGTGACTTCACCAATACCAATAATAATGATTTGTTTAGCACTCCGATTGCTCCTCTTACCAATGCTGAATCTTGTGAAATTAATACTACTTTGTTGAATCTTGTTATGAAAAGATGTCAATAATGATGCCATTAAATTAAAGCTATTTCCTTTTTCGCTTAGAGATCGTGCTAAAGCTTGGTTTTCGTCTTTGCCTAAAAATAGTATTGATTCATGGAACAAGTGCAAAGATGCTTTTGTCTCTAAGTATTTTCGTCCCGCTAAGATCATCTCTCTTAGAAACGATATTATGAACTTTAAACAACTTGATCATGAAAATGTTGCACAAGCTTGGGAGAGAATGAAATTAATGATACGTAATTGCCCTACTCATGGTTTGAATTTGTGGATGATTATACAAAATTTTTATGCCGGATTGAATTTTGCTTCTAGAAATCTTTTAGATTCGGCCGCGGGAGGCACTTTTATGGAAATCACTTTAGGAGATGCTACTAAACTCCTAGATAATATTATGGTTAATTATTCTCAATGGCATACTGAAAGATCTTCTAATAAAAAAGTGCATGTGATAGAAGAAATCAATGTGTTGAGTGGAAAGATGGATGAACTTATGAAATTATTTGCTACTAAGAGTGTTTCTTCTGATCCTAATGATATGCCTTTGTCTACTTTGATTGAGAATAACAATGAATCTATGGATGTGAATTTTGTTGGTAGGAATAATTTTGGTAACAATGCTTATAGAGGGAATTTTAATCCTAGGCCATATCCTAGTAATCCTTCTAATAATTATGGGAATTCCTACAAAAAGTCTTATGGAAATTATAATAAGATGCCCTCTGAATTTGAGAATAGTGTTAAAGAGTTTATGAATTCACAAAAGAATTTTCATGCTTTGCTTGAAGAGAAATTGCTTAAAGTTGATGATTTGGCTAGAAACGTTGATAGAATTTCTCTTGAGGTTGATTCTTTAAAGCTTAGATCTATTCCTCCTAAGCATGATATCAATGAGTCTCTCAAAGCCATGAGAATTTCCATTGATGAGTGCAAGGAAAGAACCGCTAGGATGCGTGCTTTCAAAGATGCCTTTATTAAAGCGTGTTCTTCCAATTCCTATGAAAATCAAGATGAAGATCTAAAAGTTATTGATGTGTCCCCTATTAAATCTTTGTTTTGCAATATGAATCTTGATGAAACTGAATATGATCTTCCTTTACCTAGAAGGCGTTCTAAAAATTCGGAGTATTTAGATCTTAATGATGAAATTGATGAAAGTGGAATTGAAAGAAATAAAAATCTAGATGTTACTAAACCCACTATATTGGATTTCAAGGAATTTAATTATGAAAGTTGTTCTTTAATTGATTGTATTTCCTTGTTGCAATATGTGCTAAATTCTCCACATGCTTATAGTCAAAATAAAGCCTTCACCGAACATATTGTTGATGCCTTGATGCAATCTTATGAAGAAAAACTTGAGTTGAAAGTTTCTATCCCTAGAAAACTCTATGATGAGTGGGAAAAACTATTAAAATTAAAATTAAAGATCATGAGTTTTATGCTTTGTGTGATTTGGGTGCTAGTGTCTCTACTATTCCCAAGACTTTGTGTGATTTGCTAGATTTCCGTAATTTTGATGATTGCTCTCTAAACTTGCATCTTGCGGATTCCACTATTAAGAAACCTATGGGAAGGATTAATGATGTTCTTATTGTTGCAAATAGGAATTATGTGCCTGTAGATTTGATTGTTCTTGATATAGATTGCAATCCTTCTTGCCCTATTATTCTTGGTAGACCTTTCCTTAGAATGGTTGGTGCGATTATTGATATGAAGGAAGGGGATATTAGATTTCAATTTCCATTAAAAAAGGGCATGGAACACTTTACAAGAAAGAAAATAAAATTTCCAGATGAAACTATCATGAGAGCCACTTATGGATTGCCTACCAAAGATGGCAATACCTAGATCTATCCTCACTTTTATGCCTAGCTAGGGGCGTTAAACGATAGCGCTTGTTGGAGGCAACCAATTTTATTTTTATTCCTTGCTTTTTGCTCCTGATTAGTAAAAAATAAACTATTTAGCCTCTGTTTTGGTTGTGTTTTTTGTGCTTAATTAGTGTTTGTGCCAAGTAGAACCGTTGGGAAGACTTGGGGAAAGTCTTGTTGAACTTGCTGTAAAAACAGAAACTTTAGCGCTCATGAGAACTGCTGTAATTTTTTTTGAAGAGTGATATTTAGTTAATTATTTTTGCATATGATTAATATATAAATTACTCACGTCCAGCAATTTATTTTAGAATTTTTGGGGTTCCAGATCTTGCGCTAGCTACAGATTACTACAGACTGTCCTGTTTTTGACAGATTTTGTTTTTCGTGTGTTGTTTGCTTATTTTGATGAATCTATGGTTAGTAAAATAGTTTATAATCCATAGATAAGTTGGAATACAGTAGGTTTAACACCAATATAAATGAAGAATGAGTTCATTGCAGTACCTTGAAGTGGTCTTTTGTTTTCTTTCGCTAACGGAGCTCACGAGTTTTCTATTTTGAGTTTTGTGTTGTGAAGTTTTCAAGTTTTGGGTGAATTCTTTTGATGGATCATGGAACAAGGAGTGGAAAGAGCCTAAGCTTGGGGATTCCCATGGCACCCCCAAGATAATACAAGGACACCAAGAAGTCAAAGCTTGGGGATGCCCCGGAAGGCATCCCCTCTTTCGCCCACTTCCATCGGTAATTTACTTGGAGCTATATTTTTATTCACCAACATGATATGTGTTTTGCTTGGAGCGTCTTGTATTATTTGTGTCTTTGTGTCTTAGTATGCCACAATCATCCTTGCTGACACACCTTTTGAGAGAGCCATACATGAATTAAAATTTGATAGAATACTCTATGTGCTTCACTTATATCTTTTGAGCTAAGTAGTTTTGCTCTATGTGCTTCACTTATATCTTTTGAGCGTTATAATTTTTCTCTATGTGCTTCACTTAGATCTTTTAGAGCACGGTGGTGGATTTGTTTTAAAGAAACTACTGATCTCTCATGCTTCACTTAAATTATTTTGAGAGTCTCTTAATAGCATGGTAATTTGCTTAATAATAATATGCTTGGTATTCAAGATTTGTGAAACTTTCTTTTGAGTGTGTTGAATACTAAGAAAAGATTGAAGCATGATAATTGTTTTGAGATATGGAGGTGATAATATTAAAGTCATGCTAGTTGAGTAGTTGTGAATTTAAAGAATACTTGTGTTAAAGTTTGTGATTCCCGTAGCATGCACGTATGGTGAACCGTTATATGATGAAGTCGGAGCATGATTTATTTATTGATTGTCTTCCTTATGAGTGGCGGTCGGGGACGAGCAATGGTCTTTTCCTACCAATCTATCCCCCTAGGAGCATGCGCGTAATACTTTGCTTTGATAACTTCTAGATTTTTGCAATAAGTATATGAGTTCTTTATGACTAATGTTGAGTCCATGGATTATACGCACTCTCACCCTTCCACCTTTGCTAGCCTTTCTAATACCGCGCACTTTTCGCCGGTATCATACACCTACCATATAACTTCCTCAAAACAGCCACCATACCTACCTATTATGGCATTTCCATAGCCATTCCGAGATATATTGCCATGCAACTTTCCACCATCTAGTTCATCATGACACATTCATCATTGTCATATTGCATATCCCGGTACATCGCCGGATACATTCACATAGAGTCATATTTTTTTCTAAGTATCGAGTTGTAATTGTTGAGTTATAAGAAAAATAAAAGTGTGATGATCAACATTATTAGAGCATTGTCCCAGTGAGGAAAGAATGATGGAGACTATGAGTTCCCCATAAGTCGGGATGAGACTCCGGATGAAAAATAAAATAAAAAAAAGAGGACAAAGAAGCCCAAATAAAAAGAGGCCATAAAAAAGAGAAAAGGCCCAAATAAAAAAATGATGAGAGAAAAAGAGAGAAGGGACAATGTTACTATCCTTTTACCACACTTGTGCTTCAAAGTAGCACCATGATCTTCATAGTGGAGAGTCTCTCATGTTATCACTTTCATATACTAGTGGGAATTTTACATTATAGAACTTGGCTTGTATATTCCAATGATGGGCTTCCTCAAATTGCCCTAGGTCTTCATTAGCAAGCAAGTTGGATGCACACCCACTTAGTTTCTTTTTGAGCTTTCATATACTTATAGCTCTAGTGCATCTGTTGCATGGCAATCCCTACTCACTCACATTGATATCTATTGATGGGAATCTCCATAGCCCGTTGATACGCCTAGTTGATGTGAGACTATCTTCTCCTTTTGTGTTCTCCACAACCACCATTCTATTCCACCTATAGTGCTATATCCATGGCTCACGCTCATGTATTGCGTGAAGATTAAAAATGTTTTGAAATAGTTAAAGTATGAAACAATTGCTTGGCTTGTCATCGGGGTTGTGCATGACTTAAATATTTTGTGTGGTGAAGATAGAGCATAGCTAGACTATATGGTTTTGTAGGGATAACTTTCTTTGGCCATGTTATTTTGAGAAGACATAATTGCTTTATTAGTATGCTTGAAGTATTATTATTTTTATGTCAATATAAACTTTTGTCTTGAATCTTTCTAATCTGAATATTCATACCACAATTAAGAAGATTTGCATTGAAATTATGCCAAGTAGCACTCCGCCTCAAAAATTCTGTTGTTATCATTTACCTACTCGAGGACGAGCAGGAATTAAGCTTGGGGATGCCTGATACGTCTCCAACGTATCTATAATTTTTGATTGCTCCATGCTATATTATCTACTATTTTGGACTATATTGGGCTTTATTTTCCACTTTTATATTATTTTGGGACTAACCTATTAACCGGAGGCCCAGCCCAGAATTGTTGTTTTTTTGCCTATTTTAGTGTTTCGAAGAAACGGAATATCACACGGAGTCCAAATGGAATAAACCCTGCTCTAAGGAACAAAAGAGGCGGTCACGAGGGTGGGGGGTGCCCCCCTAGGTCGCGCCACTTGCCTCGTGGGCCCCTCGGTGCCCCTCCGGCGTACTCCTTCCTCCTATATATACCTATGTACCCCCAAACGATCAGAACAGGAGCCAAAAACCTAATTCCACCGCCCCAACTTTTTGTATCCATGAGATCCCATCTTGGGGCCTGTTCCGGAGCTCCGCCGGAAGAGGACCGTTATCACGGAGGGCTTCTACATCATCCTAGCCCCTCCGATGAAGTGTGAGTAGTTTACCTAAGACCTTCAGGTCCATAGTTGGTAGCTAGATGGCTTCTTCTCTCTCTTTGAATCTCAATACAAAATTCTCCCCCTCTCTTGTGGAGATCTATTCGATGTAATCTTCTTTTTGCGGTGTGTTTGTTGAGACCGATGAATTGTGGGTTTATGATCAAGTCTATCTATGAATAATATTTGAATCTTCTCTGAATTCTTTTATGTATGATTGGTTATCTTTGCAAGTCTCTTCGAATTATCCGTTTGGTTTGGCCAACTAGATTGGTAGTTCTTGCCATGGGAGAAGTGCTTAGCTTTGGGTTCGATCTTGCGGTGTCCTTTCCCAGTGACAGTAGGGGCAGCAAGGCACGTATTGCATCGTTTCCATTGAGGATAACAAGATGGGGTTTATTTCATATTGCATGAATTTATCTCTCTACATCATGTCATCTTGCTTGAGGCGTTACTTTGTTTTTAACTTAATACTCTAGATGCATGCTGGATAGCGGTCGATGAGTGGAGTAATAGTAGTAGATGCAGAATCGTTTCGGTCTAATTTTCACGGACGTGATGCCTATATACATGATCATGCCTAGATATTCTCATAACTATGCTCAATTCTGTCAATTGCTCAACAGTAATTTGTTCACCCACCGTAGAATACTTATGCTCTTGAGAGAAGCCACTAGTGAAACCTATGGCCCCCAGATCTATTCTCATCATATCAATCTCCATTACTTTAATCTTGCTTTTCTTTTTTACTTTGCCTTTACTTTTTACTTTGCATCTTTATACCAAAAATACCAAAAATATTATATCTATCAGATCTCACTCTCGTAAGTGACCGTGAAGGGATTGACAACCCCTAATCGCGTTGGTTGCGAGTAGCTATCGTTGTGTGCAGGTACGAGGGACTTGAGCGTGGCCTCCTACTGGATTGATACCTTGGTTCTCAAAAACTGAAAAAAATACTTATGCTACTCTGTTGCATCATCCCTTCCTCTTCGGGGAAAACCAACGCAAGCTCAAGATGTAGCAGCGTGCGCCGGCAATGACGAGAGGAAGGGAGGGGATGGGGAGTAGTGGTGGCGCCGGCACTGGGATCCGCCCGTGCCGTTCCTAGGAGCGACGCGGGGGCTGGAGCTCTCACAGTCCGAGGATCGATTACCGATTTGCCTTGACTGAAACTTGATCTTTAGTTCCTAATGATTTCCTCTTCCCATGTTATTTCCTTCCTTTAAATTCTAGTTCTAAAGTCTCTGAATGTGGAAACCGGTTTAGTAATTTTCATTTCTATATAACTAGATAATACCTCGTGCATTGCTGCGGGAGCTATTAGTCATATGCACATGATACTACATAAATTGAATAAGTTTGTTTGCACAGTAGATATATGATATTAAGATGAAAAAAATTGCTATAGACATAGTACTTGGAGGACAATTATAGAGATTGAAAATGTTAGTTATGTGATCAGAATATTACATATAAGCAATCTCATGTGACTTACATAAATATTAATGAATGTAAGTACACTAAGAACAATGATTCTGAAATGGGGACGCTATGAATGGAATGTACAAATTTTCTTGAGATACTTTGTGTGCTTACGATCTGCAAAGAATAAATGGTAATGCACACATCAAGAAGTAAACCAATCTTAATCTATGTATACTTCAGATCTACAAAAGGAAGTTTATCCCTACAATATAGTAGGGTAACATGGTACTAATTGAGTCACAAAGGAGCCATATCTATATATGTGTGAATGCAAAAGTATTTACTTAAATAACATCATGTCTGAATTCATAACATAGATACTTGTTCAGAGGAGGACATGTAGATCAATGACCCAGCAAGGCCTTGTGGACAGAGATGAGAGGCAACCTGCAAAAAAATTAAAACAATAGGGTTGAAACTTAAACTAAGTATATAACATAGTACGGATAACCTGTGCTGCTAATGATATGTTCAAATACATCTACCTTGCTCGAGAAAGTAGCAGAATGATTTATGTCAACTTCGTACATTCGCTTGTACTTTGTTTGAACATCTGAAGAACCGCTTCATATCTTCTGCATACTGCAAGGCATAACTGAAGGAAAATATGCCCTAGAGGCAATAATAAATTTGTTATTTATTTTTCCTTATATCATGGTAAATGTTTATTATTCATGCTAGAATTGTATTAACCGGAAACTTAGTACATGTGTGAATACATAGACAAACAAAGTGTCACTAGTATGCCTCTACTTGATTAGCTCGTTGAATCAATGATGGTTATGTTTCCTAACCATAGACATGAGTTGTCATTTGATTAACGGAATCACATCATTAGAGAATGATGCGATTGACTTGACACATCTGTTAGCTTAGCACGATGATCGTTTAGTTTGTTGCTATTGCTTTCTTCATGACTTATACATGTTCCTATGACTATGAGATTATGCAACTCCCGAATACTGAAGGAACACTTTATGTGCTACCAAACATCACAACGTAACTGGGTGATTATAAAATTGCTCTACAGGTGTCTCCGATGGTACTTGTTGAGTTGGCATAGATCAAGATTAGGATTTGTCACTCCGATGGTCGGAGAGGTATCTTTGGGCCCTCTCGGTAATGCACATCACTTTAAACCTTGCAAGCATTGCAACTAATGAGTTAGTTGCGGGATGATGTATTACGGAACGAGTAAAGATACTTCCGGTAACGAGATTGAACTAGGTATTGAGATACCGACGATCGAATCTCGGGCAAGTAACATACCGATGACAAAGCACTAGTAGAAAAAGGGTCAAACGTGAAGCACATTAGTGCCGGTTTGAATTAGAGCCGGCACTAATGTGTACATTAGTGCCGGTTCGTGGCGGCGATCAATAGTACCGGTTCGTGGTGAACCTTTAGTACCGGTTCATGCCACGAACCGGTACTAAAGAGGCTGTGTCAACCTGCGGTCAGGCTATGGCCCCACCATCACCATTTAGTGCCGGTTCGTACCACGAACCGGTACTAATGAGGTTATGGCAAGCTGTTTTTAGTCCCACCTCGCCAAGAGAGAGGCAGTATGAGCGGTTTATAAGCCGTGAGTGCACAGACAATGACGAAGAGTTGCAATGCTCACCTACATGTTGATTAGCTTCAAGCCTTGCGGAATAGCATAGATTGCACTGAGCTATGTGCAGTGCAGTCTACACTATTCCGAATGGCTTGAAGCAAATTAACCAGCATTGCACCTCTTTTTTATTTTTAATAACTTATTTAAACTCCGGACTTCTTTTGTGTTCAGTATGCAGCATTTAAAGCGACGTCATCAATTTCCAACATGTTCTGACATCATTTGTTGTTTTTCGGTCATTTACCTAATTGTTTAGAGAGCTAAATGACCGTGAAATTGAAAATCACTACAAAATGAATCTTGAAAATGTTGAAACTTGGCATGGTATCATCATATCACCCGCATAGCATGCACGAAAGAGTAGAGAGGGTCACGGCAAAAATTGGACGCACTTCGTGTACAAACTGGACAAACTCTTTCTAGCTCTTGCGAGTCGTTGGATCAAGGGTGTGTTTCTTCCTAGCTCATGTGAGTCGTTGGATCGAAACTACCACAATCACTTTGTGAGCCAGACGACCCTATATATAGCCCACCTCTCGCCTTCCCTGCATAAGTCTTTCAGTTCATCGACTACATACATCTACCAGTTCATCGACTGCATACATCTACCAGTTCATCGACTGAATACAAATCATTCGGATTCGCCATCATACGTCCAACCGTGCATTTGATATGCATATATATGCATCACGAGCCACGGTTGGGCTGTATGATGGCGATACTGATTGGTTTGTTCTAGATCCGACATAAAAGGTTTGATACAACTTCTTTTTTGTGACATAAGAGCTATCTCTCCTCCTACCTATTTTAGTTACACAACTACCTATTTGTGCCAAATTTTCACTTTTGCTGTTGCTCTTGCATCATAAGCATCCATGTTAACTGGACTTACAAGTAATGCAATTTAACCAAACTATCTTGTGATCTTCGCCAAGAGAGAGGCAGTATGAGCGGTTTATAAGCCGTGAGTGCACAGACAATGACGAAGAGTTGCAATGCTCACCTACATGTTTATTAGCTTCAAGCCTTGTGGAATAGCATAGATTGCACTGAGCTATGTGCAGTGCAGTCTACACTATTCCGAATGGCTTGAAGCAAATTAACCAGCATTGCACCTCTTTTTTATTTTTAATAACTTATTTGAACTCCGGACTTCTTTTGTGTTCAGTATGCAGCATTTAAAGCGACGTCATCAATTTCCAACATGTTCTGACATCATTTGTTGTTTTTCGGTCATTTACCTAATTGTTTAGAGAGCTAAATGACCGTGAAATTGAAAATCACTACAAAATGAATCCTGAAAATGCTGAAACTTGGCATGGTATCATCATATCACCCGCATAGCATGCGCGAAAGAGTAGAGAGGGTCACGGCAAAAACTGGACGCACTTCGTGTACAAACTGGACATACTCTTTCCGAGTATCAGGGTTTCGGACGAGAACTCATCTGTTACATGGCCACTTCAATGTTTTTTAAACTTATTTAAACTTCGTACTTCTTTTGTGTTCAGTACGCAGCATTTAAAGCGACGTCATCAATTTCCAACATGTTCTGACATCATTTGTTGTTTTTCGGTCATTTACCTAATTGTTTAGAGAGCTAAATGACCGTGAAATTGAAAATCACTACAAAATGAATCTGAAAATGTTGAAACTTGGCATGGTATCATCATATCACCCGCATAGCATGCGCGAAAGAGTAGAGAGGGTCACGGCAAAAACTGGACGCACTTCATCTGTTACATGGCCACTTCAATGTTTTTTAAACTTATTTGAACTCCGGACTTCTTTTGTGTTCAGTATCCAGCATTTAAAGCGATGTCATCAATTTCCAACATGTTCTGACATCATTTGTTGTTTTTCGGTCATTTACCTAATTGTTCAGTATGCAGCATTCAATTTCCAGCAGAAAATAAAAAAACTATACAAGAAAATTACTCAAAAATAAATAGAAGAAAATAAATAATGCAGAAAAGAAAAAACTATATAAAAAACTACTCAAAAATAAATAGAAGAAAATAAGTAATGCAGAAAAGAAAAAACTATATAAAAAATTTGTTGGCGCGCTGCCCAGTAGGCCTGCCAGACCTAGGGTGTGCAAATGCAGGCCCAGAAGGGCCAGCAGACTCACAGGGCAGCGCGCCTTAATTAATTAGGCCGAGAAGCCTGCTATATAGAGGAGTTCGAAGAGGTAGCCGCAGCTGGGTTTATAAACCAGTGCGGCTGCCCTTCGCCGGGCGAGGTGGGACTAAACTTTGGGGTGGCAGCGCAAGGCCTTTAGTACCAGTTGGTGGCTCCAACCGGTACTAAAGGCCCCCCCTTTAGTACCGGTTGGTGGCTCCAACCGGTACTAAAAGCCTTCATTTCCCGCTGCTTGGCCTGGCGAAAATAGGCCTTTAGTACCGGTTGGAGCCACGAACCGGTACTAAAGGCCCATCCTATATATATAGCACTTACGAAAATTTCAGTTTCATCTCCCCACTTCGTCTCCAACCTCTCGCGAGACATCGCCGTGCGCGCCGCTCGATCCCGTCGTCGCCGCCCGTCGCCCTATTATTTATTTCCTTATATCATGATAAATGTTTATTATTCATGCTAGAATTGTATTAACCGGAAACATAATACATGTGTGAATACATAGACAAACAGAGTGTCACTAGTACGCCTCTACTTGACTAGCTCGTTAATCAAAGATGGTTATGTTTCCTAACCATAAACAAAGAGTTGTTATTTGATTAATGGGATCACATCATTAGTTGAATGATCTGATTGAGATAACCCATTTCCATTAGCTTAGCACCCGATCATTTAGTATGTTGCTATTGCTTTCTTCATGACTTATACATGTTCCTATGACTATGAGATTATGCAACTCCCGTTTACCGGAGGAACACTTTGTGTGCTACCAAACGTCACAACGTAACTGGGTGATTATAAAGGAGCTCTACAGGTGTCTCCAAAGGTACATGTTGGGTTGGCGTATTTCGAGATTAGGATTTGTCACTCCGTTTGACGGAGAGGTATCTCTGGGCCCTCTTAGTAATACACATCACATAAGCCTTGCAAGCACTGCAACTGATGTGTTAGTTGTGAGATGATGTATTACGGAACGAGTAAAGAGACTTGCTGGTAACGAGATTGAACTAGGTATTGGATACCGACGATAGAATCTCGGGCAAGTAACATACCGATGACAAAGGGAACAACGTATGTAGTTATGCGGTCTGACCGATAAAGATCTTCGTAGAATATGTAGGAGCCAATATGGGCATCCAGGTCCCGCTATTGGTTATTGACCGGAGACGTGTCTCGGTCATGTCTACATTGTTCTCGAACCATAGGGTCCGCACGCTTAAAGTTACGATGACAGTTTCATTATGAGTTTATGTATTTTGATGTACCGAAGGTTGTTCGGAGTCCCGGATGTGATCACGGACATGAAGAGGAGTTTCAAAATGGTCGAGACATAAAGATTGATATATTGGACGGCTATATTCGGACACCGGAAGTGTTCCGGGGAAGTTTCGGATAAAACCGGAGAACCGGGGGGTTACCGGAACCCCCCGGGGGGTTAATGGGCCTCATGGGCCTAAAGTGGAGAAGAGGAAAGGCAGCCAGGGCAGGCTGCGCGCCCCCTCTCCCCCTAGTCCGAATTGGACAAGGAGGAAGGGGCGGCGCCCCCCCTTTCCTTCCCCTCCTCTCTTCCTTCCTTCCCCCTCTCCTACTTGGACAAGGAAAGGGAGGGGAGTCCTACTCCTGGCAGGAGTAGGACTCCTCCTGCGCGCCTCCTACTAGGGCCGGCCGCACCCCCCCTTGGCTCCTTTATATACGGGGGCAGGGGGGCACCCTAGGACACACAAGTTGATCTTCGTGATCGTTCCTTATCCGTGTGCGGTGCCCCCCTCCACGATATTACACCTCGATCATATTGTAGCGGTGCTTAGGCGAAGCCCTGCGATGGTTAAACATCAAGATCGTCACCACGCCGTCGTGCTGACGAAACTCCTCCCCGAAGCTTTGCTGGATCAGAGCCCGGGGTGCGTCATCGAGCTGTACGTGTGTCAAGAACTCGGAGGTGCCGGAGTAATGGTGCTTGGATCGGTTGGACCGGGAAGACGTATGACTACTTCCTCTACGTTGCGTCAACGCTTTCGCTTCGGTCTACGAGGGTACGTAGACAACACTCTCCCCTCTCGTTGCTATGCATCACCATGAACTTGCTTTTGCAGGGCATGTTGTGATGTGATATGGTCAAGACATGATGCTAAATTTTATTGTATGAGATGATCATGTTTTGTAACCGAGTTATCGGCAACTGGCAGGAACCATATGGTTGTCGCTTTATTGTATGCAATGCAATCGCGCTGTAATGCTTTACTTTATCACTAAGCGGTAGCGATAGTCGCGGAAGTATAAGATTGGCGAGACGACAACGATGCTACGATGGAGATCAAGGTGTCGCGCCGGTGACGATGGTGATCATGACGGTGCTTCGGAGATGGAGATCATAGGCACAAGATGATGATGGCCATATCATATCACTTATATTGATTGCATGTGATGTTTATCTTTTATGCATCTTATCTTGCTTTGGTTGACGGTAGCATTATAAGATGATCTCTCACTAAAATTATCAAGAAGTGTTCTCCCTGAGTATGCACCGTTGCGAAAGTTCTTCATGCTGAGACACCACGTGATGATCGGGTGTGATAGGCTCTACGTTCAAATACAACGGGTGCAAAACAGTTGCACACGCGGAATACTAAGGTTATACTTGACGAGCCAAGCATATGCAGATATGGCCTCGGAACACGGAGACCGAAAGGTCGAGCGTGAATCATACAGTAGATATGATCAACATAGTGATGTTCACCAATGAAACTACTCCATCTCACGTGATGATCGGATATGGTTTAGTTGATTTGGATCACGTGATCACTTAGAGGATTAGAGGGATGTCTATCTAAGTGGGAGTTCTTTAAGTAATTTGATTAATTGAACTTAAATTTATCATGAACTTAGTACCTGATAGTATCTTGCTTATGTATGTTTGATTGTAGATAGATGGCCCGTGCTGTTGTTCCGTTGAATTTTAATGCGTTCCTTGAGAAAGCAAAGTTGAAAGATGATGGTAGCAATTACACGGACCGGGTCCGTAACTTGAGGATTATCCTCATTGCTGCACAGAAGAATTACGTCCTGGAAGCACCGCTGGGTGCCAGGCCTGCTGCTGGAGCAACACCAGATGTTATGAACGTCTGGCAGAGCAAAGCTGATGACTACTCGATAGTTCAGTGTGCCATGCTTTACGGCTTAGAATCGGGACTTCAACGACGTTTTGAACGTCATGGAGCATATGAGATGTTCCAGGAGTTGAAGTTAATATTTCATGCAAATGCCCGGATTGAGAGATATGAAGTCTCCAATAAGTTCTATAGCTGCAAGATGGAGGAGAACAGTTCTGTCAGTGAACATATACTCAAAATGTCTGGGTATAATAATCACTTGATTCAGATGGGAGTTAATCTTCCAGATGATTGTGTCATTGACAGAATTCTCCAATCACTGCCACCAAGCTACAAGAGCTTCGTGATGAACTATAATATGCAAGGGATGAATAAGACTATTCCCGAGCTCTTCGCAATGCTGAAAGCTGCGGAGGTAGAAATCAAAAAGGAGCATCAAGTGTTGATGGTCTACAAGACCACTAGTTTCAAGAAAAAGGGCAAAGGGAAGAAGAAGGGGAACTTCAAGAAGAACGGCAAGCAAGTTGCTTCTCAAGAGAAGAAACCCAAGTCTGGACCTAAGCCTGAAACTGAGTGCTTCTACTGCAAGCAGACTGGTCACTGGAAGCGGAACTGCCCCAAGTATTTGGCGGATAAGAAGGATGGCAAGGTGAACAAAGGTATATGTGATATACATGTTATTGATGTGTACCTTACTAATGCTCGCAGTAGCACCTGGGTATTTGATACTGGTTCTGTTGCTAATATTTGCAACTCGAAACAGGGACTACGGATTAAGCGAAGATTGGCTAAGGACGAGGTGACGATGCAAGTGGGAAACGGTTCCAATGTCGATGTGATCGCGGTCGGCACGCTACCTCTACATCTACCTTCGGGATTAGTATTAGACCTAAATAATTGTTATTTGGTGCCAGCGTTGAGCATGAACATTATATCTGGATCTTGTTTAATGCGAGACGATTATTCATTTAAATCAGAGAATAATGGTTGTTCTATTTATATGAGTAATATCTTTTATGGTCATGCACCCTTGAAGAGTGGTCTATTCTTATTGAATCTCGATAGTAGTGATACACATATTCATAATGTTGAAGCCAAAAGATGCAGAGTTGATAATGATGGTGCAACTTATTTGTGGCACTGCCGTTTAGGTCATATCGGTGTAAAGCGCATGAAGAAACTCCATACTGATGGACTTTTGGAACCACTTGATTATGAATCACTTGGTACTTGCGAACCGTGCCTCATGGGCAAGATGACTAAAACACCGTTCTCCGGTACTATGGAGAGAGCAACAGATTTGTTGGAAATCATACATACAGATGTATGTGGTCCGATGAATATTGGGGCTCGTGGCGGATATCGTTATTTTCTCACCTTCACAGATGACTTAAACAGATATGGGTATATCTACTTAATGAAACATAAGTCTGAAACATTTGAAAAGTTCAAAGAATTTCAGAGTGAAGTTGAAAATCATCGTAAAAAGAAAATAAAGTTTCTACAATCTGATCGTGGAGGAGAATATTTGAGTTACGAGTTTGGTGTACATTTGAAGCAATGCGGAATAGTTTCGCAACTCACGCCACCCGGAACACCATAGCGTAATGGTGTGTCCGAACATCGTAATCGTACTTTACTAGATATGGTGCGATCTATGATGTCTCTTACTGATTTACCGCTATCATTTTGGGGTTATGCTTTAGAGACGGCCGCATTCACGTTAAATAGGGCACCATCGAAATCCGTTGAGACAACGCCTTATGAACTATGGTTTGGCAAGAAACCAAAGTTGTCATTTCTGAAAGTTTGGGGCTGCGATGCTTATGTGAAAAAGCTTCAACCTGATAAGCTCGAACCCAAATCGGAGAAATGTGTCTTCATAGGATATCCAAAGGAAACTATTGGATACACCTTCTATCACAGATCCGAAGGCAAGAGTTTTGTTGCTAAATTCGGAAACTTTCTGGAGAAGGAGTTTCTCTCGAAAGATGTGAGTGGGAGGAAAGTAGAACTTGATGAGGTAACTGTACCTGCACCCTTATTGGAAAGTAGTACATCACAGAAAACTGTTTGTGCGACACCTACACCAATTAGTGAGGAAGCTAATGATAATGATCATGAAACTTCAGGACAAGATACTACTGAACCTCGTAGATCAACCAGAGTGAGAACCGCGCCAGAGTGGTACGGTAATCCTGTTCTGGAAATCATGCTGCTAGATCACGATGAACCTACGAACTATGAAGAAGCGATGGTGAGCCCAGATTCCGCAAAATAGCTTGAAGCCATGAAATCTGAGATGGGATCCATGTATGAGAACAAAGTATGGACTTTGGTTGACTTGCCCGATGATCGGCAAGCAATTGAGAATAAATGGATCTTCAAGAAGAAGACTGACGCTGACGGTAATATTACTGTCTACAAAGCTCGACTTGTCGCAAAAGGTTTTCGACAAGTTCAAGGGGTTGACTACGATGAGACCTTCTCAGCCGTAGCGATGCTTAAGTCTGTCCGAATCATGTTAGCAATTGCCGCATTTTACGATTATGAAATTTGGCATATGGATGTCAAAACTGCATTCCTGAATGGATTTCTGGAAGAAGAGTTGTATATGATGCAACCGGAAGGTTTTGTCGATCCAAAGGGAGCTAACAAAGTGTGCAAGCTCCAGCGATCCATTTATGGACTGGTGCAAGCCTCTCGGAGTTGGAATAAATGCTTTGATAGTGTGATCAAAGCATTTGGTTTTATACAGACTTTCGGAGAAGCCTGTATTTACAAGAAAGTGAGTGGGAGCTCTGTAGCATTTCTGATATTATATGTGGATGACATATTACTGATTGGAAATGATATAGAATTTCTGGATAGCATAAAGGGATACTTGAATAAGAGTTTTTTAATGAAAGACCTCGGTGAAGCTGCTTACATATTGGGCATAAAGATCTATAGAGATAGATCAAGACGCTTAATTGGACTTTCACAAAGCACATACCTTGACAAGATTTTGAAGAAGTTCAAAATGGATCAAGCAAAGAAAGGGTTCTTGCCTGTGTTACAAGGTGTGAAGTTGAGTCAGACTCAATGCCCGACCACTGCAGAAGGTAGAGAGAATATGAAAGATGTTCCCTATGCTTCAGCCATAGGCTCTATCATGTATGCAATGCTGTGTACCAGACCTGATGTGTGCCTTGCTATAAGTTTAGCAGGGAGGTACCAAAGTAATCTAGGAGTGGATCACTGGACAGCGGTCAAGAACATCCTGAAGTACCTGAAAAGGACTAAGGATATGTTTCTCGTATATGGAGGTGACAAAGAGCTCATTGTAAACGGTTACGTTGATGCAAGCTTTGACACTGATCCGGACGATTCTAAATCGCAAACCGGATACGTGTTTACATTAAATGGTGGAGCTGTCAGTTGGTGCAGTTCTAAACAAAGCATCGTGGCAGGATCTACATGTGAAGCGGAGTACATAGCTGCTTCGGAAGCAGAAAACGAAGGAGTCTGGATGAAGGAGTTCATATCCGATCTAGGTGTCATACCTAGTGCATCGGGTCCAATGAAAATCTTTTGTGACAATACTGGTGCAATTGCCCTGGCAAAGGAATCCAGATTTCACAAAAGAACCAAGCACATCAAGAGACGCTTCAATTCCATCCGGGATCTAGTCCAGGTGGGAGACATAGAGATTTGCGAGATACATACGGATCTGAATGTAGCAGACCCGTTGACTAAGCCTCTTCCAGGAGCAAAACATGATCAGCACCAAGGCTCCATGGGTGTTAAAATCATTACTGTGTAATCTAGATTATTGACTCTAGTGCAAGTGGGAGACTGAAGGAAATATGCCCTAGAGGCAATAATAAAGTTATTATTTATTTCCTTATATCATGATAAATGTTTATTATTCATGCTAGAATTGTATTAACCGGAAAAATAATACATGTGTGAATACATAGACAAACAGAGTGTCACTAGTATGCCTCTACTTGACTAGCTCGTTAATCAAAGATGGTTATGTTTCCTAACCATAAACAAAGAGTCGTTATTTGATTAATGGGATCACATCATTAGTTGACTGATCTGATTGAGATAACCCATTTCCATTAGCTTAGCACCCGATCGTTTAGTATGTTGCTATTGCTTTCTTCATGACTTATACATGTTCCTATGACTATGAGATTATGCAACTCCCGTTTACCGGAGGAACACTTTGTGTGCTACCAAACGTCACAACGTAACTGGGTGATTATAAAGGAGCTCTACAGGTGTCTCCAAAGGTACATGTTGGGTTGGCGTATTTCGAGATTAGGATTTGTCACTCCGTTTGACGGAGAGGTATCTGTGGGCCCTCTTAGTAATACACATCACATAAGCCTTGCAAGCACTGCAACTGATGTGTTAGTTGTGAGATGATGTATTACGGAACGAGTAAGGGACTTGCCGGTAACGAGATTGAACTAGGTATTGGATACCGACGATAGAATCTCGGGCAAGTAACATACCGATGACAAAGGGAACAACGTATGTAGTTATGCGGTCTGACCGATAAAGATCTTCGTAGAATATGTAGGAGCCAATATGGGCATCCAGGTCCCGCTATTGGTTATTGACCGGAGATGTGTCTTGGTCATGTCTACATTGTTCTCGAACCATAGGGTCCGCACGCTTAAAGTTATGATGACAGTTTCATTATGAGTTTATGTATTTTGATGTACCGAAGGTTTTTCGGAGTCCCGTATGTGATCACGGACATGACGAGGAGTATCAAAATGGTCGAGACATAAAGATTGATATATTGGACGGCTATATTCGGACACCGGAAGTGTTCCGGGGAAGTTTCGGATAAAACCGGAGAACCGGGGGGTTACCGGAACCCCCCGGGGGGTTAATGGGTCTCATGGGCCTAAAGTGGAGAAGAGGAAAGGCATCCAGGGCAGGCCACGCCCCCCCTCTCCCCCTAGTCCGAATTGGACAAGGAGGGAGGGGCGGCGCCCCCCCTTTCCTTCCTCTCCTCTCTTCCTTCCTTCCCCCTCTCCTACTTGGACAAGGAAAGGGAGGGGAGTCCTACTCCCGGTAGGAGTAGGACTCCTCCTACGCGCCTCCTACTAGGGCCGGCCGCACCCCCCCTTGGCTCCTTTATATACGGGGGCAGGGGGCACCCTTGGACACACAAGTTGATCTTCGTGATCGTTCCTTAGCCGTGTGCGGTGCCCCCCTCCATGATATTACACCTCGATCATATTGTAGCGGTGCTTAGGCGAAGCCCTGCGACGGTTAAACATCAAGATCGTCACCACGCCATCGTGCTGACGAAACTCCTCCCCGAAGCTTTGCTGGATCGGAGCCCGGGGTGCGTCATCGAGCTGTACGTGTGTAAAGAACTCGGAGGTGCCGGAGTAATGGTGCTTGGATCAGTTGGACCGGGAAGACGTACGACTACTTCCTCTACGTTGCGTCAACGCTTCCTCTTCGGTCTACGAGGGTACGTAGACAACACTCTCCCCTCTCGTTGCTATGCATCACCATGATCTTGCGTGTGCATAGGAAATTTTTTGAAATTACTACGTTCCCGATGACCTCCCCCCTTGCTCCTTTATATAAGGGGGCAGGGGGCACCCTAGAATACACAAGTTGATCATTGATCCCTTAGTCGTGTGCGGTGCCCCCCTCCACCATAATCCACCTCGATCATATCATAGTGGTGCTTAGGAGAAGCCCTGTGTCGGTAGCAACATCATCACCGTCATCACGCCGTCGTGCTGACGGAACTCTCCCGTGAAGCTCTGCTGGATCGGAGTTCATGGGATGTCATCGAGATGAACGTGTGCTGAACTCGGAGGTGTTGTGCGTTCGGTACTTGGATCGGTCGGATTGTGAAGACGTTCGACTATATCAACCGCGTTCTCATAACGCTTCCACTTACGGTCTACGAGGGTACGTGGACGATACTCTTCCCTCTCGTTGCTATACATCACCATGATCTTGCATGTGCGTAGGATTTTTTTTGGAAATACTACGTTCCCCAACAGTGGCATCCGAGCCAGGTTTATGCGTAGATGTTATATGCACGAGTAGAACACAAGTGATTTGTGGACGATACAAGTCATACTGCTTACCAGCGTGTCACACTTTGGTTCAGAGGTATTGTTGGATGAAGCGGCCCAGACCGACATTACGCGTACGCTTACGCGAGACTGGTTCTACCAACGTGCTTTGCACACAGGTGGCTAGCGGGTGTCAGTTTCTCCAACTTTAGTTGAACCGAGTGTGGCTATGCCCAGTCCTTCAGAAGGTTAAAAGAGCACTAACTTGACAAACTATCATTGTGGTTTTGATGCGTAGGTAAGAACGGTTCTTGCTCAGCCCGTAGCAGCCATGTAAAACTTGCAACAACAAAGTAGAGGACGTCCAACTTGTTTTTGTAGGGAATGTTGTGATGTGATATGGTCAAGACATGATGCTATATTTTATTGTATGAGATGATCATGTTTTGTAACCGAGTTATCGTCAACTGGCAGGAGCCGTATGGTTGTCGCTTTATTGTATGCAATGCAATCGCCCTGTAATGGCTTTACTTTATCACTAAGCAGTAGCAATAGTCTTAGAAGCAATAATTGGCGAGATGACAACGATGCTACGATGGAGATCAAGGTGTCGCGCCGGTGACGATGGTGATCATGATGGTGCTTCGGAGATGAAGATCACAAGCACAAGATGATGATGGCCATATCATATCACTTATATTGATTGCATGTGATGTTTATCTTTTATGCATCTTATTTTGCTTAGATCGACAGTAGCATTATAAGATGATCTCTCATTAAATTTCAAGGTACAAGTGTTCTCCCTGAGTATGCACCGTTGCGAAAGTTTGTCGTGCGGAGACACCACGTGATGATCGGGTGTGATAAGCTCTACGTTCACATACAACGGGTGCAAGCCAGTTTTGCACATGCAGAATACTCGGGTTAAACTTGACGAACCTAGCATATGCAGATATGGCCTCGGGACACTGGAGACCGAAAGGTCGAGTGTGAATCATATAGAAGATATGATCAACATAGTGATGTTCACCATTGAAAACTACTCCATCTCACGTGATGATCGGACATGGTTTAGTTGATATGGATCACATGATCACTTAGATGATTAGAGGGATGTCTATCTAAGTGGGAGTTCTTTAATAATTTGATTAAACTGAACTTTAATTTATCATGAACTTAGTCCTGATAGTATTTGCATATCTATGTTGTAGATCAATAGCTTGCGATGTAGTTAGGTGATAATTTATGATAATTTATCATCAACTTCCTCATTGTCGCACAGAAGAATTATGTCCTTGATGCACCGCTAGGTGATAGACCTATAGCAGGAGCAGATGCACACGTTATGAATGTTTGACAAAGCTCGGTATGATTACTACTTAATAGTTTAGTGCACCATGCTTTATGGCTAAGAACCGGGACTTCAAAAATGTTTTGAACGCCACGGAACATATAAGATGTTCTAAGAGTTGAAATTGTTTTCATACTCATGCACGTGTCGAGAGGTATGAGACCTCTGATAGTACTTTGCCTACAAGATGGTGAAGAATAGCTCAACCAGTGAGCATGTGCTCAGATTATCTGAGTACTACAATCACTTGAATCAAGTGGGAGTTAATCTTCGAGATAAAAAGGTGATTGACAGATTTCTCTAGTCACTATCACCAAGTTACTGGAACTTCGCGATGAATTATAATACGCAAGTGATGATGAAATTAATTCCCGAGCTCTTCGCGATGCTCAAATCGGCGAAGGTAGAAATCAAGAAATATCATCAAGTGTTGATGGTTAACAAGACCACTAGTTTCAAGAAAAGGGCAAAGGGAAAGAAAGGGAACTTCAAATAAGAATAGCAAGCAAGTTGCTGCTCCCATGAAGAAGCCCAAAGCTAGACCCAAGCCTGGAACTGAGTGCTACTACTGCAAAGGAAATGATCACTGGAAGTGGAACTACCCTAGATACTTGGCTGATAAGAAGGATGGCAAAATGAACAAAGGTATATTTCATATACATGTTATTGATGTGTACTTTACTTGTGTTTATAGCAACCCCTCGGTGTTTGATACTAGTTCAGTTGCTAAGAGTAGTAAATTGAAACGGGAGTTGCAGAATGAACAGAGACTAGTTAAGGGTGAAGTGATGATGTGTGTTGGAAGTTGTTCCAAGAATGATATGATCATCATCGCACACTCCCTATACTTTCGAGATTAGAGTTGAACCTAAATAAATGTTATTTGGTGTTTGCGTTGAGCATGAATATGATTTGATCATGTTTATTGCAATACTATTATTCATTTTAGTTAGAGAATAATTGTTGTTCTGTTTACATGAATAAAACCTTCTATGGTTAAACACCCAATGAAATTGGTTTGTTGGATCTCGATCGTAGTGATACACATATTCATAATATTGAAGCCAAAAGATGCAAAGTTAATAATGATAGTGCAACTTATTTATGGCACTGCTGTCGTGGTTCTAAGTCTGACAGTAATCTAGGGGGGTAGGTATGGAGAGGCAAGATCTTAGCTATGGAGTAGTTGTAAGCACACGAGGTTTACGAGTTCAGGCCCTTCTCGGAGGAAGTAATAGCCCTACATCTCGGAGCCTGGAGGTGGTCGACTGGATTATGCGTGTATGAATTACAGGGGTGCGAACCCTTTACACTGAGGAGGGGGGTGGCTTATATAGAGTTTGCCGGACCCCTCCGGCCCTCAGTTGTGCAGGGTTTTAAATACATTAAGGTCAGGTGTTACTGGTAACGCCCCTAATAAAGTGCTATGATGACCATAAAAGCAACTTAATAACCGACCGTTAGCGTGCGGAGTGCCTTTAGGTCTCCTGGCCGTCGAGTGGTTGGGTCTTGGTCGAGTGATTGCTTCTTGGTCGAGTGTCTTCGAGTCTGTCGAGTGGAACACCTCCAAGTCGATTGAAAGGTGATTACATCTAGAGATGTCCTTGGGTAGGGCAGTTGGGACAGGTCCATGACCCTCCCCTAGGTACATAGCTTCATCATTAGCCCCTGAATGGATCGAGGTTTGAGTGGGGAAGGAGTTGAGAATTTCTCCGACTCATTTTTCATGCCATGAGCATATCTTGTTTCGGATCAATGAACCTGAGCGATGACAACAACTTCCTTTTCAGTCGCCTTGATCCATTCTTAGTATTTTGTCGAGTGAGTTTCTTTACTTGAAAGGCTCCGAGTGATGGCATGGAGGAGATCTTCCGTCTGACAAGTTGTTCTGCTGCCCGCAGATTTCGCGGGATTCGGATTTTGGGAAGCGCGTGGGACGGAGGAGGCCGCAGTAATCGGATGGGATAGGGTGGAGCCGCCTTGATCTCCGCGCCACCTTTTTCGCCACGTATCGCGCGCGCGATTGTTACGGGATTTGACAGGACCGCCCGGGCCTACCAGTCAGCCACTCGGAAGCGACCTCATATAAGGCGTCGGATGGGGGTTTCTTGGACAGTGCGTTCCCATTCCCTCTTCTCCTCTTCAAGCTTCTTCGTCGCGCTCGCTCTCGCCCCAGCGCCACCGCTCCGTACGCATCTCGCCGGCGACGATGGGGAAGGGGAAGACGGTGGCTCTGGAGTGGGCGAAGAAGGCGACGGCAAAGGCGAAGGGGAAGGCGACCAGTCGGGGTGGATCTTCCTCGCGAGCTGGCCTGCCAAAGGGCTGGATCCAGGGTGAGTGGATCCACTCGGCGATCCGCCAAGAAGACCTCGACGACCTAGCCGTAGGAGGTCTGATCCCCCATGGATCGGCGCGGCTTCCGGGGAAGGAGTCCGAGCCGCAACCTCGGGAGGGTGAGCGCGTTCTCCTTGCCACCCACGTCGACCGTGGATTTTCCTTGCCTCCTCACCCTTTCTTTTGGGGGTTTCTGAATTTCTTTGGGGCACAACTCCACCACTTCACTCCCAACACAATCGTGTACCTCACTGCTTTCGTGTCTTTGTGTAAAAATTTCTTGGGTTGTCGGCCTCACTTGGGTCTTTTCAAGCACATTTTCACCTGTCGTTCTCATACGGTAAAAAAGGCCAATCCGAGTGACGAGAGAACACAAGTGATTCAGATGTGTGGGGGTCTTGGTGTTCAGATGAGAGGGAAAAGTTCCTTTCCAGCCATGATTCTTCCCGACTCGGTTCGCGGATGGCAGTCGACCTGGTTTTACTGCAAAGACCAGTCGACTGGCCTCCCTCCTTTTACCATGGACCGAGTGAGGAAACCCTCCTCTTTGAAGGTTCTCCCGGAGGAGAAGGCGCAGGTTAGGGTGCTGGTCGAACGAGTGGTCCAGCTTATCCGTGACGGGGTCACCGGTATGGATCTCTTGGAGGTTTTCCTTCAGCGGCGCATCCAGCCTCTTCAAGCACGAGACCATCCGATGTGGATGTATTCGGGTCTTGACGACTCCACTCGGATTCACCCGGAGGAGGTCGATGACGACACATTGGAGAAGTGGCTGTCGGGCATGACCGGAAACAAGGACAACCCCAGGGGAGCCAGGAGAGTTCCTCCATTCGACCAGTCCCATGTACCAGAGAAGGTCCGATCCTGAGCTTCTGATTGTAATCTGAATTCACTCGCGCAGTTGCCTATACTGCATCGACTGACTTTGTTCTCCCTGCTTTCTTTCAGGCCCTTATCAAAATGTATTCAATGCCCAACGGAGAGCAAGAGCAAGACCCGGAAGGAGAGGCGAGTGGCGGCAACAGTGGCGAATGGGATTCTGACGGTGAAGGGGACGAAGAAAGCGGCGACCCAAGTGACGAAGAAGAAGTCGAGTCGCCTCCTCGCAGGGAGAGGCGGTCCAAGCTTGACCAAGAACGACCGAGCGCCCGTGAAAAGGCGATTGCTCAGGCTGGTCAGTCTTCAAAGCGTCCTCGGACCTCTTCGCCAACTCCAACTGAAAAAGCTTCAAAGCATCCCAAAGTTGCCGAGCCGAAGCTTTGGAAGGCGTTGCCGAAGATCAAGATTGACATCCCCGTCGCTTCTGCGTGAGTGTCTCCCTTTGTATTCACTCGACGCCCCATGCTGTTTGTTTTTCTTGCTTTAATCGGACGAACTTTGGAACTGGCAGCGCTGCTACTTACGGGACCTCAGCTTACAGGGACGATGATGAGGTAATGGAGGATGCGGTCACTTCCAATCTGGGTATGATTTCTTCCATTCTGTCTTTATTTGGTCGACTCAACTGCAATGTCTACCATTGGGTGATGTGATTTTGGCGATTGAACTTTGAACAGTTCCTAACATTATTGACCTCCCCGATGATGATGATGAAGAGCCTGAGAGGCCTTTGAAGAGGAAAAATAGGCAAGCTCCTGCAAGCAAGGTGCCACAGTCGACGCCGAGGGCCGAACCAGTCGTTCAGGACGCTGGTGATGCCAATCGGGGTTCTGTCACTTTTGCCGTGCCATTGTCGAGTGCCTTGCCTTCTTCGTCGACTGCTTAGGCCCCTGTCCACCCACCTTCGGTTTTTGCGACCCATCATGTCCCAGAGGATGAAGTGAATGCTGCCAAGGAAGCCATACGCCAGGCGGGCATTATGATGGAGAAGATGAAGACGGTGCAGGAGCCAGTCAGGCCGCCTACGACGCCAGCTCGGCTCTCCAAAGCAACATTCAGGTTAGTTGGTCACTGCTTGTTTTGTTAGGATATGCTATCTGAAGACTCTCTTTCCGAAAATCTTTGCATCTGTACACCCACTGGGTGCGTCGATTGAATTTTTGAACTAGAGGGGCACGCTGAGTGCACCCACTAGGTGTAGTCCCCGAGACTACGGTGGACTGCTGGCAGTCGACTGTAATCTTTGTATTTTGATTCTTTCGCTCGATGTGGTGTGGCCGCATCGAGTGTAAACCGAACTGGTAGTTTGTATGTTCTACTCAGTCTGGGCGAGTGGGATCAGAACCGGTGGGGGCACGCCAAGTGCACCCACTGGGTGTAGTCCCCAAGACCGCGGTCGACTGCTGGCAGTGGACTGTGGTCTGAGTTTTATGGTATGAGTTCTTCTTTCTCTCCTTCTTTTTTTACTCCCTGCACTCGACTCCGGTGGGCCGGTCGAGTGGGATCATAACCGGTGGGGGCACGCAAAGTGCACCCACTGGGTGTAGTCCCCGAGACTATGGTGTACTGCAGACAATCGACCGTAGTCTTAGTATTTATTGTCTTTGTCGTTTTTCGCTGTGAAATAACTTCTCCTCCCTGATTGCAGAAATCTTGTGATCTTGGAGCTCGCTTTGCTGACTTGGAGAAACAGCAGATCCAACTGAACCTTGACCTGGAATTGGCCAAGGCAGAGCAGCAAAAGGCCAAGGAGGATGCCAATGGTAAGACGAGCTTGTCGACTGGTTTGTCTTAGGCTTGAGTACCCTTCTGCTCTTTCTGAATCAAGCACCGTTTCTTTGCAGAAAAACTGAGAGAAGCTCTGGCGAAGAAGGATCAGGATTTGGCTGCTACTCAAAAGGAAGCTGATGACAGAACCGCTCTGGCTGAACAGAAACTGGCTTCGGTCGGCCAGCTGGAAGAAGAGAACACCAAGATGAAATCTGCTCTGAACGAAGCCAACAAGGAGTGCACGCGCTTGAAGAAGGACAATCTCAACCTGTACGAGAAGATGGAAGGCATCACTCGTAGGAGGGACGATCTGGAGAGCTATCTGAGGAGCCTTGCCAAGAAGTTGTTCATCAAGCTTGAAGGTACACATTTTGTTCCGACTGATGTTTTTTGTCGACTCAGCATACGAAAATTGACTTATCCTTGGATCGTGAATGCATAGTTTTGCCAGAACTTCGAAGGGGAGACTGGGCGGATTGAGCCAGGTTTGGACCCAATCAATTCTCCCGTGAAAGATGAAACGGCCATGAATCTGCTCCAACTGGAATCCCGCATCGATGGTGTTGTGGACTACTTGGCTCGACTGAAGGTCGCCATGTCACGGATCGACACGGCACTTTGGCCAGAGGCCACGCTCCAGAATGATCTTGAGTCCCTGATGACTCGAGTTAACGAGTGTAGGAGTGGAAGAAATCTTCTGCCCGGTGTGGTGCCGATGTGGCTCTGTCTTTGGTTCGTGTCCACTGCAAGGATGTGCCACACGATAAGCTGGCAGCAATCAAGGTCACCAACACCCAGAAGCATGACTTCCAAACTTTTATGTAGACTTTCATTGTTGCAGCAACTCGGATCACGGACGGCGTCGACCTGGACGAGTTCGTCGAGCCTGGCAGTCCTCCTCCTGCGGAGTGAACAAACTTTTATGCCCCACCTTAAATTTGCCTCGGAATGCTGAGTGGTTTTTGTAACCGTTAAACTCTTTCGGGCTGAATGCCCGAGCACTTCGATCTGTGGTCCGGAACCTTTAGGATTTATCTGAACTTGGTTTATCGTTGAATATCTTCACGAATCCTCCGTCGAGTGGAACTCGTTCTTCACTCGAGACAACTTTTGTATTTGTGGCACAGCTCCGAAGGAGAAGGTAGCAGTCGACCTGCACCTCGTCGTCCTTGCAGGTCGGCGATGGAGTGCACATTGTATTTGTGGCGAAGCTCCCAAGGAGAAGGTGGCAGTAGACCTGCACCTCGTCGTCCTTGCGGAGTGGGATGGAGCACACGTTGTATTTGTGGCGAAGCTCCCAAGGAGAAGGTGGCAGTCGACCTGCACCTCGTCGTCCTTGCGGAGTGGGATGGAGCGCACGTTGTATTTGTGGCGAAGCTCCCAAGGAGAAGGTGGCATTTGACCTGCACCTCGTCGACCTTGTGGATTGAGATGGAGCGCATGTTGTATTTGTGGCGAAGCTCCCAAGGAGAAGGCGGTAGTCGACCTGCACCTCGTCGTCCTTGTGGATTGAGATGTGTTTCGTACTTAGGCGAGTACTCGACTGCAGCTAAGCCCCCGAGTGGGAGGTTGGCTCCTCACTCGGTAGGATTTTCAAATACTTAGGCGAGTACTGGACTGCAGCTAAGCCCCCGAGTGGGAGGGTCGCTCTCCACTCGGTAGGATTTTTAAATACTTAGGCGAGTACTGGACTGCAGCTAAGCCCCCGAGTGGGAGGGTTGCTCACCACTTGGTAGGATTCTCAAATACTTAGGCGAGTACTAGATTGCAGCTAAGCCCCCGAGTGGGAGGGTCGCTCTCCACTCGGTAGGATTTTTCAAACTTAGGCGAGTACTGGACTACAACTAAGCCCCCGAGTGGGAGGGTCGCTCACCACTCGGTAGGATTTT
The DNA here is from genome assembly GCF_056163025.1 of Triticum urartu. NCBI lineage: Eukaryota > Viridiplantae > Streptophyta > Magnoliopsida > Poales > Poaceae > Triticum > Triticum urartu. The sequence continues at coordinate 23,323,163 of NC_141879.1, forward strand.
TCAAACTTAGGCGAGTACTGGACTGCAGCTAAGCCCCCGAGTGGGAGGCTGGCTCACCACTCGGTAGGATTTTCAAATACTTAGGCGAGTACTGGACTGCAGCTAAGCCCCCGAGTGGGAGGGTCACTCAACACTCGGTAGGATTTTTCAAATACTTAGGCGAGTACTGGACTGCAGCTAAGCCCCCGAGTGGGAGGGTTGCTCACCACTTGGTAGGATTTTCAAATACTTAGGCGAGTACTGGACTGCAGCTAAGCCCCCGAGTGGGAGGGTCGCTCTCCACTCGGTAGGATTTTTCAAACTTAGGCGAGTACTGGACTGCAGCTAAGCCCCCGAGTGGGAAGGTCGCTCACCACTCGGTAGGATTTTTCAAACTTAGGCGAGTATTGGACTGCAGCTAAGCCCCCGAGTGGGAGGCTGGCTCACCACTTGGTAGGATTTTCAAATACTTACGCGAGTACTGGACTGCAGCTAAGCCCCCGAGTGGGAGGCTCGCTCTCCACTTGGTAGGATTTTCAAATACTTAGGCGATTACTGGACTGCAGCTAAGCCCCTGAGTGGGAGGCTGGCTCACCACTCGGTAGGATTTTCAAATACTTAGGCGAAACGGGTTTGCAGCTAAGCCTCCGAGTGAGAGGCTGGCTCACCACTCGGTTGGAAATTATTTTTATAAACTTAGGCGAAGCGGATTCGCAGCTAAGCCACCCACTGGGGGATTTGCAAACAAAAACAATAACAATCACTGGGAAAATTATAACGCTCTTGTCTTTGATAAATAAACTACAGAAGTTTTACATCTCATCCGAGTGAGAATTCAAGTATAAAAGGGATGGAGCAGCTCCGCATTCTAGGCTCGTGGCTCATCAATCTGGCGATCGACATTATAAAGGTGGTACGCTCCATTGTGGAGGACTCTGGTGACTATGAAGGGACCTTCCCAAGTAGGAGCGAGTTTGTGTGGTTTCTGTTGATCCACTCGGAGGACCAAGTCTCCTTCTTGGAAGGCTCGACTCTTCACATTTCTGGCATGGAATCGACGCAAGTCTTGCTGATAGTTGGTCGATCGGATCATGGCCATTTCTCTTTCTTCTTCTAGGAGGTCGACTGCGTCCTGCCGGGCTTGTTCTGCTTCATCTTCAGAGTAGAGCTTGACTCGGGGTGCGTTGTGAAGCAGGTCACTCGGCAAAACTGCTTCGGCCCCGTAGACCAGAAAGAATGGGGTTCTTCCGGTCGATCGGTTCGGGGTTTTCCTCAATCCCCAAAGAACTGATGGAAGCTCGTTGACCCATGCACCTGCTGCGTGCTTGACATCGTGCATCAATCGAGGTTTCAGTCCTTTGAGAATTAAGCCGTTTGCTCTTTCCGCTTGTCCATTCGACTGGGGGTGAGCGACCGAAGCGTAGTCGACTCGTGTGCCCTGAGAGGCGCAAAAGGCCCTGAATTTGTCGGAATCGAAGTTTGACCCATTGTTAGTGATGATGCTGTGCGGAACTCCATATCTGAATATCAACTCTCTGATGAAACTGATAGCAATGCAAGCATCAAGATTCTTGATAGGCTTAGCTTCAATCCATTTGGTGAACTTGTCGACTGCTACTAGCACATGAGTGAAGCCACTCCTGCCCGTTCTCAGTGGTCCAACCATGTCCAGCCCCCAAACAGCGAAGGGCCAGACGAGTGGAATGGTTTTCAGGGCTGCCGCGGGCTTGTGCGACATGTTGGAGTAATACTGGCATCCTTCACATTTGTCGACTATCTCTTTCACCATTTCATTTGCTCTTGGCCAGTAGAATCCCGCTCGGTATGCTTTAGCCACAGTGGTCCGAGAGGACGCATGATGACCACAGGATCCGTGGCACTTTTTGGCTGTGGGGCCTCTTCAGTGATGGGATCCTCCTGAACTGATGGTGTGTGGACGTGTTCCAAAAACGCATTGCTGGGAATGGCTTCTCTTTTGGAACCTATTTTTGCCAAATCATCAGCTGCTTGATTTTTCAGTCGGGGTATGTGATGAAGTTCTAACCCCTCGAATTTCTTCTCCAGCTTTCTCACTGCATTGCAATAACCAGTCATGGCTGGACTTCTGACGTCCCACTCCTTCATCACCTGATTAACCACCAAATCTGAGTCGCCATAGACCATGAGGCGACGGACGCCGAGTGAAATGGCCATGCGCAACCCATATAAAAGTGCTTCATATTCTGCCTTGTTATTGGAGGAATCAAAGTGGATTTTAAGAACATATCTGAGCTTATCTCCTCGGGGGGAGACCAATACCACCCCGGCATCGGAACCATTGAGCATTTTGGAACCGTCGAAGAACATGGTCCAATGCTCCGAGTGAACCTGAGTCGGCAGTTGCTGTTCAATCCACTCGGCAACGAAATATGCTATTGCTTGGGACTTGATAGCTTTCTTTGCCTCAAACTTGATATCTAGAGGAAGGAGTTCAATCGCCCATTTTGCCACTCGACCAGTTGCATCTCTGTTATGCAGGATCTCTGACAATTGAGCGTCGCTGACGACTGTAATGGAATGATCAGAGAAGTAGTGAGCAACCTTCTTTGTGGTCATATAAATCCCATATACAAGCTTTTGATAATGAGGATATCTTTGCTTCGACGGGGTCAAAACTTCAGAAATGTAATATACTGGGCGCTGAACTTTGAAGGCTTTTCCTTCTTCTTCCCGCTCGACCATAAGTACCGTACTGACGACTTGTCCCATGGCTGCGATGTAAAGCAGCAAAGGCTCTTTGCTGATTGGGGCAGCAAGCACCGGCTGGGTGGAGATCAGAGCTTTGAGCTCTGCAAACGCTACATCAGCTTCAGGAGTCCACTCGAACTTGTCGGACTTCTTCATCAATCGGTAAAGAGGCAATGCCTTTTCACCGAGACGAGAGATGAATCGACTTAAAGTGGCCAAGCAACCAGTAAGCTTCTGGACGTCGTGCACTCGCACAGGACTTTTCATTCGGATTGGCGTCGATTCCTCGTTCAGAAACGAGAAAACCGAGTAGCTTTCCGCCAGGAACTCCGAATGTGCACTTTGATGGATTAAGCTTGATATCATACCTCCTGAGGTTGGCAAAGATTTCAGCAAGGTCAGTCAGCAGGTTGGAACCCTTCTGTAACTTGACCGCAATATCATCCATGTATGCTTCCACATTCCGACTGATTTGAGTGAGGAAACACTTCTGAATCATCCTCATGAATGTGGCTCCAGCATTCTTGAGGCCGAGCGGCACGGTAACATAACAGAAGCACCCGAATGGAGTGACGAAAGCTGTTTTGATCTCGTCGGGTCCGTACAGACGGATCTGATGGTACCCGGAATAGGCGTCTAAAAAAGACAGTCGCTCACATTCCGCAGTCGAGTCAACTATCTGGTCGATGCGGGGGAGAGGAAAATGATCTTTTGGGTAGGCCCGATTGATATGTTTAAAGTCAATGCACATGCGAAGTGACTTGTCCTTCTTCGAGACCATGACAACGTTGGCGAGCCACTCAGAGTGGTAGACCTCTCGGATGAACTCCGCTGCTAAGAGCCGAGCCACCTCCTCACCAATAGCCTTTCTCTTCTGGACGGCGGACCGTCGGAGATGTTCTTTGACAGGTTTTACTTTTGAGTCGACTCGTAGGCGGTGCTCAGCCAGCCCCCTGGGAACACCCGTCATGTCAGAAGGCTTCCATGCGAAAATGTCTCAGTTCTCACGGAGGAACTGGATGAGCGCTTCTTCCTATTTGGAGTCGAGTGTTGTTGAGATATGAGTCGGAGCAACACTGGAATCGGTCGGGTGAATGTGAGCCGGCTTCGTTTCGCCAGACGACTGAAAAGCTGATTCTGTAGCGGGCTACTTGGCTCGCAACAAATCACTCGGGTCTGCAGTCTTCTGGTATTCCCGCAGCTCCACCACTGCCATCTGAGCATCAGCGATCTTTGAACCTTTCTGAAAACACTCTTCTACTTTCTTCCGATTGCCCGTAACAGTGATCACACCTTTGGGACCAGGCATCTTCAATTTGAGATACACATAACATGTTCGAGCCATGAAGCGTGCATAAGTCGGCCTGCCCAAAATAACGTGATAAGCACTCTGGAAATCTACAACTTCAAACGTCAACTTTTCTTTGCGGTAATTCTTGGAATCACCAAAAACCACATCAAGAGCAATCTGGCCGAGTGACTCAGCCTTCTTTCCAGGAATGACTCCATGGAAACTCATGTTGCTGGTACTGAGTCTGGACATCGGAATGCCCATCCCTTTCAACGTCTCAGCATACAGTATGGTCAAACCACTGCCACCATCCATCAAGACTTTGGTAAGTCGAGTGCCATCAACGACTGGGTCGACCACCAAAGCTTGCCTCCCAGGGGTGGCAATGTGCGTTGGGTGATCGGACTGGTCGAATGTGATGGCAGTCTGAGACCACTTCAGATAACTGGGTGATGCCGGAGCAACCATATTCACCTCTCGGTTGATAAGTTTTAGTCGACTTTTGCTTTCAACATCAGCAAAAATCATCAGGGTGGAATTGACCAGGGGGTATCCATCGTCACTGTCTTCCTTGTCCTCAACTTTGTCCGACTCCTTTTCCTTATCTTTGGGCTGCTTGCCCTGGAACTGCTTGATCAAGAGCCGACACTGTCGAGTGGTATGTTTCGGGTAAATGAAATTACCCTCTTCATCTTTCTTGGTGTGGATGTGACATGGCAAATCCAACACATCATTTCCGTCTTGGTCTTTAACTTTCTTGGGGTTCCAAGGTCCTTTGGGTTACCCCTTAAACTTTCCTTGAGTTACAGCCAAGGCTTCCCCAGAAGCAGCTTGCTCGTCTTTCTGCTTCTGTTTCCGATTGGAATTCCCTCCTCCGGTTTCTTGAGCAACTGACTTGAGCTTGACGCTCCTGAGTCGATCCTCATCTTCACCATTAGCGTACTTGGTGGCAATCTCCATCATCTGATTCAGAGACATATCTTCGGTTCGACCGAATTTCAGATTCAGTTCCCTGTACTTGACGCCTTCTTTGAAGGCACAAACTACTTGGTGGTCAGGCACATTCTCTACCGTGTGATGCATCCATCTCTGGATGTAATCCCTCAAAGTTTCATTCGGCTTCTGCACGCAAGACCGCAGTTCCGTCAGCCCTGCCGGTCGCTTGCATGTTCCTTCAAATGTGGTGACAAACACTCGGGCGAGATCTTCCCAAGTGTAAATGCTGTTGGGTGCTAACTGATTCAGCCACGCTCTGGCCGAGCCCTCCAACATGAGAGGCAGGTGCTTCATGGCCACTTCATCATTGCCACCGCCAATCTGGACGGCCACTCGGTAGTCTTCAAGCCAAGTATCGGGCTTGGACTCATTAGTGAACTTACTGACTCCAGTCGCCAACCTGAAGTTGGGAAGAATCACAGCGGCCTTGATGGATCTACTAAAGCACTCTGGCCCCGAAACATGTACTCTGCTGCTGGTAGGTGCATCTCTGTCGTGACCTTCTCGGTGAGCTCTGTTCCTGTCGACCAAACCTTGAACGAGAATGGATCTCGCATCAAAGCCTGGTTCCCTGGGGTCGACTGGAATCCTTCGCCCAACACTATGAGAGCACCTGTCATCCTGCTATCGAGGCACATACGACCCGCTCCTCGGGGGAGGGGTGGGCACTCGACGTCGATCGTCACGATCAACTCGGTGATCATACTGCTCACGGTTCCCATACTGATTACGCCGGTCCCCACGTCCCTCATGCCTCGGGGGTGATTTTGGGCTATGAGCCGACTGGATTGTGTCTGCAGCAGCGGATCTACTATGAATCCTGTTCCGCGACTGAGAAACAGCGGAATTCTGGTCTCCCGCTGCCGAGACTAACGCTCTGATCTGCAGCAAGCCTCTGTTAGCCTCCGACTAGGAAGGCTGAATCGACTCTGCTATACGGGCTGCAGCTGCTAAATTATGAATCAGAGTTCGATATACCTGCGGGGGTGGAAAGAGCTGACATCGACTGGATTCTGGAACCCGTTGTCACACACGCTCGTTGAGTGCTCGCTGGAGGTTCTCCAGTCGAGTGCGCTCGGCCAAGTTTGCCAGGCGCGCGTCCTCCAAGGCATGAGCCTCAGGGGTTTCTCCAACGATAGGAGTGTGCAGTGCATCCATGTTCCAGCGACGAACTTCTTCTCTCTGCAGCGACGTGAGAGGCTCGGGGAGATATTCCTCATGGGGACGCGACGGGTCGCCTCCATCGGCGCCTCCGTCGGTGCGGGGAAAACCGGGAGGACTGGGCGGTCCATCGACCATCAGAACCTCCGCCGCCGGATCACTGCTGTCACACTCGGATGCGGTCTCTACGGAGCCAGTCGAACAGGCCGTACAGGGATTCGTCGGGCTCGATCGCCGCGACTTGAGGGGTGGCCGACTGGCGTGCCACCGCGTGTCTCACCCACCGCTGAAGTCTCGACCGACTGGAGCGCTTGTGCCAGCGGGAAATAGGGAGGGAGGACAACACAGGAACCGACCGATAATGGGTCGACGGTTGCCGCAAGAGGACGCTGCGGACGCACGCGCGAAAGTGCGTTGCCCCGCGGACAGGGAGTGCATCCACGTCGAGCGGAGCCTCCTGAAGCCAGGCGGAGTCGTCGGCGATGAACGTGAGCGCACCGAGACGGATCTCGCGGCCCTCCACCAAAACTCCGCCAGAAACCATGATGATTTGGATCGGAAAAGATCGCAACTCCTCCAACAAATCGCTAAAACACCTGCCCCAAGGTGGGCGCCAACTGTCATGATTCTAAGTCTGACAGTAATGTAGGGGGGTAGGTATGGAGAGGCAAGATCTTAGCTATGGAGTAGTTGTAAGCACATGAGGTTTACGAGTTCAGGCCCTTCTCGGAGGAAGTAATAGCCCTACGTCTCGGAGCCCGGAGGCAGTCGACTGGATTATGCGTGTACGAATTACAAGGGTGCGAACCCTTTACACTGAGGAGGGGGTGGCTTATATAGAGTTCGCCGGACCCCTCCGGCCCTCAGTTGTGCAGGGTTTTAAATACATTAAGGTCGGGCGTTACTGGTAACGCCCCTAATAAAGTGCTATGATGACCATAAAAGCTACTTAATAACCGACTATTAGCGTGCGGAGTGCCTTTAGGTCTCCTGGCCGTCGAGTGGTTGGGTCTTGGTCGAGTGATTGCTTCTTGGTCGAGTGTCTTCGAGTCTGTTGAGTGGAACACCTCCAAGTCAATTGAAAGGTGATTTCTTCTAGAGATGTCCTTGGGTAGGGCAGTTGGGACAGGTCCATGACCCTACCCTAGGTACATAGCTTCATCAACTGCCGTTTGGGTCATATTGGTGTAAAGCGCATGAAGAAACTCCATGCTGATGGGCTTTTGGGATCACTTGATTATGAATCAATTGATGCTTGCGAACCATGCCTCATGGGCAAGATGACTAAAACTTCGTTCTCCGGAACAATGGAGCGAGCAACAAACTTGTTGGAAATAATACATACTGATGTATGCAGTCCGATGAGTGTTGAGGCTCGCGGTGGGTATCATTATTTTCTGACCTTCACATATGATTTGAGAAGATATGGGTATATCGACTTGATAAAACATAAGTCTGAAACATTTGAAAAGTTCAAAGAATTTCAGAGTGAAGTGGAAAATCACATAACAAGAAAATAAAGTTTCTACGATCTGATCGCGGAGACGAATATTTGAGTTATGAGTTTGGTCTTCAACTAAAACAATGTGGAATTGTTTCACAAATTCATGCCACCTGGAACACCACAATATAATGGTGTGTCCGAACGTCATAACCATACTTTATTGGATATAGTGCAATCTATGATGTCTCTTACCGATTTGCCACTATCGTTTTGGGGTTGTGCATTAGAGACAGCTACATTCACGTTATATAGGGCACCGCCGAATCCGTTTATACGGCACCATATGAACTATGGTTTGGCTAGAAACCTAAGCTATCGTTTCTTAAAGTTTAGGGTTGTGATGCTTATATGAAAAAGTTTCAGTCTGATAAGCACAAACCTAAATCAGAAAAGTGCATCTTCATAGGTTACCCAAAAGAAACTATTGGGCACACCTTCTATCACAGATCCAAAAGGCAATATCTTTGTTGCTAAAGAGTGGAGAGGTCATTCTACCTTCTCCCGAATTGGAAAGTAGTTCATCACAGAAATCAGTTCTAGTGATCTCTACACCAATTAGAGAGGAAGCTAATGATGATGATCATGAAACTTCAGATCAAGTTACTAACGAACCTCGTAAGACAACCAGAGTATGGTCCGCACCAGAGTGGTATGGTAATCCTTTCTGGAAGTCATGTTACTAGACCATGACAAACCTACGAACTATGAGGAAGCGATGATGAGCCCAGATTCCGCGAAATGGCTTGAGGCCGTGAAATCTGAGATGGGATCCATGTATGAGAACAAAGTATGGACTTTGATTGACTTGCCCGATGATCGGTGAGTCATTGAGAATAAATGGATCTTCAAGAGGAAGACGGACACTGATAGTAATGTTACTATCTATAAAGCTCGAATTGTCGCAAAATGTTTTCGACAAGTTCAAGGTGTTAACTACGACGAGATTTTCTCACTCATATCGATGCTTAAAAGTCTGTCCAAATCATGTTAGAAGTTGCCACATTTTATGAAATCTGGCAAATAGATGTCAAAATTGCATTCCTTAATGGATTTCTTAAACAAGAAGTTGTATATGATGCAACCAGAATGTTTTGTCGATACTAAAGGTGCTAACAAAGTGAGCAAGCTCGAGCGATCCATCTATGGACTTGTGCAAGCATCTCGGAGTTGGAATATATGCTTTGATAAAGTGATCAAAGCATATGGTTTTATACAGACTTGCGGTGAAGCCTGTATTTACAAGAAAGTGAGTGGGAGCACTACAACATTTCTGATAAGTATATGTGAATGACATGTTGTTGATCGGAAATAATGTAGAATTTTCTAGAAAGCATAAAGGAGTGTTTGAAAAGATTTTTTCAAAGAAAGACCTCAATAAAGCTACTTACATATTGAGCATCAAGATCTATAGAGATAGATCAAGACGCTTGATATATCTTCAATGAGTACATACCTTGACAAGATTTTGAAGTAGTTCAAAATGGAGCAGTCAAAGAAGGAGTTCTTGCCTGTGTTGCAAGTTGTGAAGTTGAGTAAAGACTCAAAACCCGACCATGGCAAAAAATAAGAAAGAATGAAAAGTCATTCCCTATGCCTCAGTCATAGGTTCTATAAAGTATTATATGTTGTTTACTAGTCCTATTGTATACCTTAGCATGATTCTGGCAAGGGAGTACAATAGTGATCTAGGAGTAGATCGCTGGACAGCGGTCAAAATTATCCTTAGAGGACTAAGGAAATATTTCTCGGTTATGGAGGTGATAAAAGAGTTCGTCATAAAGAGTTACATCGATGTAGGATTTTGACACTGATCTAGACGACTCTAAGTCTCGATCTAGATACATATTGAAAGTGAGATCAATTAGCTAGAGTAGCTCTGTGCAAAGCATTGTAGACATAGAAAATTTGCAAAATACATACGGCTCTGAATGTGGCAGACCCGTTGACTAAATTTCTCACAAGCAAAACATGATCACTCTTTGGGTGTTAATCACATAACGATGTGAACTAGAATATTGACTCTAGTAAACCCTTTGGGTGTTAGTCACATGGAGATGTGAACTATTGATGTTAAATCACATGACGATGTGAACTAGATTATTGACTCTAGTGCAAGTGGGAGACTGAAGGAAATATGCCCTAGGGGCAATAATAAAGTTGTTATTTATATTTCCTTATATCATGGTAAATTTTTATTATTCATGCTAGAATTGTATTAACCGGAAACTTAGTACATGGGTGAATACATAGACAAACAAAGTGTCACTAGTATGCCTCTACTTGACTAGCTCGTTGAATCAATGATGGTTATGTTTCCTAACCATAGGCATGAGTTGTCACTTGTTTAGTGGAATCACATCATTAGAGAATGATGTGATTGACTTGACACATCTCTTAGCTTAGCACGATGATCGTTTAGTTTGTTGCTATTGCTTTTTTCATGATTTATACATGTTCCTAAGACTATGAGATTATGCGACTCCCGAATACCAAAGGAACACTTTGTGTGCTACCAAACATCACAACGTAACTGGGTGATTATAAATGTGCTCTACAGGTGTCTCCGATGGTACTTGTTGAGTTGGCATAGATCAAGATTAGGATTTGTCACTCCGATTGTCGGAGAGGTATCTCTGGGCCCTCTCGGTAATTAATGCACATCACTTTGAGCCTTGCAAGCAATGCAACTAATGAGTTAGTTGCGGGATGATGTATTATGGAACGAGTAAAGAGACTTGCCGGTAACGAGATTGAACTAGGTATTGAGATACCGACGATTGAATCTCGGGCAAGTAACATACCGATGACAAAGGGAACAACGTATGTTGTTATGCGGTTTGATTGATAAATATCTTCGTAGAATATGTAGGAGCCAATATGAACATCCAGGTTCCGCTATTGGTTATTGACCGGAGACATGTCTCGGTCATGTCTACATAGTTCTCGAACCCGTAGGGTCCTCACGCTTAACATTCGGTGATGATCGGTATTATGAGTTTATGTGATGTGTGATAACCCACAAGTATAGCGGATCACAACAACTTTTGAGGGTAGAGTATTCAACCCAAATTTATTGATTCGACACAAGGGGAGCCAAAGAATATTCTCAAGTATTAGCAACTGAGTTGTCAATTCAACCACACCTGGAAACTTAGTATCTGCAGCAAAGTGTTTAGTAGCAAAGTAATATGATAGTGGTGGTAGCGGCAACAAAAGTAAAGACAGCAAAAGTAATGTTTTTGGTATTTTGTAGTGATTGTAACAGTAGCAGCGAGAAAGTAAATAAGCGTAAACGAGTATATGGAAAACTCGTAGGCACCGGATCAGTGATGGATAATTATGCCGGATGCGGTTCACCATGTAACAGTCATAACATAGGGTGACACAGAACTAGCTCCAATTCATCAATTTAATGTAGGCATGTATTCCGTATATAGTCATACGTGCTTATGGAAAAGAACTTGCATGACATCTTTTGTCCTACCCTCCTGTGGCAGCGGGGTCCTATTGGAAACTAAGGGATATTAAGGCCTCCTTTTAATAGAACCTGAACAAAGCATTAGCACATAGTGAATACATGAGCTCCTCAAACTATGGTCATCACCGGGAGTGGTCCCGATTATTGTCACTTCAGGGTTGCCGGATCATAACACATAGTAGGTGACTATAGACTTGCAAGATAGGATCAAGAACTCACATATATTCATGAAAACATAATAGGTTCAGATCTGAAATCATGGCACTCGGGCCCTAGTGACAAGCATTAAGCATAGAGAAGTCATAGCAACATCAATCTCAGAACATAGTGGATACTAGGGATCAAACCCAAACAAAACTAACTCGATTACATGATAAATCTCATCCAACCCATCACCGTCCAGCAAGCCTACGATGGAATTACTCACGCACGGCGGTGAGCATCATGAAATTGGTGATGGAGGATGGTTGATGATGACGACGGCGACGAATCCCCCTCTCCGGAGCCCCGAACGCACTCCAGATCAGCCCTCCCGAGAGGTTTTAGGGCTTGGCGGCGGCTCCGTATCGTAAAACGTGATGATTTCTTCTCTCTAATTTTTTTCTCTCCGAAAGCAAATATATAGAGTTGGAGTTGGCGTCGGAGGGCATCCATGGGGCCCACGAGGTAGAGGGGCGCGCCCCCCACCCTCGTGAGAAGGGTGTGGGCCCCCTGGTCTTCATCTTTGGCGAGGATTTTTTATTATTTTTTCTAAGATGTTCCGTGGAGTATCAGGTCATTCCGAGAATATTTGTTTTCTGCATATAAAACAACACCATGGCAATTCTGCTGAAAACAGCGTCAGTCCGGGTTAGTTCCATTCAAATTATACAAGTTAGGGCCCAAAACAAGGGCAAAAGTGTTTGGAAAAGTAGATACGAGAGAGACGTATCAACTCCCCAAGTTTAAACCCTTTCTTGTCCTCAAGCAATTCAGTTGACAAACTCAAAGAAAGAAAGAAAAACTTCTACAAACTCTGTTTGCTCTTGTTGTTGTAACTATGTCAAGCCAGCATTCAAGTTTTCAGCATAGATCATAACTAACCACATTTGCAATAATTCTCAGGTCTCATAACTACTCATATCAATAGCATAATCAACTAGCAAGCCATAATAATAAATCTCGGATGACAACACTTTCTCAAAACAATCATAATATGATATAACAAGATGGTATCTCGCTAGCCCTTTCTGAGACCGCAAAACATAAATGCAGAGCACCTTTAAAGATCAAGGACTGACTAGAAATTGTAATTCATGGTAAAAGAGATCCAATCATAGTCACACCCAATATAAATTAACAGTGATGAATGCAAATGATGGCTGTGCTCTCCAGCTAGTGCTTTTTAATAAGAGGGTGATGACTCAACATAAAAGTAAATGGATAGGCCCTTCGCAGAGGGAAGCAGGGATTTGTAGAGGTGCCAGAGCTCGGTTTTTAAATAGAGATAGATTGCATTTTGAGCGGTATACTTTCATTGTCAACGTAACAACTAAGAGATGGCGATATCTTCCATGCTAAACACATTATAGGCGGTTCCCAAACAGAATGGTAAAGTTTATACTCCCCCTCCACCAACAAGCATCAATCCATGGCTTGCTCGAAACAACGAGTGCCTCCAACATACATCAGGTCCCAAGGGGAGTTTTGTTTGCAATTAATTTTGATTTAGTTTGCATAAAGCATGGGACTGGGCATCCCGGTGACCAGCCATTTTCTCATGAGTGAGGAGCAGAGTCCACTCCTCTTGAGAATAACCCGCCTAACACGGAAGATAAGGACAACCTTGGTTGATACATGAGCTATTCGAGCATACAAAACAGAATGATTATTTGAAGGTTTAGAGTTTGGCACATATAAATGTACTTGGAACGGCAGGTAGATACCGCATATAGGTAGGTATAGTGGACTCATCTGGAATAACTTTGGGGTTTAAGGGATTGGATGCACAAGCAGTATTCCCGCTTAGTACAAGTGAAGGCTAGCAAAAGACTGGGAAGTGACCAACTATAGAGCGACAACAGCCAGGTACATGCATTAAAATTAATAAACATTGGATGCAAGCATGAGTAGGATATAATCCACCATGAACATAATATTGTGAAGGCTATGTTGATTTTGTTTCAACTACATGCGTGAACATGTGCCAAGTCAAGTCACTTAAATCATTCAAAGGAGGATACCACCCCATCATACCACATCATAATCATCTCAATAGCATGTTGGCACACAAGGTAAATCATTATAACTCATAGCTAATTAAGCATGGCACAAGCAACTATGATCTCTAATTGTCATTGCAAACATGTTTATTCATAATAAGCTGAATCAAGAATGAGGGACTCATCATATTTACAAAAACAAAAGAGGTCGAGTTCATGCCAGCTTTTCTCATCTCAGTCAGTCCATCATATATCATCATAATTGCCTTTCACTTGCACGACCGAACGGTGTGAATAATAATAAGAGTGTACGTGCATTGGACTAAGCTGGAATCTGCGAGCATTCAATAAACAGGAGAAGACAAGGCAATATGGGCTCTGGGTTAAATCAACAATAATGCATATAAGAGCCACTTCAACAATTTAATTATTGTCTTCTCCTACTGACCCCAAAGAAAGAAAAGAAATAAAACTATTTACACAGGAAAGCTCCCAACAAGCAAAAGAAGAACGGGAAATATTTTTCGGTTTTCTTTTTAATTATTACTACTATAGCAGAAAAATAACTACTACTAATTTTTTTTGGTTTTTCTTAAGGTTTAACAAACACACAAGAAGAAAGCAGGAAAAAGAGAATAAACTAGCATGGATATTACTGTGAAAAAGTATGAGCACCGACATCTAGCAATGAGTGTGTGTGAACATAAATGTAATGTCGGTGAGAAATACGTACTCGCCCAAGCTTAGGCTCTTGGCCTAAGTTGGTCTATGGCCACGGCTGGCCTGGCGGATATCCATAATAATAGTTGTTGGGGTCGTACTGTGATGAGGAAAAATAGTTGAGATCATACTGATGTGCAGCGGTTATCGCCTGCTGAGCTGCAGCGTGGAGTCGAGCTGCCTCCGCTCTCCTCTCGTACTCTTCTGCCTCCTTGATACGTCTCCAACGTATCTATAATTTTTGATTGCTCCATGCTATATTATCTACTGTTTTGGACTATATTGGGCTTTATTTTCCACTTTTATATTATTTTTGGGACTAACCTATTAACCGGAGGCCCAGCCCAGAATTGCTGTTTTTTTGCCTATTTCCGTGTTTCGAAGAAACGGAATATCAAACGGAGTTCAAACAGAAAAATCCTTTTTGGAACGTGATTTTCTTTTCGGATAAGACCCAGGAGACTTGGACCCTACTCCAAGAAGTACCGGAGGCGGTCACGAGGGTAGGGGGCGCGCCCCCCCTACAGGGCGCGCCCCCCTCCCTCGTGGGCCCCTCGGTGCTCCACTGACGTACTCCTTCCTCCTATATATACCCACGTACCCCCAAACGATCAGAACAGGAGCCAAAAAACTAATTCCACCGCCACAACTTTCTGTATCCACGAGAACCCATCTTGGGTCCTGTTCCGGAGCTCCGCCGGAGAGGGCCGTCATCATGGAGGGCTTCTACATCATCATAGCCCCTCCGATGAAGTGTGAGTAGTTTACCTCAGACCTTCGGGTCCATAGTTATTAGCTAGATGGCTTCTCCTCTCTTTTTGGATCTCAATACAATGTTCTCCCCCTCTCTTGTGGAGATCTATTCGATGTAATCTTCTTCATTTGCGGTGTGTCTGTTGAGACCGATGAATTGTGGGTTTATGATCAAGTCTATCTATGAACAATATTTGAATCTTCTCTGAATTCTTTTATGTATGATTGGTTATCTTTGCAAGTCTCTTCGAATTATCCGTTTGGTTTGGCCAACTAGATTAGTAGTTCTTGCCATGGGAGAAGTGCTTAGCTTTGGGTTCGATCTTGCGGTGTTTTTTCCCAGTGACAGAAGGGGCAGCAAGACACGTATTGTATCGTTGCCATCGAGGATAAAAAGATGGGGTTTATTTCATCTTGCATGAATTTATCTCTCTACATCATGTCATCTTGCTTAAAGCGTTACTCTGTTTTTAACTTAATACTCTGGATGCATGCTGGATAGCGGTCGATGAGTGGAGTAATAGTAGTAGATGCAGAATCGATTCGATCTACTTGTCACGGACGTGATGCCTATATACATGATCATGCCTAGATATTCTCATAAGTATGCTCAATTCTATCAATTGCTCAACAGTAATTTGTTCACCCACCATAGAAAACTTATGCTCTTGAGAGAAGCCACTAGTGAAACCTATGGCCCCCGGGTCTATTCTCATCATATCAATCTCCATCATTTTAATCTTGCTTTGTTTTTACTTTTCCTTTTACTTTTCACTTTGCATCTTTATATCAAAAATACCAAAAAAATTATTATCTATCGGATCTCACTTCTGTAAGTGACCGTGAAGGGATTGACAACCCCTAATCGCGTTGGTTGCGTTGAGCTCTTTGTGTTGTGTAGGTACGAGGGACTTGCGCGTGGCCTCCTACTGGATTGATACCTTGGTTCTCAAAAACTGAGGGAAATACTTACGCTACTCTGCTGCATCATCCTTTCCTCTTCGGGGAAAACCAACGCAAGCTCAAGAGGTAGCAAGAAGGATTTCTGGCGCCGTTGCCGGGGAGTCTACGCAAAAGGTCAACATACCAAGTACCCATCACAATCCCTATCTCCCGCATTACATTAGTTGCCATTTGCCTCTCGTTTTCCTCTCCCCCACTTCACCCTTGTCGTTTTATTCGCCCTCTCTTTCTCCTTCCCCTTCTCCTTCTCCGTTTGTCTTTTTCTCGCTTGCCTTTTGTTTGCTCGTGTGTTGGATTGCTTGTTTGTCGCGATGGCTCAAGATACTACCAAATTGTGTGACTTCACCAATACCAACAATAATGATTTTTTAGCACTTCGATTGCTCCTCTTGCCAATACTGAATCTTGTGAAATCAATACTGCTTTGTTGAATCTTGTTATGAAAGATCAATTCGTCGGCCTTCCTAGTGAAGATGTTGCTACTCATCTGAATAGCTTCGTTGATTTATGTGATATGCATAAGAAAAAAGATGTCGATAATGATGTTGTTAAATTGAAGCTATTTCCTTTTTCGCTTAGAGATCGTGCTAAAGCTTGGTTTTCCTCTTTGCCTAAAAATAGTATTGATTCTTGGAACAAGTGCAAAGATGCTTTTATCTCTAAGTATTTTCCTCCCTCTAAGATCATCTCTCTTAGAAACGATATTATGATTTTAAGCAACTTGATCATGAACATGTTGCACAAGCTTGGGAGAGAATGAAATTAATGATACGTAATTGCCCTACTCATGGTTTAAATTTGTGGATGATTATACAAAAAATTTATGCCGGATTAAATTTTGCTTCTAGAAAACTTTTAGATTCGACCGCGGGAGGCACTTTTATGGAAATCACTTTAGGAGATGCTACTAAACTCCTAGATAATATTATGGTTAATTATTCTCAATGGCATACTGAAAGATCTTCTAATAAAAAAGTGCATGCGATAAAAGAAATCAATGTTTTGAGTGGAAAGATGGATGAACTTATGAAATTATTTGCTAATAAGAGTGTTTCTTCTGATCCTTCTGATATGCCTTTGTCTACATTGATTTAGAATAACAATGAATCTATGGATGTGAATTTTGTTGGTAGGAATAATTCTGGTAACAACGCTTATAGAGGGAATTTTAATCCTAGGCCATATCCTAGTAATCCTTCTAATAATTATGGAAATTCCTACAACAACTCTTATGAAAATTATAATAAGATGCCCTCTGAATTTGAGAATAGTGTTAAGGAGCTTATGAATTCACAAAAGAATTTTAATGCTTTGCTTGAAGAGAAAGTGCTTAAAGTTGATGATTTGGCTAGGAACGTTGATAGAATTTCTCTTGAGATTGATTCTTTAAAGCTTATATCTATTTCTCCTAAGCGTGATATCGATGAGTCTCTCAAAGCTATGAGAATTTCCATTGATGAGTGCAAGGAAAGAACCGCTAGGATGCGTGCTTCAAAAGATGCCTTTATTAAAGCGTGTTCTTCCAATACCTATGAAAATCAAGATGAAGATCTAAAAGTTATTGATGTGTCCCCTTTCAAATCTTTGTTTTGCAATATGAATCTTGATAAAACTGAATATGATCTTCCGTTACCTAGAAGGCGTTCCAAAAATTCGGAGTATTTAGATCTTTATGATGAAATTGATGAAAGTGGGATTGAAAGAAATAAAAATTTAGATGTTGCTAAACCCACTATATTGGATTTCAAGGAATTTAATTATGAAAGTTGCTCTTTGATTGATTGTATATCCTTGTTGCAATCCGTGCTAAATTCTCCGCATGCTGATAGTCAAAAGAAAGCCTTCACCGAACATATTGTTGATGCCTTGATGCAATCTTATGAAGAAAAACTTGAGTTGAAAGTCTCTATCCCTAGAAAACTCTATGATGAGTGGGAGCCAACTATCAAAATTAAAATTGAAGATCATGAGTTTTATGCTTTGTGTGATTTGGGTGCTAGTGTCTCCACTATCCCCAAAACTTTGTGTGATTTGCTAGATTTCCGCGATCTTGATGATTGCTCTTTAAACTTACATCTCGCGGATTCTACTATTAAGAAACATATGGGAAGGATTAACGATGTTCTTATTGTTGCAAATAGGAATTATGTGACCGTAGATTTCATTGTTCTTGATATAGATTGCAATCCTTCTTGCCCTATTATTCTTGGTAGACCTTTCCTTAGAACGGTTGGTGCGATTATTGATATGAAGGAAGGGAATATTTGATTCCAATTTCCATTAAAAAAGGGCATGGAACACTTTCCAAGAAAGAAAATAAAATTGCCATATGAAACCATCATGAGAGCCACTTATGGATTGCCTTCCAAAGATGGCAACACCTAGATCTATCCTCGCTTTTATGCCTAGCTAGGGGCGTTAAACGATAGCGCTTGTTGGGAGGCAACCCAATTTTATTTTTTTGTTTTTTGTGTTTTTCTTCTGTTAGGGAATAAATAGCCCATCTACCCTCTGTTTGGATGTGGTTTTGTGTTTTAATTAGTGTTTGTGCCAAGCTAGACCTATTGGATCTTCTTGGATGATAGTTATTTGATCTTGCTGTAATTTCCAGAAACTTTGCGTTCAGTGCCCGAATTACTAAAAATCATCAGAACGTGATAAAATACTGATTACAATTGCTGCTGATCAATAAACAAATTATCTAGGTCTTCTAAGTTTGGTAGATTTTTTGGAGTTCCAGAAGTTTGCGTTAGTTACAGATTACTACAGACTGTTCTGTTTTTGACACATTCTGTTTTTCGTGTGTTGTTTGCTTATTTTGATGAATCTATGGTTAGTAAAATAGTTTATAATCCATAGAGAAGTTGGAATACAGTAGGTTTAACACCAAAATAAATAAAGAATGAGTTCATTACAGTACCTTGAAGTGGTTTTATGTTTTCTTTCTCTAACGGAGCTCACGAGATTTCTATTGAGTTTTGTGTTGTGAAGTTTTCAAGTTTTGGGTGAGTTCTTTTGATGGATTATGGAACAAGGAGTGGCAAGAGCCTAATCTTGGGGATGCCCATGGCACCCCCAATATAATATAAGGACACCAAAAAGTCAAAGCTTGGGGATGCCCCGGAAGGCATCCCCTCTTTCGTCCACTTCCATCGGTAATTTACTTGGAGCTATATTTTTATTCACCAACATGATATGTGTTTTGCTTGGAGCGTCTTGTATTAGTTGTGTCTTTGTTTTTTAGTGTGCCACAATCATCCTTGCTGTACACACCTTTTGAGAGAGTCATCTATGAATTAAAATTTGATAGAATACTCTATGTGCTTCACTTATATCTTTTGAGCTATGTAGTTTTGCTCTATGTGCTTCACTTATATCTTTTGAGCGTCGAAATTTTGCTCTATGTGCTTCACTTAGATCTTTTAGAGCACGGTGGTGGCTTTGTTTTAAAGAAACTATGATCTCTCATGCTTCACTTAAATTATTTTGAGAGTGGTAATAGCATGGTAATTTTCTTAATAATAACTTGCTTGGTATTCAAGATTTGTGAAACTTTCTTTTGAGTGCGTTGAATACTAAGAAAAGTTGGATGATTGATAATTGTTTTGAGATACGGAGGTAGTAATATCAAAGTCATGCTAGTAGAGTAATTGTTAATTTGAGAAGTGCTTGAGTTAAATTTTGCAAGTCTCGTAGCATGCACGTATGGTTAACATTATGCAACAAATTTGAAACATGAGGTGTTATTTGATTGTCCTCCTTATGAGTGGCGGTCGGGGACGAGCGATGGTCTTTTCCTACCAATCTATCCCCCTAGGAGCATGCGCGTAATACTTTGGTTTTTGATGTCTTGTAGATTTTTGCAATAAGTATATGAGTTCTTTATGACTAATGTTGAGTCCATGGATTATACGCACTCTCACCCTTCCATCATTGCTAGCCTCTACGGTACCGTGCATTGCCCTTTCTCACATTGAGAGTTGGTGCAAACTTCGCCGGTGCATCCAAACCCCGTGATATGATACGCTCTTTCACACATAAACCTCCTTATATCTTCCTCAAAACAGCCACCATACCTACCTATTATGGCATTTCCATAGCCATTCCGAGATATATTGCCATGCAACTTTCCACCATCCAGTTTATCATGACACATTCATCATTGTCATATTGCTTAGCATGATCATGTAGTTGACATAGTATTTGTGGCAAAGCCACCGTTCATAATTTTTACTTGTCACTCTTGATTCATTGCATATCCCGGTACACCGCCGGAGGCATTCATATAGAGTCATACTTTGTTCTAGTATCGAGTTGTAATCATTGAGTTGTAAATAAATAGAAGTGTGATGATCATCATTCAATAGAGCATTGTCCCAAAAAAAAAGATAAAGGCCAAAGAAAAAAAGAAGGCCCAAAAAAAACAAAAAGGGGCAATGTTACTATCCTTTTTTCCACACTTGTCCTTCAAAGTAGCACCATGATATAGCGAGTCTCATATATTGTGCTTCAAAGTAGCACCTGAAGGAAATATGCCCTAGAGGCAATAATAAAGTTATTATTTATTTCCTTATAATCATGATAAATGTTTATTATTCATGCTAGAATTGTATTAACCGGAAACATAATACATGTGTGAATACATAGACAAACAAAGTGTCACTAGTATGCCTCTACTTGACTAGCTCGTTAATCAAAGATGGTTATGTTTCCTGACCATGAACAATGAGTTGTTGTTTGATTAACGAGGTCACATCATTAGTTGAATGATCTGATTGACATGACCCATTCCATTAGCTTAGCACCCGATCGTTTAGTATGTTGCTATTGCTTTCTTCATGACTTATACATGTTCCTATGACTATGAGATTATGCAACTCCCGTTTACCGGAGGAACACTTTGGGTGCTACCAAACGTCACAACGTAACTGGGTGATTATAAAGGAGCATTATTGGTGTCTCCAAAGGTAGATGTTGGGCTGGCGTATTTTGAGATTAGGATTTGTCACTCCGATTGTCGGAGAGGTATCTCTGGGCCCTCTCGGTAATACACATCACATAAGCCTTATAAGCATTACAACTAATATGTTAGTTGTGAGATGATGTATTACGGAACGAGTAAAGAGACTTGCCGGTAACGAGATTGAAGTAGGTATTGGATACCGACGATCGAATCTCGGGCAAGTAACATACCGATGACAAAGGGAACAACGTATGTTGTTATGCGGTCTGACCGATAAAGATCTTCGTAGAATATGTAGGAGCCAATATGGGCATCCAGGTCCTGCTATTGGTTATTGACCGGAGACGTGTCTCGGTCATGTCTACATTGTTCTCGAACCCGTAGGGTCCGCACGCTTAAGGTTACGATGACAGTTTCATTATGAGTTTATGCATTTTGATGTACCGAAGGTTGTTCGGAGTCCCGGATGTGATCACGAACATGACGAGGAGTCTGCAAATGGTCGAGATGTAAAGATTGATATATTGGAAGCCTATGTTTGGACATCGGAAGTGTTCCGGGTGAAATCGGGATTTTACCGGGTTACCGGGAGGTTACCGGAACCCCCCGGGAGCCATATGGGCCTTCATGGGCCTTAGTGGAAAGGAGAAAAGGGCAGCCCAAGGGGGCTGCGCACCTCCCCCCTCCCCTAGTCCTATTAGGACTAGGAGAGGTGGCCGGCCACCCTTCTCCCCCTTTCCCCCTTGGGAATCCTAGTTGGAATAGGATTGGGGGGGAGTCCTACTCCCGGAAGGAGTAGGACTCCTCCTGCGCCCTCTCCCTGGCCGGCGCCCCCCTCCCCACTTGGCTCCTTTATATACTGAGGTAGAGGCACCCTAGAACACACAAGTTGATCCACGTGATCTATTCCTTAGCCGTGTGCGGTGCCCCCTGCCACCATATACCTCAATAATACTGTAGCGGAGTTTAGGCGAAGCCCTGCTGCTGTAGTTCATCAAGATCGTCACCACGCCGTCGTGCCGACAGAACTCTTCCCCGACACTTTGCTGGATCGGAGTCCGGGGATCGTCATCGAGCTGAACGTGTGCTCGAACTCGGAGGTGCCGTAGTTTCGGTGCTTGATCGGTTGGATCGTGAAGACGTACGACTACTTCCTCTACGTCGTGTCATCGCTTCCGCAGTCGGTCTGCGTTGGGTACGTAGACAACACTCTCCCCCTCGTTGCTATGCATCACATGATCTTGCGTGTGCGTAGGAAATTTTTTTAAATTACTACGAAACCCAACAGTGGCATCCGAGCCTAGGTTATTTATGTTGATGTTATATGCACGAGTAGAACACAAGTGAGTTGTGGACGATACAAGTCATACTGCCTACCAGCATGTCATACTTTGGTTCGGCGGTATTGTTGGACGAGACGACCCGGACCAACCTTACGCGTACACTTACGCGAGACCGGTTCCCTCGATGTGCTTTGCACATAGATGGCTTGCGGGCGACTGTCTCTCCAACTTTAGTTGAGTGTGGCTACGCCCGGTCCTTGCGAAGGTTAAAACGGAGTCTATTTGACAAACTATCGTTGTGGTTTTGATGCGTAGGTGAGATTGGTTCTTACTTAAGCCCGTAGCAGCCACGTAAAACATGCAACAACAAAGTAGAGGACGTCTAACTTGTTTTTGCAGGGCATGTTGTGATGTGATATGGTCAAGGCATGATGCTGAATTTTATTGTATGAGATGATCATGTTTTGTAACCGAGTTATTGGCAACTGGCAGGAGCCATATGGTTGTCGCTTTATTGTATGCAATGCAATCGCGATGTAATGCTTTACTTTATTACTAAACGGTAGTGATAGTCGTGGAAGCATAAGATTGGCGAGACGACAAATATGCTACGATGGAGATCAAGGTGTCGCGCCGGTGACGATGGTGATCATGACGGTGCTTCGGAGATGGAGATCACAAGCACAAGATGATGATGGCCATATCATATCACTTATATTGATTGCATGTGATGTTTATCTTTTTATGCATCTTATCTTGCTTTGGTTGACGGTAGAATTATAAGATGATCTCTCACTAAATTATCAAGAAGTGTTCTCCCTGAGTATGCACCGTTGCCAAAGTTCGTCGTGCCCAGACACCACGTGATGATCCGGTGTGATAAGCTCTACGTCCATCTACAACGGGTGCAAGCCAGTTTTGCACACGCAGAATACTCAGGTTAAACTTGACGAGCCTAGCATATGCAGATATGGCCTCGGAACATGGAGACCGAAAGGTCGAGCGTGAATCATATAGTAGATATGATCAACATAAACGATGTTCACCATTAAAAACTACTCCATCTCACGTGATGATTGGTTATGGTTTAGTTGATTTGGATCACATAATCACTTAGAAGATTAGAGGGATGTCTATCTAAGTGGGAGTTCTTAAGTAATATAATTAATTGAACTTAAATTTATCATGAACTTAGTACCTGATAGTATCTTGCTTGTTTATGTTGATTGTAGATAGATGGCTCGTGCTGTTGTTCCGTTGAATTTTAATGCGTTCCTTGAGAAAGCAAAGTTGAAAGATGATGGTAGCAATTACACGGACTGGGTCCGTAACTTGAGGATTATCCTCATTGCTGCACAGAAGAATTACGTCCTGGAAGCACCGCTGGGTGCCAGGCCTGCTGCTGGAGCAACACCAGATGTTATGAACGTCTGGCAGAGCAAAGCTGATGACTACTCACTAGTTCAGTGTGCCATGCTTTACGGCTTAGAATCGGGACTTCAACGACGTTTTGAACGTCATGGAGCATATGAGATGTTCCAGGAGAAGTTAATATTTCAAGCAAATGCCCGAATTGAGAGATATGAAGTATCCAATAAGTTCTATAGCTGCAAGATGGAGGAGAACAGTTCTGTTAGTGAGCATATACTCAAAATGTCTGGGTATAATAATCACTTGATTCAATTGGGAGTTAGTCTTCCGGATGATTGCGTCATTGACAGAATTCTCCAATCACTGCCACCAAGCTACAAGAGCTTCGTGATGAACTATAATATGCAAGGGATGAACAAGACTATTCCCGAGCTCTTCGCAATGCTGAAAGCTGCGGAGGTAGAAATCAAAAAGGAGCATCAAGTGTTGATGGTTAACAAAACCACTAGTTTCAAGAAAAAGGGCAAATGGAAGAGGAAGGGGAACTTCAAGAAGAACGGCAAGCTAGTTGCTGCTCAGGAGAAGAAACCCAAGTCTGGACCTAAGCCTGAAACTGAGTGCTTCTACTGCAAGCAGACTGGTCACTGCAAGCGGAACTGCCCCAAGTATTTGGCGGATAAGAAGGATGGCAAGGTGAACAAAGGTATATGTGATATACATGTTATTGATGTGTACCTTAGTAGAGCTCGCAGTAGCACTTGGGTATTTGATACTGGTTCTGTTGCTAATATTTGCAACTCGAAACAGGGACTACGGAATAAGCGGGCACTGGCAAAGGACGAGGTGACGATGCGCGTGGGAAACGGTTCCAAAGTTGATGTGATCGCAGTCGGCACGCTACCTCTACATCTACCTTCGGGATTAATATTAGACCTAAATAATTGTTATTTGGTGCCAGCGTTGAGCATGAACATTATATCTGGATCTTGTTTAATGCGAGACGGTTATTCATTTAAATCAGAGAATAATGGTTGTTCTATTTATATGAGTAATATCTTTTATGGTCATGCACCCTTGAAGAGTGGTCTATTCTTATTGAATCTCGATAGTAGTAATACACATATTCATAATGTTGAAGCCAAAAGATGCAGAGTTGATAATGAAAGTGCAAATTATTTGTGGCACTGTCGTTTAGGTCATATCGGTATAAAGCGCATGAAGAAACTCCATACTGATGGACTTTTGGAACCACTTGATTATGAATCACTTGGTACTTGCGAACCGTGCCTCATGGGCAAGATGACTAAAACACCGTTATCCGGTACTATGGAGAGAGCAACAGATTTGTTGGAAATCATACATACCGATGTATGTGGTCCGATGAATATTGAGGCTCGTGGCGGATATCGTTATTTTCTCACCTTCACAGATGATTTAAGCAGATATGGGTATATCTACTTAATGAAACATAAATCTGAAACATTTGAAAAGTTCAAAGAATTTCAGAGTGAAGTTGAAAATCATCGTAACAAGAAAATAAAGTTTCTATGATCTGATCGTGGAGGAGAATATTTGAGTTACGAGTTTGGTGTACATTTGAAAAATTGTGGAATAGTTTCGCAACTCACGCCACCTGGAACACCACAGCGTAATGGTGTGTCCGAACGTCGTAATCGTACTTTACTTGATATGGTGCGATCTATGATGTCTCTTACTGATTTACCGCTATCATTCTGGGGTTATGCTTTAGAGACGGCCGCATTCACGTTAAATAGGGCACC